>NC_052146.1:248585471-248947761 GCF_902713615.1 Scyliorhinus canicula
AGAAAATTTCTATAGAGTTCTACGTGGTAACTGTCCGGCCCCGGGGCTTTACCCGATTGGATGCCCTCTATACCCTTGACAACCTCCTTCAATTCAATCGGGGCCCCCAGCCCATCCACCAGGTCCTCTTCCACCTTTGGAAATCTCAACTGGTCCAAAAATTGCCTCATCCCTTCCGCTCCCGTTGGGAGCTCCGACTCATATAGCTTACTATAGAACTCATTAAAGACTCCGTTCACCCCCCCCCCCCCCCCCCCCCCCCCACCCCCCCCGGATCCAAGGCCGTGTCACCCTCCTTATGAGGTCGAATTGAGATGAGTTCCCCTCTGACAACTGCCTTCAGAGCCTCCCAGACCGTTGCTGCTGCTACCTCACCCGTATCGTTTGTTTACAGGTAATCCTGGATGTTCCTGCTAATCCGCCTGCAAACCTCTTCGTCCGCCAGCAGCCCCACATCCAGCCTCCAGAGTGGCCGCTGCCCTCTCTCCTCACTAAGCCGCAAGTCCACCCAGTGCGGGGCATGGTCCGAGACTGTGATTGCTGAGTATTCTGACCCCGCCACCTTTGGGATTAACGCCCTGCTCAAGACAAAGAAGTCTATGTGAGAATAAACCTTATGAACGTGGGAGAAAAAAGAGAACTCCTTCGCTCTTGGCCGTGGGCTTGTTCACAAGTTCATCCAGAACTACCTGGAAACAATGATACGGGGGAGGTCTCTGCAGTGACGGTCTGGGAAGCTTTGAAGGCAGTAGTCAGAGGGGAATTAATCTCGATAGGGGCCCACAGAGAAAAGGTGGAACGGGTTGAGAGGGATACATTAGTGGAGGAGATACTCCAGGTGGGCAGGAGATACTGGGAGGCCCTGGATGTGGGGCTACTGAGGGAGCGGCGGAGGTTACAGGTGGAGTTTGGGCTGTTGGCCGCAGGGAAAGCAGTGGAACAGCTGAGGAAGGCAAGAGGGGCGATCTATGAGTACGGGGAAACGGCAATTGAGATTGAGGAAATAATCAAGGGGCTGGAGGGCATGCAGTCGGGCAAGGCCTCGGGGCCTGATGGCTACCTGGTGGAATTCTATAAAACGTTTTCAGGGATATTAAGCCCACTGCTAGTGAGGTCATTTAACGAAGCAAGAGAGAAGGGAGTCCTCCCCCCAACAATGTCGCAGGCCTCGATTTCATTGATCTTGAAACGGGAGAAGGATCCGGAGCAATGCGGGTCATACAGGCCAATTTCTCTACTGAATGTGGACGCCAAACTGCTGGCTAAGATACTGGCCACAAGGATAGAGGACTGTGTTCCGGAGGTGATAGGGGAAGACCAGATTGGATTTGTTGAGGGCAGGCAACTCGAGGCCAATGTTCGAAGGCTTCTAAATGTTATTATGATGCCCTCAGAAGGAGAGGAGGCGGAGGTGGTGGTAGCGATGGATACGGAGAAGACTTTTGATCGGGTGGAGTGGAATTACCTGTGGGAGACGCTGGAAAGGTTTGGGTTTGGTGAGGGCTTTATTGACTGGGTGCGGTTGCTCTATCAAGCACCAGTAGCGAGTGTGCGTACGAACCGGCTGAGGTTGGGGTATTTTGAACTAAACTGAGGGACGAGGCAAGGGTGCCCCCTCTCCCCTTTACTGTTTGCTCTGGCCATATTTCCTGGCCAAATCTCCCCAGATTTCTGTTTATCTTGCAGTGCTCCCCATCTTCATCCCTAATGCCTTTTTCAAGCGGGTGAATAAGATTATTTTGGGCTTTGTGTGGGTGAGTAAAACCCCGCGAGTGAAGAAAGTGTTGCTGGAGCACAGTCGGAGGGGAGGGTGGGTTGGTGCTGCTGAACTTCAGCAATTACTACTGGGCGGCTAATATAGCCATGATTAGGAAGTGGGTAGTGGGGGAGGGGTCGGCATGGGAGCAGATGGAGGCGGCGTCATGTAAAGACACCAGTCTGGGAGCATTGGTAACGGCACCTCTGCCATTCTCGCCGGCCCGATACTCCACACGTGGGGTGGGAGTGGCGGCTCTGAGGATCTGGGGGCAATGGAGGAGATATAAGAGAGTGGACGGAACATCGGTTTGGACCCCGATTTATAACAACCACAGGTTTGTACTGGGTAGGCTAGATGGCAGGTTCCGGAGTTGGCAGAGGGCAGGAATTGGAAGGATGGAGAATCTATTTATAGACGGGAGCTTTCCCAGCTTGAAAGCTTTGGAGGATAAATTTAAATTGCCAGCAGGGAATGGTTTTAGGTATTTGCAGGTGGGAGACTTCCTGAGAAAACAGGTGCCGGCCTTTCTGCTGCTGCTACCACGGGGGATACAGGATAGAGTAGTTTCCAGTACCTAGGTGAGAGAGGGGAAGGTATCGACAGGATATATGTGCAGTTGTCATTTTAATTTTAGTTAATACGGACAGTAAGATGCCCAAAATTGCCATGGGTGTGGAATTCAAATACTAAAATACGCACTTACAAAATTGAACTTTATCAAAGTGTGTCCAAAATAATTTGTATATGGAACTCATGGCCTTGGAAATAACCTGAAATATTATTTAAATCCCAATGTGACTAAGAAATACTCAACAGAAATGAATCTTTTTCCCTTTACTATTTTTACTTTGTATAGAGTTTCACAGCACATAAAGGGGCCCTTCAGCCCATTGCGTCTGCCAGTCATCAAACACCCATCTATTCCAATCCCATTATTGTCACAAGTAGGCTTCAAATTAAGTTACTGCGAAAAGCCCCTAGTCGCCACACTCCATCGCCTGTTCGGGAAGGCTGGTATGGGAATTGAACTTGCTGCTGGCCTGCCTTGGTCTGCTTTCAAAACCAGCGATTTAGCCATGTACTAAACCAGCCCCTGTGGGCGAAACCCACGCAAACATGGGGAGAATGTGCAAACTCCACACGGACAGTGACCCGGGGCCAGGATCAAACCTGGGGCCTCGGCGCCGTGAGGCAGCAGGGCTGACCCACTGCGCCACCGTGCTGCCCTCTCAGGCAACATTTGGTCTGTAGCCTTGTATGCTATGGCATTTCAAGCACTCATCTAAATGCTTCTTGAATGTTATGAGGAAAAACTCCTTCAGCCTGATGTGATTCAAACGCGGAACATTCTGATCTTAGGGCAGCACGGTAGCACAGTGGTTAGCACAGTTGCTTCACAGCTCCATGGTCCCAGGTTCAATTCCCGGCTTCAGTCACTGTCTGCACGTTCTCCCCGTGTCTGCGTGGGTTTTCTCCGGTTTCCTCCCACAGTCCAAAGATGTACAGGTTAGGTGGATTGACTAAGCCAGGCATAGTCAAACTCAAGGGCGCGACCCGTGGGTGGGTCGCAGGCGGGTGTCGGAAGGGTCGCGGTGCTGTCCCTCGCGGCGCTCCCGATTGCACAAATCTGCGCGCAGCAGCCGGCTGTTAATAACGCCAGCTGCAAGCGGCTTTCAAAATGGCCGCGAACATGTTAAACAAAATGCAGCTGCTCTGCGCATGCATGCCAGGTCATCGGCGTGCATGCGCGCTGATGATCGGGCACTCTTGCGCCATGCACCCATTTTTTTTTAAACAGTCGCAGCTTTTTGTTTTACAGGTTCGGGGGGGGGTTTATTCATTTTATTCATTTATTTTATTCATTTTGTTTTAATTTTTTAAATTTTATTTTATTCATTTTATTTTTATTTTTTTCATTTATTTTATTCATTTTATTTTTAATATTTTTACAAGCTCAGAGAGGTTTTATTTGATAAACTTTTACAGGAAAAAAGTGCAGAACTTTGGACAGATGGAGACTTCATACTTTCCGACACTGGAAGGCTTCACCTTCATCCAACGGGTTCCATTGGAGGAGCATATACCAGGGCCAAAGGGACCCAAAACCATTTTCCTCCATTCCAGAGAAAATGGTGGGTTGCGCAACAAACAAATACACAAGTAACCAAGAGCCAGGGGAAAGTAGTCAGGACATGATAGAAGAGAGGGAAGGGAGGGAGGACCAGGGGTAGGGGTGGTGGAGCAGGAGGGAGTAGCCGAACCCAGCATGAAAGAAAGGGAAGTAGCAGCAAAGAAGGGGGTGGGAGGGGAGGGGGGAGTAACTTCACAGTAACTTCATTTGAAGCCTACTCGTGACAATAAGCCATTTTCATTTCATTTCATCTCATTTTCATTTATTCCCGGCCAAACTCTGGGTCATGCACCAGAGTAAAGAATACTATTTCAACTCCCCGGCGGAGGCAAGTGACTTCATACGAGCCAACAACCTGGATAAAGGACAGATGAAGCAGTGATGAAGGCGGGTCGGAGGAAGATCACTGAAAAAAACAGAAACAGAGACTCGGAGACAATATTATATGCAGCCCGGGAGTCACGGGAACAAGACCTATGTGGTAGTTGTACTGTCCTACATGTATAGTGCTTAGTTCAAAAAAACACTGTTTGTTTTAACACTATCTCGTCGATCGACTCACAATATAGCACATATAGTCCTGCAAAGTGGGCAAAAATTACTTTTCTTTCAAAGGAGTGAAATATTTTGAATGTGTCTTCTCATGTAGAAAGTCAAATGGTAATCCCCTAATTTTTTTAATGCTTCAGATTTCAGGCTGGAGCTGGCTGGGTGTCTGGAGAAAGAGGAATTCCTGAAATGCTCAGATTGATGGCAGCAGAATAAACATCAGGAGATTATATTAAAAACTATGCAGTGGGGATTATATACCCATCAGATCTGGGCATGACTCTGAGCCAGAACAACCACAATAAACGACAAAATCTTGCACCTTAAACACAGCTAAACATTCCAAGGAGATTCCCAGGAGCGTAATCAAACCAAAGAAGAAACATTAGTAAAATGATCAAAAGCTTGGTGAAAGAGGTAGGCTGTAAGAAGGAGCAGTGGAAGCATATAGAGAAGTGGGGCGGGATTCCACGGTCGCCAACGGCGAAATCGCATTCGGCGATTGGCCGGAGAATCCCCATTTGCGCCGGAATCAGGGGCGGTGCCGCTTTTGCAATGCTCCTCCCCCTCAAAAACTTTCGAGTGCACACATACCGTTGGGAGGGCCTCAGGATGTCACCTAAGGCCCTCCCCCGATGCTCCCCCCCCCCCCCCCCCCCCGATGGGCGGGCTCCCGTTGGCGTGGTTCCCCTTTTTTTTTAGTGAACCCAGCGTGGCAGCCACAGTCGGGGGGGGGGGGGGGGGGGGGGGGGGGGGAGAGCCGTTCCACTACAGGGGGGCCTTCATTGGGGGCTGGGGGGACTGGTGGGGGGGTGCAGGGGTGACGAGGCTGGTTACAGGGGGACATTTTTGGCAGGCCGGGTTCGCTCGCAACCGGTGCCATGTTGCACAGCGCGTCCGCTGCAGGCCACCGCCGTGCGCATGTGTGGTCACGGATCCAGCAATTCTCCGGCCGTATCATCAGGTCAGAACTTAGTCTGCAAATCGGAGAATCCAGCCAGTGAACTCCAAGCTTGTGGTCCAGACAGATTGGAGAAATCCCGCTATAGAGCTGACTGAAATAAATATGAATGAGGACGACAGGATAGCGGTCAGGAGTGCGGACCCGCTGAGCACATGCACAAAGAAACAGCTGATGGGTGCAATTGCATGTAGATTTCAAAATGCCTTCTCCAGCCTGGTGAGGACTGTTTTGATGGAGAGTTACACTATATTGTTAACCCGTCTTTCTCTTTATAAATGCTTAGGGGCTAAATAGCTGGCTTGCAATGTAGAATAATGCCAGCAGCGCGGGTTCAATTCCCGTACCGGCCTCCCTGAACAGGTACCGGAATGTGGTGACTAGGGGCTTTTCACAGTAACTTCATTGAAGCCTACTTGTGACAATAAGCGATTATTATTATTACTGAGCCGAGTACTTCCAGCATGTTCTGTTTTCATTTCAAGTTTCTAGTACTCGTGGTCTTTTATCTGTAAGCTGAAATTTTTTTTTTTAAAGCAGGCATAATCTGTACGAAAATGCTACTTATTTATTGACAAATGCTTTGAATAATTTAAACCACCAAAAACTTTTATGGTGTGCTGTGCACTGTCACCCATGGAGATGGGAAAAGGAATCAAATTCATTCTCCAAAATAGGGCATCAGAGAAGACAAAAAAATGTAAGGTAGCAAACAATGTATTGATTTTACCATGGGGGCAGTACTTTAGTTTAAATAGGGTCATATCATATCATGCTTCAGGCGCATTGAGGATCTGATCAGCAGTGACATTCAAGAATATGGAATGGTAGCACACCGATTTCATGTGAAATTCGTGCGGTTTCAGATTTCATACACAAACTAATCCCTGCATAGCCAGGCCATAGAAAGAAAATGACAATGCTGCTAGTCTTAAAAGAGGCAGGAGGGGAAAGAGGATGGCACATAATCTCTCAGCGAACTTAGAAATTAATAAACGTGTGTGAGCAAATCCTGGGACTGGTGTAACTTTCGGGGGATTTTGTGCCTCCGTTTTCGGTGGACAGTAAGGCCAGAGAGGGTGAAGCATCCAATGTGAGTCCAACACAGTTTTTAAGGAGGCGGGATTTTCCGCTGAGCTCCTAATGGAAGGCAATGAACGGCATCCATCTCCTTCAATCCCCTAATGGCGTACTTAATTTTTTCCAAATACAGGAAGTCTGACAAGTGCCCCTACCATGCCGACGTCTTTGGTGGTGTCTGTGCTCTCCATCTGCCTCCAGGCAATCAGAAGGGCGAAGGCCAAGACATCAGCCTTCTTTGCCCCCTGCAGCCCCAGCAAGTCCGACTTACCAAAGATTGCCACCCTTGAGCACAGCCCTACTCTAACTGGCAAAACCTCCGACCTTGTTTCGAAGACGAAAGCCCCGACTTAACCAACTTAGGGCAGGAGCAAAATATTTGCGAGTGATTCGCTGGCCCACTTGAACAACTCTCACGCCTATCCTCTACACCCAGAAAGAACCCACGCATACGTGTGCCCTGGTCATGTATGCTCTATGTACCACTTAAAACTGAATCAAACTCAAGTCTCGCACATGAGGATGTAAAATTGACTCTATGCAGAGCCTCGCTCCACAGTGACCCAAAGCCAAACCTAATTCTTCCTCCCATTTCCCCTGAACATCCTCTAGCAAATGCCTCTCCATTAACTGCCCATATACATCTGATAGCCTCCCCTCCCCATCTCATCAAAATACAGTACCATTTCCATAGGGGAAGGAGCCGGCAAGCAAAGAAATGAAGCGAGTTCCTTTTGCACAACGTTCCAGACTTGCAAATATCTAAAATCATTCCCTCCCAGGAGTTGAACTTCACCACCAACTCCTCCAGCCCAGCTACTTATTGTCACAAGTAGGCTTACATTAACACTGCAATGAAGTTACTGTGAAAAGCCGCTGTTCGCCACATTCCAGTTCCTGTTCGGGTACACAGAGGGAGAATTCAGAATGTCCAAATTACCCAACAGCACGTCTTTTGGGACTTGTGGGAGGAAACCGGAGCACCCGGAGGAAACCCACACAGACACGGGGAGAACGTGCAGACTCCGCACAGCCAGTGCCACAAGCCGGGAATCGAATCTGGGACCATGGCGCTGTGAAGCATCAGTGCTAACTACTGTGCTACCGGGCTCTCACAGATCTTATATGACAAATCCATCCCAGCCGGTATAAACCTATGGTTCCTACAGATCGGTGCCAGTAGTGCCATAGACCCTAATGTAAAGTGCTGTCTAAATTGGTTACATGTTCTCAGAGAGGCTGTTAGCACTGGACTTTCAGAGTACTTGGCTGGAGAGAACGGAAGAGGAGCAGTAACAAGTGCCCTCAAACTCAAACTTATTAAAAAAAAAGGCTCCTCCATCCGCCCCGAAACCGACGCCGAATCCTCAGCCCACCCCTGCACTTTCTCACTGTTTGCCGCCCAGTAATAATACATCAAATTAATACCAAGCACCCCCCGCCCCCGCCCCGTGGCTGCCTATACCTCTGCAAGAATGTCCTCCAAACCTGGGGGGCGGGTATTACCCGCTCAAATCCTACTAAAAAACAAACTTAGGAAGACTGGAAGAACATTTATCTTAGTTATCAGAACCCTTCCTAGCCAATGACAATCCCATTTCTTCAAGTTTGCCTTCGCTCCCTCTACCACACTGGTCAGGTTCAACTTATAGAACAAGGTCTAGTCATGAGTCATCCGTACTCCTAGGTAGCTAAAACTTGTCCTGGCCAGTCAAAACGGTTGTCTCTCCAGATCAGCTCCCTTCTCCGGAGGGTTCACCAGGAAAACCCCACTCTTGCCCACATTCAATCAAATCTTGAGAAGAAACCAAACTTTCTCAGCACCTCCATTATCTTCCCCACACTAGAGAGAGAGTCTGTGGGATAAAACAATAAATTGTCCACGAAAAAGAACACCCTATGACATTGTTTTTTTAAACTGTTTTGCCCAGGACCCATTTTTACCAACTGGCCATCCTTTGGAACCCACGCTGGCTGATCTTTGGAACCCACCGTTTTCACTTACCTTCAACGTGACAGGTGAGCCTGCTTGGTTCTCACGACCTCACTTGTTTTGTCATTCAATGTTACATTTCTGCTAAGGACTTCATCTGGACGATTTAAGTTCTCACTGCTGTGGTGATATGCCAATGGGCTGCATCATAGTTGGAAGGTGTGTGACCTCCAACCAGCAGGTGTGATTCCAATATAAGGGAGGCACATCCAGCCATCTTCAGAAGAAGATTGAGAGGGTAATAAGACATAGCTTATTGCAGAGGGATAGGCAGCTGGGGGGTGGGTTGGTATTAATTTGATGTATTATTATTATTGGGCAGCAAACAGTTCATCAGAGGCCTTGGAGCTCACACCACCACTTTGCCCTACTGTAGATTCTCCATGAGCAGCTCTCTTCAGCAGATTTAGTTGTGAAATTCTGGCCTGTTTGTGTCTCTAGTCCTCCTTATTACAAAATTATCCATTTTAAATTCTTCAGTCCTGTTGCTTGCTTGCTGCTTTAAAAATGGAGGAATTTCTCTTCAGTCCAGGGCATGTGACATCAGTGCACGGGGTGGGTGACCTGCTCTCTGCTGCTGCACCTGACAGGAAGACTCCATCAATTTTCTTTAAAAATCTGCTCATGGATCCGCACACTGACATCTGGAGGAGGCAGTCTGTCCCGGTGGGCTCCGGGCCTGCGGACTGCTGAGGGGACACTCATGTGTGGCACGGCCGGCTTTCTTAAAGTCGGTCACAGCCGCCATTTTTAAAAGCTAGTCGCGTCCGTTGGGGACTACTTCCCGCAATCAGGAACGCCGCAACGCATGATCCCGCAACCCTCCCAACACCCGCCCACAACCCTCCTGCAGGTCGCAACACTGGATTTGAAAATGACTGCCCCATGCTCCCTACCTCCCATCTCTATGCCCTTCCATCCAGCAGACCACCTAAGTGCAAAAGCCAACGTCTTAATCGCCAAAGCAAACAGTAACAGGGAAAGTGGACATTCTTGCTTTGTACCCCTGTACAACCAAAAGTACCCAAACTTAATAGATTGGTGCAAACGCTCGCAGTGGGGGCCCTGAACAAAAGCCTAATCCAATAAATAAATTAAGGCCCAAAGCCAAACCACCCCAATACCTCAAAAAGGTTCCCCACTCCACCTGATCAAATGCTTTTTCCACATCCATGGAGATGATTACCTCTGGAGATTGGCCCCTGACGAGGGTGACAGCACCACATTCAGAAGTCTCCTGATGCTGGCCAACAACTGCTGTCCCTTAACAAATCCCATCTGATCCTCAGTAATTATCACCATCAGGCACCC
Source organism: Scyliorhinus canicula (assembly GCF_902713615.1). NCBI lineage: Eukaryota > Metazoa > Chordata > Chondrichthyes > Carcharhiniformes > Scyliorhinidae > Scyliorhinus > Scyliorhinus canicula. The sequence goes on from NC_052146.1 coordinate 248,595,256, forward strand.
CTCTAAACGATTTACCTACACCTCAGCCAATAGCTTTGCATCCATGTTCAACAGAAAGATGGGCCAATATGACCCACAATCCCTGGGATCTTTATCCTTTTTCAAGATTAAGGAGATTAATGCCTGTGCCAGTGTGTTTGGCAACACCGCCCAGGACAGAGAATCATTAAACATGTCCAATAGTTGTGACCCCCAACTTGGTCGCAAACTTTTAAAATTCCACAGGGAATCCATCCAGGCCAGGTGCCTTCCCCGACTGCAATGCACAAATACATTTCAGAATTTCCTCCAGCCCACGCGGTGCCTCTAGCTCCAGCCCTCTTTCCCTTTCTGCCATGGGCAGACCAATTCATCCAGAAATTGCATCAGTCGAGTCTTCCTCCGGAGGTTCAGGCTTGTATAGCCCCCAGTAATAGGTCTCAAATTCCCCCTTGACATTTTCTGGAGCAGAAACCACCTCAAGGATGGACTCCACCACTCTCTGCTTCTCCGCCCTACCAGAATTATCTCTATGAGCTTCAATCGAAATTAACTCCCCCACGATGACCGCTTTCAGTGCTTCTCAGAGCGGGAAGGTGAGACCTCCTCATTCTTATTAAACTCTACGTAGATTTCAATAGCAGAAGCAATCCTCTCACAAGCCCTCTTGTCTGCGAGCAATGCTGTATCCAACCTTGACAGCCTGCCTCCAGACACATTTCCACAATGTGGAGCATAGTGAGATATTACAATCGCCAAATACTCTGCTCCCACGACCCCAGGGAGTAACGACTTACCCACTACAAATAAATCAATACGGGAGTAGACCCGATGTACATGCAAAGAAGAAAAACTGGAAAACTCCTTCTCCCTCGGGTATCTGAATCTCTACAGGTCCACCCATCGTTTACCTCCCCCGGGTTCACCAAAATATTAGTCACTGAAAAGGCCACCCTCCTACTGATCAACACTGCAGTCCCTCATGTTCTCGCATCAAAGCTACAGTGAGACAACGACACAGAGACCTCTGCCATTTTCTTCCCTCATGCGACACAAGGCCTTCTGAGTCAGACGAGGACCTCTTACTTGACTTATTCCTCATGTTGGAAACATCCCACAGCGGAGGAGGAACCCAAACTCTTCAACGACATCACTTTTCCACCCGTACAGCACCCGTTAAATGGGGAAAACGGGTCAAAAACCAAATCCCCAAGCAGAAGCCACCTTATGTGCGATCATTCATTTTATGGCCACCACCAGAAGTTTACAACGTCTTGACAAATGGGGACCTAGCGAACAGAAGCCGCCAGGGGTGCACATGTAAGTACAGTGGGCAGTGGGGGGAGAAGGCAGTACTCTGGCATAATGTCACTGCTATATTGGAAACAATGCTATCAAATGGCAGAGCAGGTTCAAGGGGCTGAATGGCTTACTCCTGTTGTTAATATATATGTTCGTATATCGTTCTGGATGGATGAAAGGAACTGGGCTAGGTGGCCTTTGTCATCCATAATCATTCTGCGAACAGAGGGTGGAATCATTGCTGGAGTTCAATTTATTTTGTTGCTAATGAAATTTCAAGCAGGCTTTATGGGAGACATTGGAAGGACAGGAGTACATAATGGGTTCATAGTGAATCATTAGCCTATTTTATACTGTGCATGATTCACATGAGTATTTTTCATTTACTTCAGTCCTTTGACTTCAATCTTGTCCTTTTATGTACTTACCTATTAGCCCATTCTACCTTGATGCTTTTATCAGCTTTTTTTGAGGTATTGAAATATCGTGACTAAATTGTGTTACACAGTAGATATTAAAAATATATTGTAGAAGCAGCAAACTTCAGGCATGCCCGTAATGAAACAAATAGTTATTATTTTATATAAATTGAGAGTACCCAATTCATTTTTTCCAATCAAGGGGCAATTTAGCGTGGCCAATCCACCAACCTGCACATCTTTTGGGTTGTGGGGGCGAAACCCACGAAACACGGAGAGAACGTGCAAACTCCACACGGACAGTGACCCAGAGCCGGGATCGAACATGAGACCTCGGTGCGTGAGGCAGCAGTGCTATCCACTGCGCCACCATGCTGCCCTACAAATACAGTTGTGACCCATTCAGTCTTTGTTCTCTGGTTTAAAATGTTCTGTTGCACAGACGCACGAGGGCTGGAAACAAGAGAAGCACTGGAGCTCATGATTTCGCTCCCTGGCCCTGGAGGCAGGTGTTTGTCCTGCATAACATATCTTCAGACTCCACATATTCTTTCTCACATCTTTCCAGCTTTACAGCTATAAGAGACAGCATAGATTCTTTCAGCTATTCCTGCCCATTCACCAGGCACTGTCTGAAGAAATACTTCCAGCGTCTGATTATCAAATCATCCTGCAACCTCCATTTCACAGGAAAACTATAAATAGCTTCATTAGTCTCCTATGTGTTGCTGCAAGATTAAAAGCACCACTTAATAGGTGTTAGCTTTCCATTGGTATCCGGCTGTTGTCAAATCAGTTTATTACAAATCCCAAAATCAGTAAAATTGCAGATGCTTAAACAACACTCCGCTAATCCATGTACAACAATTTAGAACACTTAGATAATTCATGTGCAACATTCAGATAATCCATGTACAACAATTTAGAACACTTAGATAATTCATGTACAACATTCAGATAATCCATGTACAACAATTTAGAACACTTAGATGATTCATGTACAACATTCAGATAATCCATGTACAACAATTTAGAACACTAAGGTCATAGCATAAAAATCTCCCTAATTCAATATGGGGAAGAGTGACGTCTTTCTGATCCAGGCGAGGGGGCAGGAGAAGAGGCTGGGGGTGTTGCCGTTTGGGGTAGTGGTGGGGCACTTTCGGTACTTGGCCGTGCAGCTGCCGCGGGGGTGGGAGCAGCTGCACAAGCTGAATCTGGCTCGGTTGGTGGAACAGATGATGTGGGATTTTAGGAGGTGGGATGTACTCCCGCTGTCATTGGTAGGACGGGTGCAATCGTGAAGATGACGGTCCTCCCGAGGTTCTTGTTTGTGTTCCAGAACCTCCTGATTTTTATTCTCAAGGTTTTTTTTAGGAGGATGAACGAGGTGATTTCAGGATTTGTTTGGGCGGGTAAAACCCCGCAGGTGAAGAAGCTGACTGCTGGAGCGGGTTCAAGGGGACTTGGAGTTGGCTCTCCCAAACTTCATGAATTACTACTGGGCGGTGAATATAGCCATGGTTCGGAAGTGGGTAGTGGGGGAGGCATCAGCATGGGAGCGGATGGAGGCAACCTTTTGTAAAGACACGGGTTTGGGGGCACTGTTAACAGTGCCTCTGCTGCTCTCGCCGGCCAGATACTCCACAAGTCCGGTGGTGGTGGTGGTGGCCCTTCGGGTGTGGGCCCAGTGGCGGCAGCATCTGGGGCTGCAGGGGGCCTCGGTTTCGGCATCAATTTGTGGGATTCACCGGTTTGTTCCGGGGGGGGGGGCCTGGATGGGGGGTTTCGGGGGTGGCATCGGGCGGGGATTGAGCGGTTTAATTGAACTTAATTGAAACCATCAAAGGGGCTGTGGCACCCCTGAAGGGCTCAATGGAGAGGGTGGAGAAATGTTTGGAGGTGCTGGGGCCGCAGATCAGAGAGATTGAGAGGGTGATGTTGGACCACAGTGATTGGGTGATGACATTGGAGGCGGAGGTGGAGCTCTTAGGGGACCTTTGCAAGATGTTGGGAGGTGAAGGAACAGGAAAACAGTTTGAGAAGGCAGAATTTGCAGCTGGTGGGCCTGCCTGAAGGAGTGGAAGGTGTGAGTGCCACGAGGTGATGGTGGAAGGGTTGTTGGATAAGGCCCCTGAAGTGGACAGAGCGCACAGGTCTCGGAGGCAGAAGCCTAAAGTGGGGGAGCCATCACAGGCGGTGATCATGAGGCTCCATGGGTTCGGGGAGAAGGAAAAGATTCTGCAGTGGGCCAGGGAGAAGCGCAATTGCAAACGGGAATGGAACAAAGTCTGAATATACCAGGACAATGAAGCTGAGCTGGCAAAATGGCGTGCGGGGTTCAACAGAGCCAGGGCAGTGCTATATCGATGGCACAGCAGGTTTGGGGTGCTCGACCCAGCAAAGCTTTGGGTGACATATAAAGGCGGGGAGTACTATTTTGAGACCCCAGAAACAGACAATAACTTTATCAAGGAACATAAACTGGGGGGGAACTGAACTGAATAATTTGACGTAATTGGGAATACGGGTAGAGTGGGGGTTAGAGCAGGGTTCTTTTCCTCCGACATGGGGGGAGGGGTTTCTTCTTTTTCCTGTTGGGTTGACAAAGGGTAGCAGGGGTGAAAGGTTTGTAAGGGGGCAGCTGTTCCCATACCCCCTCCTACTGCACGTGGCTGTGTTTTTTCTTTTTGTTTGTTCTTGGGGAAAGTAACCTGTGGTTCAAAATTAGTCTTTCTTTGGGTGGGGGAGGGGGGAGTTCAGCAGGGAGCCTCATTCACAGAACAGAGGTGTGGGCAGGGGGCCATTAGGAGGAGCCTTTGAGTAGGAGTTGCTATGCTGGCAGGTAATGCTGGTGAACGGAAGTGAGGTTGGGGAGAAAGCTGAGAGGTGGTCGTAAGGGGGACGGGGGATGGGAAGGGAGGGTGATACGACGAGGCGAGGTTGGAAAAGATGCATGGTCGGGGCGGAGAAAGGGGCCAGGTATAGGGTGAAATTAATGAGGGTAGAGCCAAAAGGGGAGGATGGCGGACGTTAGAGGGGAATGGAGGCTGATAATGTGGAACGGGCGAGGGCTCAATGGACCGGTCAAAAGATCTTGCGTCTTTGCATATCTTAGGAGCAGAGGTGAAAATGAACATTCTGCCGAGGTTCCTGCTCAGATTCCAGACACTCCCTATCTATACACTGAAGGCCTTCTTTAAAAAGCTAGACACGATTATTTCAGACTTTGTATGGGCTCAAGGTGCCATGGGTTAAGACGACCCTGTTACAGAGCAGAGGCGGCAGGGAAGGTTGGCATTGCCGAACCTGCTACATTACTATTGGCTGGCAAATGTGGAGGTGAGGCAATGGTCGGAAGGAGAAGGGGTAGAATGGGTTAGGAAGGAGGAGGACTCCTGTAGGGTTTCCAGCTTAAGGGCTATGGTGATGGCGGCATTGCTAATGGCACCAAACAGATACTCGGGAGAGCCCTGTGGTGCAGTCCACGGTGAAGATCTGGAAGCAGCTGAGGGGGTACTTTGGGATAAAGGTGAGGTCGGTGCTAACACCATTGTATGATAACCATGGTTTTGAGCTGGGAGGGAGGGGGGGAAGAGATAGATGACATGTATAGGAAGTGGAGAGGTGGGGCTAGTTAAGGCGAGGGATTTGTACCTGGAAGAAGAGTTTGCCAGTGTAGATGAATTGAAGGAGAGGGCAGAGCTCCCGAGAGGAAGCGAGTTTAGGTACCTGCAGGTAAGGGACTTCACACTGAAGGTTTGGAAGGAATTCCCCAGGTTGCCGAAGTACACCCTGCTAGAGCGACTGTTGCTTCCGGATGCGGAAGGAGAGGGCAGGATCAGAGACATACAGGTGGCTGGGAGGTGAAGATTAAGGAGAAGTGGGAGGAGAAGCTTGGAGGGGACATAAACTGGGGAGTATTGAGTGAGGAGCTACAAAAGATAAATGCAACCTCTTTGTGTGCAAGGATGAGCCTGATACAGTTCAAGGTTGTACACAGGGTACATATGACGCGGGCAAGAATGAGTGGATTCTTTGAAGGGGTGGCAAATGAGTGTGAGAAGTGTGGGTAGGGACAAGCTATGTTCTGGGGCTGCGAAAAGTTGAAGAGAGCACCAGCTGATTTCTACAGACATACGTGATGTTTGCAGGCAACCTTCCCAAATGTAGAATCCATTCCGAAGATATTTTTAACATGACGTGCCAAAAACGCTTCAGGTGAATGTTCTCTGTATTGAAAAGAGTGAAAAATTACCTGCGAAGTACGATAAGTCAGAAACATTTGACAAGTTCAGTAATACTGACAATTGAAAATGCATCCGTACAAGATTCTATTTATGATGTTATTGATGACTTGTGAAGAAAAAGTGCAAGTTATCTCAATTGCCATGGATTGCAAACAACTGCTGAAAATCTAGAAAATCTAAAAAATCTACCCCTCCCATGTTCTCCAGTCTAAATTCTGTTCTTCAAAAGAAAACATGATAATAATCTTTATCGTCACAAATAGGCTTACATTAACACTGCAATTAAGTTACTGTGAAAAGCCCCTTGTCGCCACATTCCAGCGCCTGTTCGGGTACAGAGGGAGAATTCAAAATGTCCAAATGACCAAACAGCACGTCTTTCGGAACTTGTGTAAAGAAACCGGAGCACCCGGAGGAAACCCACGCAGACACGGGAAGAATGTGCACATTCCGCACAGACAGTGACCCAAGCCGGGAATTGAACCTGGGACCCTGGAGCTGTGAAGCAACAGTGTTTCCACTGGCGGATGAAAGCAGAACTAGTGGGGGAATAGCCTCAAAATAAGGGGAAGTAGATTTAGGACTGAGCTTAGGAGGAACTTCTTCACCCAAAGGGTTGTGAATCTATGGAATGTCTTGCCCAGTGAAGCAGTTGAGGCTCCTTCATTAAATGTTTTTAAGATAAAGATGTAGTTTTTTGAAGAATAAAGAGATTAAGGGTTATGGTGTTCGGGCCGGAAAGTGGAGCGGAGGCCACAAAAGATCAGCCATGATCTCATTGAATGTCGGAGCAGGCTCAAGGGGCCAGATGGCCTACTCCTGCTCCTGGTTCTTATGTTCTTAGTGCTACCCACTGTGCTACCGTGCTACCCATGATGGGTCGGATATCACAGCTGGTGGTCACATGCAGTTATAACCGATGAGTAACCAGCCTCTCCAATCACTTTGAATACTTGCCTTCAAGAAGTCTCTTCTGGACAAAGAACAGAATCTTTCCAGACAGATGCCAGAAAGGCCACTGATATTAGACTTCGATTGGACACTTCACTTCATTGGGATATTTGCTCCTGCACTGGACTTTTTCTGGCTCATTTTATCATGCACTGGCCTGTGCTGTGCTGCAGTCATATTACTGTCTAATTTCTCCATCCCCTTGCTCATCAGCCAGTTCGTGTTTGTTCACCTCGCCTCAAGACACGTAGATCGCAATGTTTACCAGCACGACTGACGTGCTGATTTGATTTCAACTAATCAATTACAGGCTTGTTCTCATAAGTTAAAGAGCATTAAAACAGTGATTTTGGATTTTTATGGCTTACATTGTGTGACGAGAGTGGGCCGAGTCAGGATGGCATGATGTCATTGGGGGTGGGATTGATGGCATTGGGTTTTGGTTTTGATTTCATTTGGAACAGGCCACAGTTACCAGAGGGCTGCCAGGCCGTGACATTGGGACCCAGCAAAGAGGGAGAGCACAGGGCCCCCAAATGTGTACGTCCATCTCTGGGGGAAGAGAATGTTTGGAAAAGAAAATGGTGAGCGAGAAACAGCTACTGTGTCAGGAGAGGTGCTGAATGGGAAAATGTGATATGGTGGAGTGGGGGGGGAGTGGGGGGGGGGGGGGGGGGGGAGAGAGAATTGGGAGAGGCAGCGAGCAGGGTGGGGGATGTTTGGGTAATAAACATTTCTATCAAGACACAATTTAACTATCTCCCTTAATAAAAGCAAATTACTGCGGATGCTGGAATCTGAAACAAGAGAAAATGCTGGAAAATCTCAGCAAGTCTGGCAGCATCTGTAGGGAGAGAAAAGAGCTAACGTTTCGAGTCCAATGACTCTTTGTCAAAGCTTTGACAAAGAGTCATCGGACTCGAAACGTTAGCTCTTTTCTCTCCCTACAGATGCTGCCAGACTTGCTGAGATTTTCCAGCATTTTCTCTTTCGTAACTAGCTCCCTTGTCATTCAATGGCATCATCATTGCTGAATCTTCCACCATCAACATCCTGGGAAGTTACCATTGACCAGAAACTTAATTGGACCAACCATATAAATTATGTGACTTAAGAGCAGGTCAGAGGCTAGGAATTCTGCAGTGAGTAATTCACCCAAGGAGGATTATCTACTTCCCCAATGCCTGTCCGCCACCGTCTGTAAGGCACATGTCAGGAGTGTAATGGAATAATCGCCTCTTGACTGCATGTGATATGGTGGAGTGGCTATTCTAACACACAAGAGGCTTAACTTCATCCAGGACAAAGCAGCGCACTTGATTGGCACTCCAACCACCACCTTCAACATTCAATCCTTCCCCCACTGACACACAGTAGCAGCAGTGAGTACCATCTACAAGATGCACTGCAGCAGCTCACCAAGGCTCTTTTGTCAGCACCTTCCAAACCCATTACTTCGACACCCAGAAGGACAAGGGCAGCAGACTCATGGGAAAACCACAGCGTGCAAATTCCCCTCCAAGCCACATACTAACATTGGAACTATGTTGCCTTTCGTTCACAGTTGCAGAGTTAAAATCCTGGAACCCCCTCCCTAACAGCACTGTGAATGTACCGACACCAGATGGATTGCAGCAGAAATATGGCTCTACCTCACGGTAGCATGGTGGTTAGCATCAATGCTTCACAGCTCCAGGGTCCCAGGTTCGATTCCCGGCTGGGTCGCTGTCTGTGTGGAGTCTGCACGTCCTCCCCGTGTGTGCGTGGGTTTCCTCCGGGTGCTCCGGTTTCCTCCCACAGTCTAAAGATGTGCGGGTTAGGTGGATTGGCCATGCTAAATTGCCCGTAGTGTAAGGTTAATGGGGGGATTGTTGGGTTATGGGTATACGGGTTACGTGGGTTTAAGTAGGGTGATCATTGTTCGGCACAACATCGAGGGCCGAAGGGCCTGTTCTGTGCTGTACTGTTCTATGTTCTATGTTCTATGTTCTCTAGGACAATTGGGAATGGCCAATTAATGCTGGCCTAACCAGCGACGTCCAGATCCCATGATTGGGGAGATGGTTCTTCTGGAGAGTGTGGCTAGAACCAAGACCATAGCATCATAGGAGACTCAGGGAGGGACAAGATCAAAAGAACAAAAGTTATAGGGGAATGCATAGTTAGCGGAGGAGACAGGCATTTCCGTGGTAGTAGATATGATTACAACAGGGTGATGTGTTGCTTCCCTGGTGCCAGCGTCAAGGATATCACCGAGCAACTACAGAACATGCTGGAGGAAGGTGGTGAACAGCCAAGACGTCATGATCTATATTGGTAATATTGACATGTCGAAAAAGGGTCAAGTCCTACAAGCAAATTTTAAGGAGTTAAGAAAGAGGTAAGAAGCAAAACCATAAAAGATTAATCTCCAGATTACTCCCAGTGCCATATGCTGAGAAGTGCAAAAATGGGAGGTAGAGCAGAAGAACACGCAGCATGCTGGAGGGAGGGCTTTATATTCTTGGGGCATTAAGACCGGTTCTGGGGAAGGTGGTATCTGTGTAGGCCAGACAGGTTGTGCCTCAGCCTGGTCAGGGTCAATATCATCTCCAGCAGGTTTGCTAGTGCTGTTGGTGAGAGCTTAAATTAGGCTCGCCAATGGGATGGGATGCTGAGCATAGATCCAGAAGGCAAGAGGAAATGGACAGCAGAAATTTAGCAAGTTTGGAAGGTTGAGTGAACAAAGGTTTGGAAATAGATGGGAGTCTAGTTGTGCTTAAATGGTGCATACATAAATGCAAGGCACTGAGGGCACAGATTGACACGTGGAATTGGGATTTTTGGTGATAACTGAAACAAGGCTAAGAGAGGAGCAGGAATGGCAACTTAGCATTCCTGGGCCTGAATTTCATACTCTGAAAACAAGGCTGAAGCGTGATGACATTAGGTCACGAATCTGAAATCAATATGTTCGTGCACAATAATAGTAGGTGGGCTCTGAAGGCAGCAGCCCACCCGTCCTATTGAAATATTTAATTACTGCCTGTTTAAGCTTGTCAGCAATCCTATTGACTGCAATAATACATTCCTGAAGCAATAGTATTGTGCTTTCACATGAAACACATTAGGTGGGACGCTTGATTTTTTTTTCAGGGAATCTGTAACGGGGGAATAATATAAAGACTTGAGGTGGGCCCATGTCTGACTTTAGCAGGAGAGGCTGCTGACAGGGATTTTGTTAAAAAAATGTTTGATGTGCATGAATCTCTGAACATAATCAGTGCTCTCCCCCATTACAGTGCATAAGCTTGCTGATACTGCAATCTTTCATCACAACACCATTAATCTCTTATCAACTATATATTTACATATTTAACATTAATCCTTAGACTATGGATGGGACCAAGGAGCCAAATCTTAGGAGATGTTGATTCCAAATTCAGGATAAGCTGAGCAGGCCCCATCCCCCATCTACAGACCCCAATTTTCCTACAAATGCATGTGTGATAAACAGATTCAAATGCCAAATGAAAACACAGCAAAGAAGTAAATGCATGACAGCATCTTTATTCAATTTATTCACACCTTACAATAACCTGAACTTGCAAGAGGCTGGGTCTTTCCATTGATAAAGGTTAAGAGGATAAACTCCAGAATCTTTTTCTGCAGGTGCTTCTTTCAGGAGTGAGCGATACAGTTCACCATGTCTTCAGTGCAGCCGAACATGATCTTGGTGTTTTTGTGCTGCAGTGCAAAATCCTGGGGAGCATCTGTGCCACTTGCGGCATTGGCCAGGGAAATAGGCAGGCAAAAGGGTGGGCATTCATTGATTCTTCAGGGCCATCAGCCTCCTCGGGCACCTCATATGAAGAAAGTACTGCATCGACGATGGCATCATCAGTCAGTTCTGTTGTGCATCACCCAACTCATGTTAATTTTCCCACGTCGTCTCTGCTGGAATTTCCATGCTGATCTCCTGCAGACGAGCGAAATGTACTCGTCATTGGGTTGGTTGGCATCACCCTGCTCCTCCTCGTTCTTGGCTTCATGTGCAATCATAGCCTGTTTGAACCCAGCACGGAAGCAGTTGGCAATTGTGAGATCCGACATGAGAAGTGATGTACAAAGGACCTCTTGGGTGTAAATAAAAATCAAAAGGGAAGTGATCTGCTGAAATTTTCAAGTTTAAAATAGGTTTTAAAATATAGTGTCGTTAGTATTGTATAACTCTTGTACAGTACAAGAAACCTTGTGGTGTAATTCTTTCAGTTAATGACTGAGTTCAAATTTCTTTTTTAAAGTTACTGGTCTCCACCACGAGTTCTCTCTGCTACAATAACCATTCTTGATTCATTCCTCAAGCATCACATTATAATTAGGGCGCACCAGTTCTGTACACACCAATGTGATTATTACTATCAACTAGATTTTTAAAATGCAAGTTTTTCTCCACATTTTGACTTGTTTATTTAGTGCTAGTAGGAAATGTAAGGATGTAAAATATCCAAGAAGTCTTCGAAAGGGAAATAGCGAAACCGCAGAGAAAATGGGGCAAATCCAAAACATAAACACAGTTGAATATTCCATATGTTGGTGGCAAAGTACTTTACGTCAATGAAAGCATTCATTTTTCACTCATATCAAACTTGGAACAATTAAATGCAAAAATAAAATCTATGAAAATTGTTGGCATCAGGTTATAAATAATTAATCCAGCTCACCGGTAAAATATACTGAAAATTTCAGTTTTTAAAAATTCATTTTACAGGACGCAGTGTTGCTGACTGGGCCAGCACTTATTGCCCATCCCTAACTGCCCTCCATTTCAGAGGGCATTTGAGAGTAAACCACATTGCTGTGGATCTGGAGTCACATGTAGGCCAGACCAGGTAAGGATAGCAGATTTCCTTCCCTGAAATAGTGAACTAGATGAGTTCTTCCGACAATTGATAATGACATCATATTCATCATTAGATTTTTATTGAATTCAAATTTCACCATCTGATATGGCAGGATTTGAACCCAGATCCCCAGAGCATTACCTGGATTACAAGTCCAGTGACAATACCACAATACCACTTATGTGGTACATTTATAATAGTGTGAGGAATGTCTGAAATAGTTTCATAAGTTACCCACTTTAGCGCCATCTGCTTAGCTTGTAAAACCGCCGACTTGGGTAATATAAATTATGGAAGAGAGCGAGTTTCTAAATTGACAAATCAGGATCTGTCAAAAGTATAAAAAGCTATGGATAATTGGTGCATTTTACTTCCCATTTGCTGTTTTTCAATGTAATTGCTTAATTGCATCACCGTTGATGAACACCTGGAGTTCTCCTTTACTTAGCACCAGCTTCAAAATTAGGAAAGGTGAAATCCACACCACAATGGTGAGGGTTTTCTTCCAGATCAGCAGTGAGGGTGATAATTTCACCACTGACTGCAAAATACAGACCATTATAACAATGTAGCAAGCATTTTCTTATTTTTACCTCAGCCACTGAAGATGGGTAGAGGTAATGTTTTCACCTTGTAAACAACATATCTCAAAAGCTAATAGATGGATTGTAACAAAATGTGATACTGTACACAGATAGGGTATGACCCACACCCAAGGAAGAGCGGATTTGTTTTTGGAAACATTGGGAGGTGGACAAATTTAATTTCTTAGAATAATCTTGGTTGTTTTATTTAGAATTTTGTTGATTGCTTTAGAATGTTTTGCATTGCTCCAGCTCCTGTGGTGCAAATTGTCACAGCTGTCAAAATGTTTTCAGGGCAGATGCAGTATTTTCTTCAAATGTGGGTTCAGGGCAGGTTACTGGACCTGCATTAGGCTGGAACAGCTGTGGAGAGGGTAGGATTAAATTTTAAAATTTTTTTTCCAGTTTTACAGTTAGGAGAACATGAACCAGGCAGGGACGAGTTGCATAACAATAATAACATTGAGTTAATATTGTACTTTTCATGAGTTTTAGATTCCTGGATCACTGAGACCATTTCTGCCACCAAAGGTTTTACAGGCGGGATGCTCAACATCTGAACCAGAGCAGGACTAACATCCTTTGCTGGTGGGTTTTCTAGTGCTGTTGGGAGGAATTTAAACTAATTCTGGAGGGGACACAGACTGTTAACAGAATAGGGACACAGCATAATACAGTAAAGCAATCAAGTCAGAGGGAGTACAGCTATATTAAGTTTGAAGAGTAAGGCACGGCTGGATGCCCTCTACTTTAATACCAGGAGTATTACAGGTAAAATGGATGAGTTAAGGGCGAGGATTGACATGTGGAATTGTGATATATAGTAGCCATCACAGAGATGTGGTTGAGGGAGGAGCAGGATACTGAATCTTCGGGCAAGACAATGGAGGGGTTAAAAGAGGAGGCATTTCATCCTTAATTAACGAGCACGGTGGTGCAGTGGTTAGCATTGCTACCAATGGCACTGAGGACCCAGGGTCGATCCCGGCCCTGGGTCACTGTCCGTATGGAGTTTGCACATTCTCCCAGTGTCTGCATGGATTTCACCTCCACAACCCAAAGATGTGCACATTAGGTAGATTGACCATGCTAAATTGCCCCTTATTTGGAAAGAAAAAAATAATTGGGTACTCTAAATTTTTTTTAAAAGATTATTAGTTAAAGAGTCAGTTATGCAGTGAGGAGAGAGGATATCTTGGAGGGGGCATCAAATGAAGCTTTGTGGGTAGAGCTTAGGAATACAAAAGGGACAGCACATTGCTAGGTGTTTATTATAGACCCCCAGATAGTCGATGGGAAATTGAGGAGCAAATACCTGCACAATGCGTTGAGATGTGCACCAATAATAATAAGGTAATTATATTAGTTGATTTCAACTTTCCCAACATTAATTGGGATAGTCACTGTATTAAGGGCTGGGATGGCGTGGATGTCTTAAAACATATACAGGAGAACTTTTTAGGTCAATATAGAGAGGGTCCAACAAGGGACGGCAGAGTGCTGGAGCTAATTCTGAGGAATGAAGCTCGACAAATGTGGTGGTGGGGGAGCATTTTAGTGGTATGGACCACAACATGGTACAATTTAAGCTTACTATGGACAAAGAAATAGAAACGTTGCAATAAATGTTTTGGATTGGGGGAAGAGCGAATTTTGGTAAAATTAAGCAGGATCTGACCGAGGTAGACTGGGAAGAGTTACTTGCGAGGAAATCTACAGAAGAGCAGTGGGAGGTGTTCAAAAAGGGAATGGGGAGGATACAGGCCCAACATGTTCCCTCTAGGGTAATAGGAACGAGTAGCAAGCCCAGAGAACCATGGATGACCAGAGACATTCAGGATACGATGAGAAGAGCAAGAACTTTTTAGCAAGTACAAGGGGAGCAAATCAACAGAGGCATTAGTGGAGTACAGAAAGTGTAGGGTGGAGCTTAAGAAAACAATTAGGAGAGCAAAAGAGGGATATGAGAAACCTGTGACTCGTAAAAGTCAGGAAAATCTCAAGATATTCTATAAGTATATCAATGGGAAGAGGATAACCAGGGAAAGAGTAGGGCCCAATTTGTGGGTGGAGCATTGAATGAATACTTCACATCCGTCTTCACCCAAGAGAATGAGAATGTAGGAATGGAACTCGGGGAGAGACACAGAGGTGCTTGAGCAAATTGACATAAGGAGTGACAAGGTATTGGAGGCATCGGCTGGCTTAAAAGTAGACAAATATTCAGGTCCGGATGAATTGTGTCCCAGGCTGATGTGGGAAGCGAGGGAGGAGATTGCAGGGCACAAACACAAATTTTTACTTCCTCTCTGGCTGGGGTGGGGAGAGGTGCTGGAGGAGTGGAGAACAGCTAATGTGGTTCCACTATGGATTGCAGAAATAAGCCAGGAACTACAGACCAGTGAGTCTCAGCTCAGTGATAGGGAAGCTATTGGAGAAAATTCAGAACAAGAGAATCTATCTCCACTTGGAGAGGCAAAGTTTGATCAGTGATAGCACTGTGGTTAGCACTGTTGCTTCACAGCACCAGAGACTGGGGTTCGATTCTGGCTTGGGTCACTACCTGTGCGGAGTCTGCATGTTATCCCAACGTCTGCGTGGGTTTCCTCCAGGTGCTCCGGTTTCCTCCCACATGTCCCAAAAGACTTGCTTGTTAGGCGAATTGGACATTCTGAATTCTCCCTCAGGTGTCCCGAACAGAGTGTGGAGACGAGGGGATTTTCACAGCAACTTCATTGTAGTGTTAATGTAAGCCTACTTGTGATGCAAGTAAAGATTATTATTATTAGCCAGCATGACTTTGTCAGAGGGAAGTCATGCCTAACAATTTTGATTTAATTTTTTGAGGAAGTGGCCAGGTGTATAGATGAGGGTAGTGCAGTTGATATAATTTATATGGATTTCAGCAAAGCCTTTGAAAAAGTCCCACATGGGTGACTTATAAAGAAGGCATGCACATGGGATACAGGATAATTTGATAAGGTGGATTCAAAATTGGCTTAATTATAGGAGACAGAGGATGATGAGAATGCTGCTTTAGCGACTGGAAGCCAGTGTCCAGTGGCGTACCGAATTGTGTTGGGTCCCCTATTATTAGTCACTTGTATAAACAGATGACTACATGGGGGGAGGGGGGTTAGGATTAGTTAGTTTATGGATAACGCAAATATTGGCTCGGTGATTAACAGTAGGTTGAGCATCTTGGGTTACAGGAAGATATAGACAGGATGGTCAAACGGACAGATAAGTGGCAGATGGAATTTAACCCTGGAAAGTGAGATGTGGGGCGGAATTCTCCGCTCCCGCACGGAATCGGGAAGGCCGTCGTGAACTCGGCCGAGTTTCACGATGGCCTCGGAGGCCGCTCCTCGCACCTTATTCACCCCCACCCACGGGGGGCTAGGAGCGGCGCTCCGTAACTCTCGGTCGCCGGGCCTTGACGCTTGCGTCAAGGCTGTGCGCCGAGAATGACGCGACGGCGGCGCCTAAGTGACGTCAGCCGCGCATGCGCAGGTTGGCCGGCTCCAACCCGCATATGCGCGGCTGATGTCACAACAGCTGACGGCTCCAACCCGCGCATGCGCGGTTGCAGTCTTCCCCTCCGCTGTCCTGCAAGATGTGGCGGCTTGATCTTGCGGGGCGGTGGTGGGGCAAGAGTGCGTTGCTTGGAGACAACGGCGGGCACCAATCACGGGCCAGTCTCCTCCTGAGCACGGTCGTGGTGCTTACTCCCCTCTCCGCCCCTCCCCCCCCCCCCCCCCCCCACACAAGCCACAAACGAACATTTGGCGCCCATGTTCACGACGGCAGCGACCAGGTGTGGTTGCCGCCGTCGTGAACCAGTCGGGAATGTCAGGCAGCTCGGCCCATCAGGGCCGGAGAATCGCCAGTCGCCGTGAAAAACGGCGAGCGGCGATTCATCCGAGCGGGGGGTGGGCGAATCGCGGGGGGTGCCAAAGCGGCGTGTCGTGAGTCGCCCAGCCCTCCCGCGATTCTCCCACGATTCTCCCACCTGGCATGGGGAGCGGAGAATCGCGCCTGTGATACACTTTGGAAGGAGTAATTTGACACGGAAGTATTCAATGAATGGCATAAATCTGGGAGTTCCGAGGAACAAAGGGACCTGGGCGTGTTCGTCCATAGATCTCTGGAGAAGGAAGGGCAGGTAAATAGGGTGCTGAAAAATGCATATGGGACACTTGCCTTTATCAATTGAGGCATAGTTTCAAAAGCAGGGAGTCATGTTGGAGTTGTATAGAAATTTGGTGAGGCCACAGCTGGAGTACTGTGCTGTTCTGGTCGGTGCATTATAAGAAGGATTTTACTGCACTGGATTGCAGAGGAAAGGTGCATAGGAGATTCATAAGGATGTTGCCTCGGATGGAACAGTTAAGTGATGAAGAGAGGTTGGATAGGCTTTGGTTGTTTTTGTTGGAGCAGAGAAGACTGAGGGGGCGACCTGATTGAGGTGTACAAGATTATGAGGCATGGACAGGGTAGATAGGGAGCACGTGTTCCACTTTGTTGAAGGGTCAGACATGAGGGGACACAAACAAGTTCACGGTGAGGGGCAGGAAGGTTTTTTTTTGGGGGGGGGGGGGAAAAGAGGGGAGAGCTTTGAGGAAAAACCTCTTTACCCAAAGGTTGGTGATGGTGTGGAATGCACTGCCTGGGAGGGTGGTAGGGGGGATTTCCTCACATCCTTTAATGTGCCTGGATGGGCACTTGGCATGTCATAACATTGAAGGCTATGGGCCAAGTGCTGGCAAATGGGATTAGGTAGGTAGGTAGGTCAGGTGTTTTTCATGCGCTGGTGCAGACTCAATGGGCCAAAGGGCCTCTTCTGCACTGTATTTCTGTGATTTTATGATATCTTGTGTTATTTATTTATTTACTATTAAAAAGGTTGAGCATTGCTGTCAAAATGCAAAGCATCTGACTCTGCACCTGATACTCAACTGAATTGCCAAATTATGAAATAGACAAAAAAAAGTCATTGGCATTGTTTTAATAAGCTGTAGTTCCTCACACTGTGCTATCAGCATCCTTAAATCATATTGAAATAATGATCCTTCAATTCTGAAAACCTAAAAACTTTTCACAGCCAAACTGACTATGAATACTGCTGAGATTGGCAGTTTTCCAATTATTTTGTTCCCAAAGACAATCAGTCTTTATCTCTCAGTTACTTATTTGGCACTAATTCTGCTGAACTGTGAGAACAGTACAGAGATCACACAAACGCTACACATTTATCTCACTAAACACTGTTCCACATGACTGCTCATGCATGGGAATTGTTCCTGGATGCTAGGCAAGAAACTATCTGAACCATTAAGAAATCAAAATTTCTTGAACGTTATTTATGAACAAGAATACCTCAACCTTCATAATAGAACACTTCAATGCAATAGGTACCTCTGTTATAAATATATATTGGCTCAGCATTTTCTTCCCAATTTATTATCCATGTGACAAAACAAAGCTTCTGTCCTGGGTCAAATTGGGATAATTGCTGTATTCAAAGCAGCATGAAATCAAGAATGTCCTTTGTCCACACCAGCACTCACCAATGCCACCTTCAAAAGGTGGAGACAGGACGGGGGGGACATGACAGTCATGGACCTATACACTGACGGCAAGGTCACACTGGAAGAACTGACGCAGAGATTCCAACGAGCTAAAGGCAACAAACTCATACCTGCAGCTTAAAAACTTCCTACAGAAGGAGACAAGGACATACCCATGGCCATGACAGACACTATTAGAAGAGCTACTGGACGCAGACATCCTAGGCAGAGGGAACCGTAGTGACATGTACAATCGACTGTTAGAGAGGGCCGACACTGAAGCCCCATGGAAGACTTGGGGTTCAAAATAGGGTGCGGATTCTGGAGCGAAGCACTGCACAGGGTCAACTCTACCTCCACATGCTCGAGGCTCAACCTAACACAGCCAAAAGTGGTACATAAAGCCCACTTGACCAGAACCCAAGTGAGCAGGGGGGAGGATAAGATGTGAACGATGCCAAGGAGGCCCAGCCAACCATGCCCACATGTTCTGGTCTTGCCCCAGACTTGCTGGGTACAGAACAGCCTTCTTCGAGGCAATGTCCAAAGTGGTGTGGATAAGGGTGGAGACATGTCCGAAAGTGGCGGTCTTTGGGGTATCAGACCAGCCAGATCTCTTCATGGGGAGGAGGACGGATGCTCTTGCCTTTGACTTCCTAATCGCCCACCGTAGAATCTTGCTTCCTTAACGCAGCAGCACCACCTAAAGCTGCAGACTGCTTATCCAACCTACCAGAATTTCTCCAAATGGAGAAAATCAAATTCACCATCCGTGGGTTGGAAAATGGCTTCCACAAAACATGGGAGCCATTCACCCGACTGTTCCGAGACCCGTTTGTGGCCAACACATAAATAAATAGCCAGTAGCCAGGAAATAGTCACGTCTAGAAATAGGAAAGCGAGGGAGGACTGGGGGGGGGGGGGGGGGGGGGGGGGGGGGGGGGGGAAGCAAGGTGTAGCAAAATTCAGCAATTAAAAAATGGGGAGCAGCAGTGATAAATGGGGGGGGAGAAGGGAGGAGAGGGGGTTCAGGGAGAGAGGAGCTGGAGGTGGGGGGGATAGGGAGGATTGTATGCTGAGCCAGACGGCAGCAGACTGTAAATAGAGAAACCTTTGTGACTGTACAATAAATGAAAACGAACGGCAATGTATATCATTTTGAAAATGCCAATAACGCTATTAATAAAAAAATGTCCTTCGTCACCAAATGGTAAAATGGAAGCCCAAGCCCAGACGTTTGTAAGGCACCTCGCAGACTGATTGATCTATAAATTAGTTAAAAGGCTAGTATTGACATAAAGCTTCAACATTAATTTAATTGATAACAGATATACAAGACTAGGTGACATGTGGAATGCAAACATCTGGTTTGAACTTGATGATAGCTATGTGCCTTTTAACTTTAGAATGTTAATTAGATTTTTCTCAATGGAGTAGATAATGACTTTGCATTCCTGATATTATTTTCAGCAAAGAAAAGTGTCATTCATTGAAACCTGTTTTAGATGACCGCAAAGTGAAAATCTACCACAATATATTTTAATTCAATTCGCTTGACATTTAAGAGTATTAACTTACATTCCTTTAAGATGTCATCAAAATATTACTCAACTTAAAAGTTTTGTAGACTGTGAGAAATGCATTCTAAAAAGTACAAGTTAACCCCAGTAAATAAATAGTCTATTGTTTAAAGATTACATGGTTTGTTGCTGTTTTTTACTGGTTCTGTACATTACGACATACAGATTTATGTATGTTTTATCACTAATGTAATGGTCTGACAGTTAGCCCTCACTGAAAATACAAGGGTGTGCTCCCATGATCTCTGATCAGTACACCATAATTAAGGGGCAATTAGTATTCCATTTATGGCATGCTTAAATGAACATGTAACAGCAAAACTGTAACAACATTGTTGTGATTCTGTGTCCACCCTGATCCCCTTCATTGTGAGAGTGATGTTCTGCTGAGTACAATGGCTTCCTATCAACTTTCCTCCCTCTTTGTCCTCCAAGATAAAACATTGTTCTAGCGCGAAGTGTTCTAACAGCCAAGACAAACAGCCCACAAAAATTTTGCACTCGGGATAGTGGAGTTTCAGTTGTGGTTGAAAAATTCCAGAATCTTCTACTAAATAAACAAGAAGTGCAAGAAATACTCAGTAGGTTTTGCAACTTGGTTTTTCGCCTTACAGATGCTAATGTTTCAAGTTGTGACCTTTCATCAAGTTCCATTCCCTACAGATGCTGATTGTATTGCAGATTACCAGCACCCTTCGATTAGGCAAAAGATATTAACAGAAATATTAGCAGACTTTTTAGTTGACTGCAAAATCAAATCTCTATCAGGGCATTGGTGAGGCCACACTTGTAGTGTTTGCAGCTTTGTGGTCATATCAGAGGAAGGCATACTTGTCCTTGAAGCCATACAATGAAAGTTCACCAGGCTGGTTCCTGGGGTGAAGGGATTGTCCTGTGAGGAGCGAAGTGGATGACTGGGCCAATATTCTCCAGCATTGATGATTGATGCCACTTTGAAATATATACAATTGTTCAGGCACTTGACAGGATAAAAGCCTGGGGGATCTAGAACACAGAATCAGTGTCGCAGGATAAAGGTTAATTATTTAAACTGAGGTGAATGTTTTCACTCAAAGGGTGTGGATCTTTGAAATTTCTCAATCCCAGAAAGCTCAGCATTCTGTTATTGGGTCTATCCAAGATAGGACCCAAGAATCAATGCATCCACAGGGGAATTAAGGGATAAAGGAATGGTGCTAGAGGGGAAACTGTAGGTGAATTGTTAGCTATGGTCAATCTGCTGTGAATGGAGAAACTGACCTCCCTTCTCTTTTTCCAAATAATTAGAATTTTGCACAAATGCCCTTACTTGTGGGGCTGTTACTTTGTGAAAAACTGTATTCAGTACTATAGAAATTCTTCAATTCTCTAAATGTCAATTGTCAAAACTTTTAGGCATTGTTTAACCCATAGAGTAGCATTTCACAAAAAAAATGTCTTTTTATTCCATTGGAAATGCTCGTGGTCAGATCATTTGAAACAAAGCTGGAGCCAATCTCAACCATATAAAATGGAAAGCAGGATTAAAATACTCTTTCTTCCAGTATTTTTCGCACATAAATTTTAGCCAGAAAAACTTTAAAAAGTGAGCTGAACTGTGTTTTGGAAAGATACCATTGTAGAGATTTATAAATAATTCCACTGAGGCAAACACAAAACAAATATGATGCTAAAATATAGATTTATAACATGTTTTCATTGCCCTCAAATGAACTTTTTGGGGCATACCCAACTTGTTTTTATATTTAGGTTTATTGTCTTCAATATTCGTTGACACCATTTTTTGATCCCCAGTGCCAATTACCTGTGGGGTTACTATACATTTTATTTAATCAAAAAATTATAAACGGAACATGCATTTCAAATTACAATGGGTTTCACAATAAATCTATCAAATCATGTGTACAAAAATTAACTCACTCCTTGGATACTCACGTCCCCTTTGTGAAATTTCTAAAGCACCACTGCTGCTAACTCGGTTCTGTTTGCTGCAATAAAAGATGGAATTTCCTCGAATTATGTAACAGCATACAGCACTGAAACATTTAATCTGGTCCATAATAATGGCACGAGCTTGGAGCCTTCATGTAGGTTCAAAACGTAAAGTTTGTTAACATCGCCACAGATGATGCCAGACCTGCTGACTTTTCCTAGTATTTGTTGATTTAACTTCAGATTTCCAATAGCCTCAGTATTTTATTTTTATTATACTTAATTTGATCCAACTCATCTACAGTGATTTTTATGCTCCCTACAAGTCTCCTCCAGGCCCAATCAATCTAACCTAGTCTAGATTTGGTATACATAGAATGCAGCTTATAAGCTCTTGTGCACTTCACTCATAGGGCTGGATTCTTCCGCCCCGCCCACCGCAAGGTCACCACAGGCAAGGCGCGGACAATGGAAAAGTCCTCAGCGGGATTTTCTGTTCACCGGGCGGACGCAGTCAGAGAATCCCGCCCAAAGTCACATTTCTTATCTTCATGCATCACAGTCCATAGCAAGAGCCAATATTGAGACAGCATCTTTTTGAAGCTATCAATGGGCTGATGCAAAGTTTAGGTGGCATAAGTTTTAAATTAGCTAGTTTAATAGATAATGGGTGGAAAATTACAGCCAATGTCTTGTTAAAGCTTTTAATTTTAATACCATAGGGTGGCACAGTGCTGCCTCACAGCGCTAGGAACCCGGGTTCAATTCCAGCTTGGGTCAGTCAGTGTGGAGTTTGTACATTCTCCCAGTGTCTGTTTCGGTTTCCTCCGGTCCTCCGGTCCCCCCGCCCCTCCCCGGTCCAAAGATGATCAGGTTAGATGGATTGGCTATGATAAATTGGCCCTTGGTGTCCAGAGATGTGCAGCTTAAGTTACGGGAATAGAGAGGAAGTGGATATTGGTAGAGTGCTCATTTGAAGGGTTGGTGTAGGCTCAATGGGTTGGTGTAGGCTCAATGGACCGAATGGCCTCCTTCTGCACCTTAACGATTCTAGGATTCAACTTTGCACCAGCATCAAATACACAAGGTTGAATCCACTCCCGCACATAGTTGTAGTACTTACATAAACATATATGCTTTAGGTCTATCAAATAGTATCAAATAGGGGCTGTTTAGCTCACAGGGCTAAATCGCTGGCTTTGAAAGCAGACCAAGGCAAGCCAGCAGCACGGTTCGATTCCCGTAACAGCCTCCCCGAACAGGCGCCGGAATGTGGCGACTAGGGGCTTTTCACAGTAACTTCATTTGAAGCCTACTCGTGACAATAAGCGACTTTCATTCATTTTCATAGTATTACATAGGGGGAGATTTTGAGCCCGCACTAGCCATGCACAGGATCGGTGGCGCAGGCGGAAATACTGTGAGAATCAGGAAATGAAAAAAAAATGAAAATCGCTTATTGTCACGAGTAGGCTTCAATGAAGTTACTGTGAAAAGCCCCTAGTCGCCACATTCCGGTGCCTGTCCGGGGAGGCTGGTACGGGAATGCGATTCTAGTCAGAAAATTTCTTGATTTTCCCTGCCCCTCGCTGGCAAGGATTGTGTGGCTGGAGGGTGAAATGCCAGTCAGGATTGTCAGGGGTGAAAAAGATTCAATATTTGGAAAGAAAACTGGTCTGTGCAACTGGAGAGTTACATGGCAGTTTTCAGTCTGAGCTGGACACGTGGCCATTTGTTTGGTAAGATTTTGCCCCCCATTTTCCTTTCTCCCCCCCCCCCCCCCCCCCCCGCGCAAGAGTACTTTTCGTCAGCAAATAGGGACAGGGACCGGGACCGTGGCTGGGTTTCTTGCCTAAATCTACTGGCCCCATTGCTACATTGGCAGATACCAGCTACCCCAGCAAAAGCCAGAGAAGCAATCTTGGGACCATCATTAACAACTTAGTTGAACTACTCCCTTAACCAGAAGAACCATTTGGGGAAGCCGGGATGTTCATTTTAATTCCTTGTACATCAGGGTCTAAATAATTTTGAGGGATTTTTCTCGAAGACTACTTTTTGGTTTTCAGGGTCTCCTTTTTCATTCTCACTAACTCCTGTATTAGGTGATGTAGTCACATAGTAAGTTATCTATCTAATGAAGGAAACCTTAAAAAAAATAAACACAAATAGAGACGGTAACGGTAGTACAAATACCAAAAACTGTACACATGCATTAATCCTTGGAATCTATGAAGAAGATATTTTTAATTTATTAAATTAACGTATACCATATTTCTATTCTATTTGACATTTGGTAGCTTACTGGGAACGAGTCTCTTAAATAAATAATTGCAAGCAATTAGCCTTCTCCAGCATTCTTTGTTTTATTCCCCAATATTTCTCTACTACTCAACTGCATCTCACTAGTGATCCTATCAGCAAGTGTGGGAAACAGCCTGTGATCAGAGGAGCAGCTCATCAATGATCCCATTTTATCCACACATGGGGGTAACTTTTCTCTCATTTGACACCCCAGTCATTGTTTTTTTTTTTGCAGATGCCACACTTGCATTCCATATTGAGGAACACCTTAAAAGGAAAATGGACAGATATTCTTACACCTGTAAAGAGTGATTTGACCATCAGCAACAGGAAGATAATGTTCTGATCCAGATTGTTGCCATACTGCCATCTATCAGCACTGAAAATGTGCTGATGGAGGTCATTGATAGCTTCACATATCTAGGCTCCACAATCACCAGCAATCTGTCCCGAGATACTGAAATCAGCATATGCATTGCAAACGCTGTAGTGGTTGCATCCAAGCAGAGAATGTGGAACAACACAGAACCTGACCAAGAACACCAAAATGCAAGTTGGCCAAGCCTGCGACCTCAGTGCATTCCTCTACAGGTGGCGAGACCTGCACAACATATTCTAGCAAGAAAAAAAGGCTGAAGTTTCCACCTTCTCTGTAGATGTATTCTTGGCACCTTGTGGCAGGACACGGTCAGCAACTTGTAGATCCTGGAGTGTGCACATTCGATCAGCATACACTCATTGCTAGGCCAACAATGTCTGCGCTGGCTCAACCAAATTTATCAGGTGGATGACGGTCTTCTCCTGGGTGACTACTACAAGGACACCTGCAGATGAACTGTGAAGATCACAGACATCAACGCTGACAATTGGAAAGACGGTCATGACCTTTTGAGGCTTCCTGTTTGGAAGGGCATTGGAAGAGATGAGCAGAAATGAAAAGCTCGGCGGGCCAAGAAGAGGTCCCAGAGAAAATAGCAAATCATGTTTTCTCCACCGGTCTTCCTCCGCAGCAAATGTGGCAGTCGTCATGTAGCGTGGGGCTCCTGAATCATACTATGCAATGCTTAACAGAAAAATTGACCACCATAGTACAAACCATGAGAAGGAAGACTGTCCCACACCAAAGCTTTTGCTTTGTGTGCTCTCCATGTTTTTGTGACATAGACCTACTAATCATGCTGTAAAATTGTATGATACACTATCCTGCCACATTACAACAGACCAAATGTCACAACATCTAACATAATTAAAAGTTAATAATGTGTTTTATTCACAGCACAGCACTAAAAGTGACAACTGAGAAAGACTCTACAATTTTTCCTTCCTTGTGAGGAGATCTTGCAGGGCCAGTATGGACATGTCACAGTGTAACACTTTTAAGATTCTATGATGTGCACTGTTAAAAGGTCAAGTTTCAACATTAGTCATGCATTGCAAAACATGACATTGAAGCACATACCAAGTTCATTGTTCCTCCTGTCATGTTTCTTTATATTTTAAATTTATTGATATATAACCCCACTGCTACCATTTCTTTCACACAGAAAAAAGATAGGGTGTAAAGGAATTATGTTCTGTTGATTACCTGTTTATTTATGACTAAAGGCAAACATAAGTAATCAAATTTTCTTAAGAGATATGCCTGGGATGTTAAAATTAATATTTCAATTTAGGCTATCCAACTAAAAGTTGAAATTTCGACTTTGGTTTGTTTGTTCAGGTTGCAATTTTCTGGCACTTAAGCCAAGTTGCCATTTCACAAAATCCATTTATCATTATGCTTTTGACAGAATAATGGCTCCCCCATTTCCTTCTTCCTCATCTGCTGGCAGACAGGGGAACCCAACTCTGCTGCTCATAAGCTAGGTTACTCAGATGTCAGTCAAATAATTAACAGCCAATGTATTTAAACTGACGCAATCACCCTCCACCTGAGGCAGGACGGTGGTGCAGTGGTTACCACTGCTGCCTATGGCGCTGAGGACTCGGGTTCGATCCCGGCCCTGGTCACTGTCAGTTTGGAGGTTGCACATTCCCCCATGTCTGCGTGGTTCTCCCTCCACAACCCAAAAGATGTGGTGAGGTGGACTGACCATGCTAAATTGCCCCTTAATTGGAAAAAAAATAATTGTACTCTAAATTTAAAAATGAAAGTCTACAAAAGGAACTTCTTAGTTTTAAGGTGTCCCAACTATGGCTTCAGAGCCAAATCTAATCCAGATTCCGATCAATCCAGCCGTTCAGCACTTGAGGAACCCGGTTATTTAGACTTTTATTTTGGGGTCACCGATTTGTCCCGTGCTCATTTTATAAATGTGAAGGTTTGAAATGCACTATTTGTAGTATTGTTGTTTCAAATCAGAACACCAAACTTCATTAGTCTCAGTAACTTGAGGTACAAGGACATTGACTTAAAACAAAGCAATGCATTATAGTTTGCATCCAAGGGGCAAGAGACATCTTTGATCATCCAATGGCACCCTGTTTTAGGTAACACAAACAGAGATCATTCCAGTCATTTGTTAAATAGTCCTGCTTATTTTAATGTTTCAACGATATTAGAAGTATTTTGCTAATGTATTGCAGATGATTTCCAGGTGACCCTCAAATTCTAAATAAACACTGCCATAACCGAATTAATCACTTTTAATTCTCGCAACAGCTAACAAATCCAATCAACGAAAGCTTGGTATTTTCAATTTGTCAGGCCATGAACTCACTACCAAAGATTTCCTTCCAATACCCATTTCATGTTCCATAATTATTGTGTTATCATTCTGAACGTCAAGTTAAGTGGAAATCTTTATATGCGAAATAAGATTAATCTAATTAGGGAGCAAAATCCTAGCAAGCATTCCAAAAATTTAACCTGAACCAGCAATTTCTAAAAAGGACACACAAACCAGATTTTGTCAAGACCACGTTTATAATGTATCAATACATTGAAATTTTCAAATTGTCACTATACGAAGTTGGAATAACTTTGGAAAATTACAAAATGCAATATTTACAACAGCAATCAAATTCCAGTTGGGGAGTGTAACCATATACAGATTTTCACTCACAAAACAAAGAAAATGGTGCATAGAACTACACCAGAATCATAGCCAGAATTAGACTGGCAACAATACTAAAGTAAACAACAACAAAAAACACACACTACACAAATCAAATACTGAAAAAGAAAAGTGTTAGTGCTCAAGGCGAGATTTCTTATTCAAATACCACATATTACTTTTAAATAAAATAGTGACACAAAGATTCATTTCTAGATGATTAACATCATCTGATTATGTTAACACCTGCCTCACTTACAGCTCTTCTCACAGCACTACTTCAATATATTTATACTCATAACTAAAACCCCTGAATTGCTGTACCCCAACCAATGTGCACAATTTTCATTACCTGAGCCATATCAGCCTTGTCAACTGATGAACAGATATTAGAGTGTTTGAAGTCAGTAAGAGGACACAGGGCACCTGAAGGTGTAACTTGGAACATTGTTTGCAAGTCCAACCTATTGGACTAAAAGATTTTGAAACGGTTACAATCTTGTGGAAAAAAATAATTCTTCACTGATTTTAGTTACAACTCTTAAATAAACACACTTTTGTATTATACATGATCATTTGTACAACCCAAGGATCATTCTCCCCCCCCCCCCCAATTTTTTAAAAAATTATATAAAAGGTTTATCCAGCTTTTCTACCACCTCTCAAACATTCTACCCAAATTCAAGTACATAAATACAGAAATTGAATAATTAGCTTTAAGAAACTGGCATTTTCAGTACTCTGGGACATTTGTGCAAATCCACAGTATTTCAGCAGCAATTCTGATACACAGCAACGGTAGAAACCAAATGCACCAAATCATTTATGAATACATCCCAGCCAGGTTTAGTCTGAACAAACTGTACTGTCTTAGCTATAAAACCACAATATTTGTCTTATGAAATATGTGGTCGTTACATTTATTTATGGATTCAAGCGACTGACAGGGTAGTGAGATGTCAATCTTTGATTAACACAAGAATCGCCATATTTCCAATTTGGTCACAGTACACAGCTTTATAAAAAAAAAGATTTATCCTGCCTATCTTGAGCATCGACAACACTTTAGAGATGTTCTCAAAGATTCCCGGAAGAGGTCAAATATACCACTGACTCATGGGAGGCCCTGGCTTGTACCAACCAAAATGGAAAAGGTTCATTCGGGAAGGCACCAAAAATATTGAGACTTTGTCAGGAACATGCATAGGTGAAGTTGAGGCATTGGAAGTAGAGCACGAACCTCCAAACAACCCATCTACCCAACCCTTCAAGAACCACCTGCTCTGCATGTGGAAGTCTTCAGACCACACATTGGACTCATCAGCCATCTCAGAAATCACTGAACCAGAGGGGAAGCAAGTCATCCTGAATCCCAAAGGACTGTCCAAGAAGAAGATAACCTTACCTGGAGGCAGTTTCTTCAAAACAATATAGACTTCATTAAACATTCGTCTAATAATTCTAAACCACATCAATTCCATATCTTCACTGCAAAAGATACCATTGTTTCATACCTTTTTCTAACAAGCCAGTTCTATGGTCAATAGTAAGTTTCCTAATAATTGTAATGATCTGTGATCCAAGGATGAAATCCATGGATGAAATTAAAATAATTGCATTGTATGTAATTTGAACAAATAAGGGTTGAAATTGCAACAAATCTCATTTCCAACTGGCAACATAAATTAATCAATTCTTCTTGTTAACTTGGGGAGAGCAAATTACTTCTGTACCAACTGAAACTGAGAAAGCTGCAGCAGATTGTACATGATCATCCCTATAAACCATCCTATAATTTCAAATAGACACGGTCAAACTGCTGATAGACTGAAACAAAGTCTTTCAGGTCATCTCAAAGTGTAACATAAAATTCTTACTTTCCTCTAAATAGGAATTCTATGCTTGAATTTTGGTCTAACAAATGCTCCTTAGTGGTATCAATGGAATTCTTAGTATGAAATTTACTTTGGCTTCAAATTATTCCCTCCAAGAACTAAAACAAAGTCCTAATTACCAATGTATAAAGTCTATTCTCATATTTATCAAATTTAAACCCAAAAAGTGTTGTACTTGTTTTGTAATAGTAATGTTACATCACCCATGTCCCAAAATTTTTATATGGTGACCAAATCAAATTATTCTTCACCTGGCTACTGGGAGATATTTTCCGAGTTAAATCACTTTCTAAAATGTACCCAAGTTTGAGACTTTGTATGAAACTGCTTCCTGCAGAGTAGAATATGCTCAACATAGGTATAGATTAAAACAAGATTTTAACACCATAAATATGTGTTCTAATTAGCATCACACATAATATCCGACAGTAAAAATGTGTACAAGCTCAATCAGTTGTCGAAGCTGTGTATGTTCAAGTGTGTTTGAAATGGAAGAGCATAATTTACATGCAGGAATATTTGTGAACAAAACAAAACAATTTGAGGGACAAAAGTATTAAATGGATCCCAAAAAAAGATTTGTTTCAGCATTTATTTTCTTGTAAACCATTGGGCAAAACATTTAAAGCTTCTAACGATTTGTTCTTTGGGTGCACACTATGTTTTCTGAAAGTTCATGCCACATCCATCATGAAATTTTACTCTCTTTTTTTTTCTCACTTTCTCATTAAAATTGCTGACTATCTTCTTTTAAAGCATCACATAGCCTAGAACCTATAAATGAGGACTTTGGGTCTAAAAAAAAAACTTCCAATCTGCAACCATCTTTAAAACGCAAAAAACAAGCCTGATCTCACATTTTCCCCACCATTCTAAGATTAACTGAATTGCATAGCCACTGAGCTACTTTAGAATATTGGAAAAGAATATTTTCAAGTCGGTGTGTGTCAATGTTTAGTCAATGCGCTTCACTCATCACCTAAAAATCACTCCCACCATTATCACAATCAATAACAGACTCGTAACCAACAGTACTGCCTCAATGCTAGTTTTAAATTGCGTCTCCAGGTGGAACACATTTGGGATGACAATCTACTTACACAGTGGGGTATTTTTCAGTTTTAATGGAATTAGCATGAAACTTGCATACACCAATTGGACTTTGAAAACACACAAGTATATATTTTCACATCTAGCATCAAAACAGAAGGTGGAAATAGTTTCAAAGTTGTGGGAGGAGTCATTATACTTCAGGTTTAGTCCAGAGGATTTCTGGCTGTAAATTTACTTAAGCTCCTCAATGTAAAACATCACCGTTTCCACAAGTGATGTCACATTAAAATCCAAAAGTGCTTCTACAAAAGGGAGCAAAAAAAAGTAAGGTTTAAAAACCGCAATGAAGATATGGAAACTGAAACCTGCTCGAATTTTGAGGAAATTGTGTGCTTTTATCAAAATTTCAGTGGAAATCGTTGTGAGTTTTAAAGGTGCGTCATATAAAGTGTTAACAGTGTGCCATTAGTTTCCTCAAAATTTATGGTAACCATTACACGGAATTAATGTTTAACAAAAGTTAATCAATTTATATTTATGCAGCTTCCTCACACCTCCATTCAGGCTAATCTCAAACTGGCATGGATTTGTTTGTCTACAAAAGTACTAGTTTAAAACTTCAAAGTAATGGTTATCAAAATAGCAATGGAGGTTAGAGAAAAAGGTACAGTATGTTTTCTCCCCAGCTTTTGACAGTCTTTTGTACTTGATCACTGCATAGCAAATGCCCGTTGGGTGCTTCTCTGCAAAATGCTTTTATTGAGAAGGAGAAATCAAAGACAAAAACCCATCCAGATTTTGTATCCCCCGCAAGCAGCAAAGTAGAAGTTACAAAAGTCTACCCGAGTAGCTTAAGTATTTATGCCTGCTGAACTCTTGCCACTGTAAAATACATGTGTGCAGTCCAAATATCTTATTCTGTTTGTAACAACAGTGTGTGATGCCAAATAGGACTATCAGAATTTCTGGTAGCAACCAATTCCAAAAATGAACTTTAAAAATATATCACTAAGCAGTACATTTTTACAGTCATTCATTTGTTTAGTATGCACTCAATCTTCAATGTGCTGGTTCAGAAATCTGATTCCTACAGATTTAGTTTTTAAAAATTCTGAAATAAGCCCACACCACTTGTTCTTGCATATTTCTGTATATTTTTTTTTACAAACTGGTCCAGAGGAAAGCTATTCCTCCACAAGGCAGAAACAAATTTATTGGCTGGGGTACAAATGCATGTCGGTGTTAAAACATTACTTACGATTACCAGTTAATAACTAACAGGATTGATGCAAGGATTAACACAGACCATTCTGTATAAAAAACATTTTTGCTATCTAATAATTTAGAGAAATACAATTAATGCAATCTTGCTAGAAAGGATAAAAGGTCACATTTTAACCACACAAAGCAAAATTACCCATGCGTAATACCAATTATTAGGATTAACACTCTGTTTTCAGTGGGCTGCTTTCCACACCACAACCCTTCCTCACCTCCCCCAGTTTTATATAGCAGCAACTCACATTGGTGGGGACAAAGCATTTTGCAAGCTGATGTACAACTGTCACATCAATCTATATAAAACTGTTTATAGAAAAACCTAAGTAATTTCCCAAAATGCTATAGCCTTTAATAATAATTAAATACATTTTTCTGCTGACACAGTCAGTGATGCACTATCCACATTGCTTGTCACAAAGCTGTGATAACAGATTCAAGTAGTTTCCGATCAGCTGTCCACGAGTTTGCTTTGGAATGTGCCATTTATAAATCAACGAGCAATGGAACAAGTTCAATAACATCGATGTTATCTGCCACGGTTATTTTAACTCAGTGCCAATCAATTCCAGTTGACAACCCCAAAATTTGAAGTCAATAAAGTACCACATCACTTTTAAAGTTAGGTTGGTTAAATTTACACAGCTGATTCATATTGTGTGTCTTTGTTTTTTACTGCATTGTTGCCAGCTTCATTTATTTCAGTCCTTACACTGGGATGTTCAGGAGATTCCCTGATGACCTCGAGAGAATGAGTAGATGGAGTTTCCAACTTTAAATCGCTAGAGGACTTCTCCCCATTGCCACAGCATTGCTTTAAGGCACACTGAGTCTTGCACGGCAGTTCACAAAGAGAAATACGTGATTCAGAGTTTACTGTAGCAAATTCTGGTTGGATGGTGGTGGCATGGATTCCTTCATCATGGAAAAAGTCTTTAATGCGTTTTGCTACATCCATGTAAGCAGTTGGGTCATGACATTTAATGTGGGCTGTTGCAATAATCCTACTACCAGCTAACTGCCAGATATGAAGCTCATGTACAGCAAGGACACCTTCCAAGTTGCGCAGTTTCTCATTTATTAACTCCATATCTATTTGTTTAGGAACTGTTTGTAATAGAATGAGAGCAGATTCCTTCAGAAGAGGATAGGTAGTGTACAACAAGATACATACCATAATACAGCATAATGTGGGATCTAAGAACAACACCCAGCAGGGTCCAGCTTCTGGAATATTTTCACTATTTTCAGACATGTTTGACTGTGTGCCATTTAGATGTTCTCGATCAACACAATGATCATGCAGACACTTATTAATGCATGGGCCATTTTCAGGACATGGGTTCCAAACAAAGTAAAATATCAGTGCATTTACCACCACTATAACAGAGCCGAGGGCATCTCCTAACACATGGAGAAAGACACCACGCATATTCAGTTGCGATGCAGAGTCATCAATGTCTCTAAATTCATCACGTTGGTCGTCAAGAACAGAAATTCCATTCAGTTGCAGGCCCTCCATACTATTGTCCCTCAGTAGATCTATATTGAAATAAAAACATTATTAGACACAAAAAACATTTAAAGAATGCAAATCTACAGAATGTCTTTCTCCCTCTCCCCACCTTAAGTCAATTTTTGTATTTACTGCACTCTTTTGATTTCCCATATAAAACTATTCCTAGGACAACAGACATCTGCTATAAAGTCCACTAGCAATAAGTCAGGAAATGACTGTTCAGTGTGTGCATGACCTGCCTCAGGATTGTCCCTCATATGATACATCTTAAAATACAAAATCACAATCCATTCATAGGAACACAGAAAAAAGTAGGTCATTCGGCCCTTTAGGCTGTTCCACTATTCATTATGATCATGGCTAATCATCCAACCTGTTCCCTCTTCCCCCCCCCCCCCATATCCTTTGATCCCATTCGCCCCAAGAGCTTCATCAAACTCCTTATTTAAAACATACAATCTTTTGGCTTCAACTGCTTTCTGCAATCGCGAATTACACTGGCTCACTATTTTCTGGGTGAAGTGGCTTTCCCTCGTCTCAGTCCGAAATGGTTTACCCCATATCCTTCGACTGTGACAACTGGTTCAGGACTGCTCCGCCATCAGGAATATCCTTCCTGCATCTATCTTGTTTAGTCCCGTTAGAATATTACAGGTTTATATGAGATTTCCCTTTCGGTCCTCTAAACCCATGTGAATATAATCCTAACCGACTCCATCTCTCCTCATGTCAGTCACGCCATCCCTGGAATCAATCTGGTAAACCTTTGCTGCACACCCTCTGTAGCAAGAACATCCTTCCTCAAATAAAGGAGACCAAAACTGCACACGAATATTCAAGGTGAGGTCTCACCTAGACCCTGTAGAATGGCAGACATCCCTACTCCTGTACTCGAAGGCCAACATACCATTTGCCTTCTTTACCAACTGCTGCACTTGCACCATTCTGCTTTCAGCAACTGGTGTACAAGTTCACCGGGTCTCGTTACACATTCCATTCTCAATCTATAGCCATTTAGACAATAATCTGCCTTCTGTTACCAAAGTGGATAGCTTCACATTTATCCACATAATACTGCATCGCCATGCATTTGCCCACTCACTCAATTTGTCCAAATCACACTGAAACACCTCTGCATCCTCCTCACTGCTCACCCTCCCACCAGCAGTGTGTCATCTGCAAATTTGGAGTTATTACATTTAGTTCCCTCATCTAAATCATTAATATATATTGTCAATAACTGGGGTCCTTACACTGATCCCTGTGGGGCCTCACTAGTCACTGCCTGTCATTTGGAAAAAAACACAATTGTTCCAACACTTCATTTCTTGTCTGCCAACCAATTTTCTATCTATCTCAATCCACTACCCCTAATCCCATGCACTTTAATTTTACACGCTAATCTATTATGTGGGACTTTGTCGAATAATTCTGAAAGTTAAATAAACCACATTCACTGATTGCCCCTCATCAATCCTACTGGTTACATCCTCGCAGAATTCCAGCTGATTTGTTAAGCTGTTTTCCCTTGCGTAAATCCATGCTGACTCTGTCCAATCCTGCCACTGTTTTCCAAGTGATCTGTTTATAACTGACTCCAGCATTTTCCCACTATCAACATCAGGCTGACTGGTCTACAATTCCCTGTTACATTAGCTGCCCGCCAATCTGTAGGAACCATTCCAGAGTCTACAGAATCTTGGAAGCTGACCATTCTAATAATAATCTTTATTAGTGTCACAAATAGGCTTACATTAACACTGCAATGAAGTTACTGTGAAAATCCCCTGATCACCACACTCCGGCGCCTGTTCGAGTACACCAAGAGAGAATTCAGAATGTTCAATTAACCTAACAAGCTTGTGACTCGGGACTTGTGGGAGGAAGCCCACATAGACACATGGAGAAGGTGCAGACCTCACACAGACAGTGACCCAGCCGGGAATCAAACTCTGGATACTCCATGTAAGCCATTTAATCCCCTTTGCCTGTACCACCATTCAATGCTATCATTAGCTGATTTACGACCCAAATCCATACTCATCCTGCTCCCATATCCCTCAATATCTTTGGTTAATAAAAAAACTATTAATCAATTGCCATTTGTGGACAAGAGTTCCAAACTTCGACCACCCTTTGCTGCACACAATACTCCAGGTGTTGTCTAATCAGACGTTCATAGCTGAACAAATTAGAATAGAATTCCTACAGTGCAAAAGGAGGCTATTCAGCCCATCAAGTCTGCACTAACCTCCAAAAGAGCACTCTACCCAGGTCTACTCCCATGCCCACTCCAACCTATCCCCGTAACCTAACCTGCTCACCTCTGGACACTAAGGGGCAATTTAGCATGGCCAATCTACCTAACCTGCATTCTTTCCACTGTGGGAGGAAACCAAGCAGACACTGGGAAAATGTGCAAACTCCACACAAGACAGACAGTCATCTAAGGCTGGAATCGAACCCGGGTCCCTGGTGTTGTGAGGCAGCAGTGCTAACCACTGTGCCAACCAATGATTCTACCTCATTTTTGTTATAGTGCTGTGGATATGAAGGTCAGCATTACATTAATCATTTTAAATTATGTTATTTAAATATCTTCTGGGAGTTCTTTAAATAATATTCATAGGCATTCCCCTGTCCACTATTTTGGCCACCACTTCAAAAATCTTAAGCAGATCATCAAGCATACCCCACCTTTTTACAAATCCATGCTAGTCCTCTCTGATCAGCTGTGTAGAGGTGTTCAATCACCCTATCTATAATTAGAGACTCTAGTAATTTCCCGACAGATCTTGAAGGTTAATACGTCTCGTGCTCACCTTTATTAAATAGCAGTTAAGGAATGGTTCCCAAATAGTTACATTAATTTTGGCATATCTCTAACCCCAATTCAGTATCAGTTTCCTTGGGATTTCCAGCATGTTGAATCTTCCACTGTTGTAAATATTTTCACAAAGTCATTGTACAGCATTGCCTGTTTTTTTCCTCCCATATGACAGCATCACCATTTTAGTTTTCAAGCGGGCCCACATTGATCCTGACCACTGATTCTGATCATGCAATAGTAAAAATGTGATTTTGATAATCATCATCCCTTGCAAATTTTTTCTCATACTTCTCTTTTTGTAGAGTTCTTTGTAGAGTGTTTTGCCACTCTTTGCATCTTTCCCACTTGCTCGGATCTATACTGCTTTTGAATGTTTTTATTTTAATTTTTACCTCTTGACCATGATTGTCCTTTTTGGCAGGTAGACCTCTTGCCCAGGAGTTTAATTTAGTTCCACATCACCCCACATCCCACTGAAATTCTGCCATCTTACCCGTCAACAGCTTTGTTCAGTTTACTGCAGTCACTCACTGTTGTATCCAAGTGAAGCCAGCCTCACTTAAATCTAGAACCTCTTTAGTGGCTTTGTGTTTTCTCCTTTCCAAACACTATATTGAACTCAGTCACATTATGACCACCTTTCAATAAATGTTCACACACTATTAGGCTAAGCAAATCTGGCTTATTACTAAATCTAATTTGCAGGCCCCTTTCTCGGCTCAAAGACATTGAACTGGATTTTGCATGCCTGACATGTTTACTGGGGGAGGGGGTGAACCACACACAAAAATAACCACTAAACTTACCCTAACCCCCCCCCCCCAATAACCCATAATGGGTGGGAATCTGCCCAAACCCTCTCTTCCCAATTCCCCAGACTTACTTGCTTTGGGATCTATGAGCCTTCTGCTTGGGCCTGCTTACAGTTCCGGCAGCGTGCACTTAATGCACTCATGGCACTGCTGAGATTGGTGGATCTGCCGGCCAAATAATACATCAGCAGCACCCAAGAGTGGATTTCTTCCCCAGTTGTTATGGGGGGAGAGAGAGAGAGAGAAAGAGAGAGAGAGAGAGAGAGAGAGAGAGAGAGAGAGAGAGAGAGAGAGAGAGAGAGAGAGAGAAAGAAAGAGAGAGAGAGAGAGAGAGAGAGAGAGAGAGAGAGAGAAAAATTCAGGCCAAGTCCCATTGTCAGCCCATTTAGTCTGCCCAGTGTGTTGCAGCTACAAGGTAGACTAGAGTGGAGCAAGTTTGGCTCCACACTGACTTTGTTTCTCTGTCCAGTGCGTGTGTGTGTGTGTGTGTGTGGTGGGGGGTCACCATCCCCACACAATATGCTATCCGTTGATGCAGACATCTTCAACACACAGGAAATTCACTAGCTTTCTGACATGTGCTAGTCTAAACAAAGGTTAACCCCTCCCTCAACATGCACTAGGCTCAAATCCTTTCCTATTTCTTAATTCAGCCCATAATGGCTCCAACTGCCTGTTTACCTCTCATTATGTCCACCTACCCTTGAAGTGATTCCATCCTTAATGACCCCCTCCCCTACCATTTTTCCCATCTTTCTTATGGACCATATAACCTGGCATATTTAAAGCCACCTGCTCGAACTATTTCAGTTCATGTACCAGGTGTTAGATTGGGGGTTACATGGGACAATCTGCCCCTGAAATCCATTCCATCATTCAATGAAATCATTGCTAATCTGCAGCTTCTTAGCCGATGCTGAAATCGGGAAGTGCGATCAGGCGGAGAATAGCTTCCAATGCCAACATCGTGGCAGGCGCCGGTGTGTCGACAAATCGTGATTCTCCGTCACCTCAAAAAACGGCGTCAAAGCGTTTCACTCCAAACGTATTTTAAACGCCGTTTGCATATCATTAGTGGGCCCACCCACGATTCTCCGCCTTCAATGGGCCGGGTACCTGAGGGCATGGTTCACATGTGCTATCAAAAATCACGAACCTGGCACAGTGGCTGCTGAGAGAGAGACAGAGGTGTATAGTCAGTGTCCAACATCGCCATTCTTCGCCGACAGTCGTGGCGCTGGCCAGGGGGGTTTCTGCCAGGGCGAGTAGTGAGGGGTGGCCAGGGGGTGGGCTGTGGGGTCGGGGTGGTCAGATACACAACACCATTATTGTAGCCGGCAAGGCAGCCAAACAGCTGCGAATGACGCTGACAGCCCACTTTAAACCTGGTGCCTTGGATCGTATAGGTGTGTCCCCCTGGGGTACCCTCCTGGAGCCCTCTGGACCCAGCCGACCCATCAGCTGTATGGGCGCACCCGCACAACCTGTCCCATCTTTTTGGCTTTGATAAGTGTGTGTGTGGGGAGTGTAATGTTTATGTGCGGCTGCAGCTCGCCAGCCCCGAGAGTGTCGGCACAGTCCCGGCGAATACTGCACCGTTTTTCATTGCAATCGATGGTGTTCCATGCGGCACCAGTGCTAGCCCCTCAACGGTAGTGCAGGTGCCGCGCCAATTTTTCTGTCGTAAAAGTCCATGGATTCTCCATTTCAGAAACTGAGAATCCCGCCACATATCTTTTTATACTTCTCAATAGTCAAGTTCTATTGATCTTAGATTTAAAAGCATCAATTAAGCTAGCATTTACTACTTTCTATGGGACACAGTTCCATATCCCACCTCGCACCCTACCTCGTACAAAAAGAATCATTTTGCAACTTCTCTCCCAAATGGTTCAGCTCAGTGGAACATATTTCTTTCCACTTACCAATTCCTTCCAAAATCAAAAAAAAAATCATCCATTAACCTTCTATATTTCAAAGAAAATGAGCATAGATTAAGTAATCTAACCCTAGGAACATTCTGGGAAGGAATGCAGTAAAGATTCACACGGCCAACATATTCTTTCCAAGTTCCAAGGAATTTGACCCAATAGTGATGAAAGAATAGCAATATACATCCATGTCAGGATGTTGTGTCTTTAGAGGGGACGATGTTTTAGTCAGCTATTACTTGGATGTTGTTGAGTTTCTCGAGTGCCGGTACAGATGCACCCATCAAGGCAAGTATGGAATATTCCATCACACTCTGACTTGCAAAGTTGCTTTTAAGAGTCAGGGAACCCACTCAATGCAGAATACCCAGTCTCATACCAGTTCTAGTAGCACATCATTTATGTGGTTTGTCCAGAGTGGTTTCTAGCCCATGGTGACACCCAGGAGATTGAAGTTGGGGAACGTTAGTGATTTTAATGCCAAATTTTGAGGGGGTCAGATGCTACATATTACAAAATGCATTCAAGAAACATATGCAAAATACTTACATCCTTTGAATCATTGAATAGCCTTTTGTGCTCTAAACCATTCAGTACGTCCAGTTAGGGCCAGCTTTCTGCAATAGCATTTCAGTTACTCCTACTTCCTGGAATGCTGCAATTGTTTTTGCTTCAGATGTTTCTCCAATCTCCTTTTGAAAGCCATGATTCAACCTGCCTCCACCCTCCTTTCAGATGCTGCATTCTAGATCGTAAACATTCATTGTGCAAAAAATGTTTGCTCATCTTGCCTGTAGCTCTTTTGTCAATCACTTTAAATTAGTCTCCTCGGGTACTTGACCTTTCTACCAATGGGAATAGT
Source organism: Scyliorhinus canicula (assembly GCF_902713615.1). Taxonomy (NCBI): domain Eukaryota; kingdom Metazoa; phylum Chordata; class Chondrichthyes; order Carcharhiniformes; family Scyliorhinidae; genus Scyliorhinus; species Scyliorhinus canicula. Next base: position 248,634,246 of record NC_052146.1, read on the forward strand.
TGCTCTCTAGACCCCTTATAAATTTGCACACATATTAAGTCTCTTCTGTAGGAAAAAACCCAGATTCTCCAGTCTACTGACATAGCTGAAGTCACTCATTCTCATAAATCTTTACTACACCCTCTGCAAAAAGTGTTCCCAAAGTTCCTTGTGATTTTACAGGTACCTCTATTCTTCTGTCTGTAAAGTGCAGGATCCCACATGCCATTTTAACCACTTTCTCAATCCCCTGCCAACTTCAACAATTTCTGCACATATACCCTTAGATTTTTGTTTCTGCACCCTATTTAAAATTGTATCTTTTAGTTTGTATTGCCTCTAGCCATTCTCACGAGCAAACTGTGTTAAACTGTATCTGGTCATGTGTCTACTCAGTCCAACAGCCTGCTTAAGCCATCCTGAAGTCTATCGCTATCCTCACAATTCACAAGTTCTTATAAATTTTGAAATTGTGCCATGCACATCCAAATTATTAATACAGATCAAGAAAACAATGTGGGCGAATATACATATAGCTGGTGAATCCATTTGTTCAAATTAAACAAAGAGGTCCACTTACACGCAACTGCTCGGGTTTTTTTTCCCGACAAATTAATTTGCAGGATGTAGATGCCATTGACAAGGCCAGAAGTTGTTTCCCATCTCTGGTTTCATAGAACTAGTCAACCATACTGGTGAGTTGTACTGTACTTGAATGGTGAATCAGGTGTCGAACAACTACATAACTAACTTGATTTGCAAATATATTTTTTTGATTCTTGACCTTTGTATATGGTAACCAATGTTGCTCCATTACTGCTTTTTAAAGTTGTGCATAAAAATTACATACAGATTGGATGGACATCCAATACGAGGACTGATTAATGGAACATTTCAAAGAGTTGCCCCCAGGTATGATGAGTCATATAGGCCAGCAGGTAAGAAGAGCACGTGGTAGCAAGGTGGCACAGTGGTTAGCACAGCTGCCTCATGGCGCCGAGGTCCCAGGTTCGATCCCGGCTCTGGGTCACTGTCCATGTGGAGTTTGCACGTTCTCCCCATGTTTCCGTGGGTTTTGCCCCCACAACCCAAAAGATGTGCAGGGTAGGTGGATTGGCCACGCTAAATTGCCCCTTAAATTGGAAAAAATTAATTGGGTGCTCTAAATTTATTTCAAAAAAGGTAAGAGCAGGTTATTTTCCCTAAAGGACTCTATCTAGTAAACCAGTTGATCTTTTAAAAATGGCAATCTGACAGCTTTGTGGCCATGCATAGTTTGAAGGAGAGCATAGCTGCATTAGTTTTGGATCCCTCTAGCACAGAGATAAATGCATTTTTTCTGTACTACAAATATATGACAGCCTTTTAGGGGCAGCAGGGTAGCATGGTGGTTAGCATAAATGCTTCACAGCTCCAGGGTCCCAGGTTTGATTCCCGGCTCGGTCACTGTCTGTGTGGAGTCTGCACGTCCTCCCCCTGTGTGCGTGGGTTTCCTCCGGGTGCTCCGGTTTCCTCCCACAGTCCAAAGATGTGCGGGTTAGGTGGATTGGCCATGCTAAATTGCCCGTAGTGTCCTAATAAAAGTAAGGTAATGGGGGGGGGTTGTTGGGTTACGGGTATAGAGTGGATACGTGGGTTGAGTAGGATGATCATGGCTCGGCACAACATTGAGGGCCGAAGGGCCTGTTCTGTGCTGTACTGTTCTATGTTCTATGTTCTCTAAAGTGAAGCCAACTATTAAGTTTTTACAACTGAATAGGCTAGTCACAAAGCATGCCATCTTCAAGACGGTGGGGTGCAGTGGGGAAAAAATTCCAACTGATGGCATCGGTGAATCGAATCCAATACCAATGTAAACTTAGAGGATGAGTTATCACATGTTGAAAGTCTCTTATAGAATCATACAACACAGAACGAGACCAGTCAGTCAATCATACCTGGGGCAACTCTTTGAAACATTCCATTCATCAGCCCTCATATTCAAATCACTATATACCATCTGTATGTAATTTTTATGCAGAATTTTAAAAGCAATAATGGAGCAGCATTGGTTATCATATACATAGGTCCAGAAACAAAAAATATATCTGCACATCAAGTTAGTTATGTAGTTGTTTGACATCTGATTCAACATTCAAGTACAGTACAACTTTTTGCCAACGGGATTTATGATTGTTACACTGCTTTAAATTTACTCAACTTGATTGAATTATACTATATAACATGTATGAGTGAAGCACTTAGAACATAGAACGATACAGCGCAGTACAGGCCCTTCGGCCCACGATGTTGCACCGACATGGGAAGTCAAAAACTAAAGGCCATCTAACCTACACTATGCCATTATCATCCATATGCTTATCCAATAAACTTTTAAATGCCCTCAATGTTGGCGAGTTCACTACTGTTGCAGGTAGGGCATTCCACGGCCTCACCACTCTTTGCGTAAAAAACCTACCTCTGACCTCTGTCCTATATTTATTACCCCTCAATTTAAGGCTATGTCCCCTCGTGCTAGCCACCTCCATCCGCGGGAGAAGGCTCTCACTGTCCACCCTATCTAACCCTCTGATCATTGTAGTGTTGTGAAGAGGTCCACTTTTTATTTTATTCTGCTTCTATTATGTATTTTGTACGCTTGTAGAGCTTGTTCTCAAACTATGTTCTGCAAGCTTCACAGCCATCAGTCTTTTACTCCTATGTTATATCTGATAATTTGTCAAAAATGATACTTCAAATGACAAATGGCATTTATAAAAAACTGGATCCCAATACTGGCATACAAATAGCCTCAAGTCATAAGTTTAAATATATATCAGGGCATATTCTGTAGCCCAGGGGAGAAAAGAGAAAAAGAGGATGGCATAAACAATATAACTGCAATCTCATGAAGTCACTTAGCTACAAAATTAACCTGGCCTTTACAAAATGCAACGGTTGTCATCTGCTTCTGGTCATTCTGGTCATGCTTTGGTGAGAATGAATAACAGCTAGGTCAACCAGAATGTCATCAAAAAAAAGCAATAGAGAGATTTGAAAAAGAAACTGCAGTCTTTCATTTGTTTTAACAATGTCACAAAAACCACTACAGTATGAAAACATATTTTTTAACATTCTAGCATGGCAGAAAATCTTTTCTTATGAGCATCCAGTACAACAGAGTTATTTCTTGTTTTTAGATCAAATAATTCAACCAAATTAGGAGGCCAATCACAAGTCTGGTGACTATTTTTGCATGTTTCAGTATTAATTTAATATTTGTAAAATTGGGGTGGCACAGTGACTAGTATAGCTGCCTCAAAGCACCAGGGACCCGGGTTCGATTCCAGCCTTGGGTGACTATCGATGTGGAGTCTGCACGTTCTCCCACTGTTTGCGTGGGTTTCCACCGGGTGCTCGGGTTTCCTCTCAGTCCAAAGATGTGCAGATTAGGTACGGTTACAGTGGTTGGTTGGGGGAGTGGCCTTTTGGTGCAGGTCAATGGGCCGAATGGCCTTCTTCTGCATTGCAGGGTTCTATGATTCTATGTATGCTGTGTCTTTAGTGAGTTAGGATATCTTTCTATTTGCAATCAATCTCCCAAAATGCTGAGCAAGCTGTGTTAAAAGCAGTTAAAATACTACAACTGTAAAAGATGAAAGCTGCAATCTTTAATTTGATTAAATGAACTACAGTAATACATTGAATTGCAGGATAAAGCTAATTATTTTAACTTATCTAATTTAAGAGCTGAAGATATGTTGATTCTCAAACATTTATGAAATTAGATGATACAGCTAAGCAAGTTGTAAAAAACCAGACTATTTGGCTAAGCGTTGTTGTTTCAAACGGTATTTCAAAAATCATGTACTAACTTCAATTACCTGCAAGGAGGTTGAAACTTTATTTTAAGCTATGACTCATCCCACAACCAGAGTAAGAAACAAAAACCCTTTCATACATTGTACATACTTCTCAATCAGGGTTCACAGAATTTGCACAACACAGAATGAGTTGACTACATTTCTCTCTCTAAAATGTCAGCACCTCTGTGCAGAGCATTTTTGGGAGTTCAGTCAACTTGCTAGTCACTTACAAGGAAAACAACCACAATTTACAGAGACAAGAAGTCATCAAATGTAAAGCTTTCATAAGAGGGAGGAGGGAAATTGAGAGATTTTTGTTAGTTATTAGAGAATGCAATGTGCTGACAAGTCGTTATATGCATCTTTTAAGAGAAAGTTGGATAAATATTTGAAGCAGAGGACCACATAGGCTAGGGGAGAGTGCATATTGTGGATTGCTCTAGGTTCCTTCTGCATTTCTGTAGTTCAAAAGTCTCCAATTCCTTTCATTTTACTGTTATTCAATATGTATTTAATACCAAGACATCATGCATCATTATATGTTTAAATATCAAAACTATTAGCATATGTACAGTAAAATAATTTTTTCCCTCTTTAAACAATCTCGCCACCCAATTTGAAAGAGGGCTAATTTTGAATAGGATGCAAAAGGTTTGTTTTTTAAAAAGTAAAAATTATTCAATTCAATTCCAGACCTATTCAAATTAACATTTTGTAAACAAGATTCGTAATTGAGAAACCAGAACACACTGTGGTATGTATCAACTGAGATACTGTGTGTCCTATTGTATTTAAATAGTAATGTAATTTAATGCAAAATGAACAACCAGTAAGATTACAGCTTAGTCAAACTATGTTTACCTTTCAGACATCTAGAATAAATAATCTACCACAAATTCTATTCCAATCTCTACTTCAGTACGGTTTGTCAATGTGCTGTAGTTTGCAGTCTAGCATTACCATTAGTGTTTGGATGACGAGATACAGGCCTTAAAGCTCAAGTTAGTGAAATAAACCCAATTGAAAAAATATGCAATAAGTTACATCTTTGGCAGTCTAAAACCAATGATTCCATTAGTTTAAAAATATTCTATTCACTTTCAATCACATATTTAATTTCATTTAGGCCGGCATTCTCCCACAATTGGCGGGACGGCCCGACGCCGGCTCCAAGAGAGGGGCAAACCACTCCGGCGTCGAGCCACCCGGAAGTTGCGGAATCTTCCACACTTCCGGGGGCTAGGCCAGCATCGGAGGGGTTGGCGCCGCACCAACCAGTGCTGAAGGGCCGACTTGGGCCGGCGCGAGTTGGCGCATGCACAGAACCACCGGCGTGTTCTGGTGCATGCACAGAACCGCCTGTGTGTTACCTGTGAATGCGCAGGTGGTTTCTTCTCCACGCGGCCATGGCGCAGCCTTACAGAGGTCGGCGCAGAGGGAAAGAGTGCCCCACGGCACAGGCCCGCCCACAGATCGGTGGGCCCCGATCGCTGGCCAGGCCACCGTGGGGGCCCCCCGGCACCTGGAGGAAACCCACACATTCCTAGCATAGAATTTGCAGCACAGAACCATCGTGTCTGCATCAGCCCTTGGAAAGACCACCCTACTTAATCCCACGCCCCCACCTATCCCTGTAGCCCCCACCGAACATTTTGGATGCTTGGGGCAATTTATCACGGCCAATCCACCTAACATGCACATCCTTGGACTGTGGGAGAAACCGAACACCCAGAGGAAACCAAGCAGACATTTGTGTGTGTGTGTGTTGGGGGGGGGGGGGGGGGAAGAGAAGAAAGAGCGCAAACTGCACACAGACAGCATGGCCAATTGTTCTAAGAACTCTAGTAAAATCTAATTGACTTCGACAAGTTGCAGCATCTTCCACGATACACAAAGAAATATTGCCAGAGACATGCACAAGAATGGATATTAGAAGGTGGTTGCACATCATCTCAGCACAGATAGAAACCTCAAAAATCTAAAAAAAACATGCAAGATAACAAGATCGAGGGTGTAGCTAAGCACAATTCTGGGAAGCTTGCATGAAAAATTAAATTTAAGAACGAAAACTGGACAAGGAAACCAAGAGAAGTATAGACGAGTGGGTTCAGGAGAAGAATGAAATCAGTGAAGGTGAGGAGTTGTCTGGTGCTAAGGTTGAAAATAAAACAAATGAAAAAATCTGATAAAATGTAAGGCCAGGGAGAGGAATGAAACTAGGTACCTAATGGGAGCCTTTTGATGAAGTAATGAAGAGTAGATGAAGAAAGTGCACAGAAGGCTTGGCGAAAGTACATTGAACTATTTGTATACATAATCATAGCCCATGAGATTAAAGGGAGGTTAGCATAGTGACTAAAAATTATCCAAGGGCATAAAAAACATCAGAGTAATGGTGAATAGTTATTTTTCAGATTGCAGGGATGTGTACAGTGGTGCTCCTCAGGGCTTGCTATTAAGACTTTTGCTCTTTTGACGTATATTAATGTTGAGACAAGGGTATACTGGACATATTTCAACATTTTCAGGATTACACAAAAAACAACTGCAGTAAACACGGGAGTACCTGACTTAAAGAGGACATTGACAGACTGTCAATGGGGGCACAGCAGATATTTAAAGCAGAAGTGTTCAGTGATCCATTGTGATAGGAAAAATTAGGAGAGGCAATACATTGCAAATTTTAAAAGGATTGCAGAAAGAGAGAAACATGGGGATGTACTGCATGTACATTTTTAAAAATATAAATAAGAGTACCCAATTCTTTTTTTCCACCAATTAAGAGGCAATTTAGTATGGCCAATTCACCTACCCTGTATATCTTTGGGTTGTGGGGTTGAGACCCATGCAAACACAGGGAGAAATGTGCAAATTCCACAAGGACAGTGACTTGGGGCCAGGACTGAACCCAGGTCCTCAGTGCTGTGAGGCAGCAGTGCTAACCACTGAGCTAACGTGCCGCCCTTCTGACAACAGGGCAAGTGAGATGGCTGAAAAAAAAACATGGAATCCTTTGCTTTATAAACAAGAGGCATGAAGTCCAAAAACAAGGAAATTACCATAAACATTTATAAATCACTGGTTCTTTTTCAAAGCGCTGGACAAACATATCATGGCGTTCGTATGGGGGGGTAAAAATGCTAGGATCCCAAAGAAGGTCATACAAAAAACAAAATCCAGGGGGGGGCTAGCCCTCCCGAATCTACAATTCTACCACTGGGCGGCAACAGCCGAGCGAGTAAGGGGATGGATCCAGGAGCCGAGTGGGTGCGTGCGGAGGAGGCCTCCTGCATGGGAACCTCCCTCCGGGCCCTCGCCACGGCAGCACTCCCATCCCCACCCAAAAAACACTCCACCAGCCCAGTGGTGACAGCCACCCTCCAATCCTGGAACCAACTGCGGCAGCAATTTGGCCTGTACAAAATGTCGGACAAGGCTCCCATCTGCAACAACCATAGGTTCAAACCAGCACTGACCGACGCCACCTTCAAAAGGTGGAGGCAGGACGGGGGGACACTGACAGTCAGGGACCTATACACGGACGACAGGATCGCAACACTGGACGAACTGACAGAGAAATTTCAGCTAGCTGGGGGGAACGAGCTACGGTACCTGCAGCTCAAAAACTTCCTACGAAAGGAGACAAGGACGTACCCACAACCGCCACGACAGACACTATTGGAAGACCTACTGGACGCAAGTATCCTAGAGAAAGGGAACTGTAGTGACATGTATGACCGACTGGTAGATAGGGACGACACCGTACTGGACGCAACAAGAAGGAAATGGGAGGACGACCTGGGGATGGAGATAGGGTGGGGACTCTGGAGCGAAGCACTGCATAGGGTCAACTCCACCTCCACGTGCGCAAGGCTCAGCCTGACACAACTAAAAGTGGTACATAGAGCCCACTTAACGAGAAACCGTATGAGTAGGTTCTTCCCGGAGGTGGAGGACAAATGTGAGCGGTGCCAGAGAGGCCCGGCCAACCACGCCCACATGTTCTGGTCTTGCCCCAGACTTGTGGAGTACTGGACAGCCTTCTTCGAGGCTATGTCCAAAGTGGTGGGGGTGAGGGTGGAGCCATGCCCGATAGTGGCGGTCTTCGGGGTTTCAGACCAGCCAGATCTATTCCTGGGGAGGAGGGCGGACGCCCTTGCCTTTGCCTCCCTGATTGCCCGCCGTAGAATCCTGTTTGGCTGGCGGTCAGCAGCACCACCCAGAGCTGCAGACTGGCTGTCCGACCTCTCGGAATCTCTCCAAATGGAGAAAATCAAATTCGCCATCCGAGGGTCGGACGACGGCTTCCACAGAACGTGGGAGCCATTCATGCAACTGTTCCGGGACCTGTTTGTGGCCAACGTACATGAGGAAGAATAGTCGGGTGGCCAAGAACCAGGGGAAAATGGACGGGAATCGGGGGAAGGTAGCCGGGGGGAGGGGGGGGGGGGGGGGGGGGGGGGGGGGCTACGGGCTCGGTATGGGGGTTTGATGGCAAGCCAAGGCCCAAAACCAAACTATAAATAAATGCCTATAAACATGTGCCTCGGCCATATTGGGGAATGTAAAATATGTATGCTGGCTAAAGGGGGCGGCCACAATTATTGTTATGAAGATGCTTACCTGTAAATATTCATGTTAAATTTTTGTGCTTTCCTTTTTTTTTCCTCTCTCTCTAATAACTTGTAATTTGTCATATATAAAATATGAAAACTCAATAAAAAAAACATTTATAAAAAAAAAAAAAATCACTGGTTAGGCTCCAAGAGTATTTTGTTCAGTTCTGGGCACTACCTTTAGGAAAGATATCAATGGCTTAAGAGAGAGTATAGAGGAGATTTACCAGAACGATACCAGGGATGTGCAGCTTTAGACATGTGGAAAGATGAAGTACAGAAACCATGCAGCCTCCTTAGGGCAGGTACGGTTAAAGAAGGCTTAGAAGAGTTCAAAATCATGAAGAATTTTGAGTGCAAATAAAAAGAAGCACATTTCAGGGATAGAAAGATCAATCACCACAATATACACATTAAAAGGTAATTTGCAAAAGAACCCCAAACACAGCGAGCTATGATCTGGAATGCAATGCCTGAAAGGGGTGGTGGAAGCAGGTTCGATGGAGAATTGGGTAAATACTCGAAAAGGAAAACATTTGCATAGCTATGGAAAAAGGGAAAGGGAATGAGACTACGGAAAGATCTTTTAAAGATCTGGCATGGACACAATGGGTCAAATGGCCTTTTTTTGTGCTGCATCATTCTACATGTAATAAATGGTGAAATGTTCAGACATGAGAGGAAACTGCAAGAAAAAAGGGCCCATGTTTCAGGACACAAATGCCAATGATGTCACAGTTTGAAGAACTAGGTGATAAAACATAAAAGAGAACTTGCCAATCACCTTATATCAGTGGCCTTATTATTCAAAACTGTGCACTCAGTGACCTGAAGTAACCTGGCACATAAAACCAAATACAATGCAATTCTGTATTTACATTAACCCTTGCAACATCCCAAATCTCATGACAAAACAATTAATCATTTTGAGGTGTAATCCTTGTTATGAAATGAAAATGAAAATCGCTTATTGTCACAAGTAGGCTTCAATGACGTTACTGTGAAAAGCCCCTAGTCGCCACATTCCGGCGCCTGTCCGGGAGGCTGGTACGGGAATCGAACCGTGCTGCTGGCCTGCTTGGTCTGTTTTAAAAGCCAGCGATTTAGCCGAGTGAGCTAAACCAGCCCCTAGTGAGCTAAACCTGAAAGAACCATTTGCAGTCAAGTACACATAGCAAGTCTCACAAAAAGCAAATGAGAAAAGCTGACCAGTTAATAGATTTGTTTTGATGGTGATAGTTGAGGAGATTAATTTTGACTAAGACCACTTGTTCCTTTTTTGAATAGTGCTTATGGAATGTTTTACATGAGCCTGAATATTAGGATGACATCTTCAAAAGTGCAGCGGAGCTTGGAACAATGATTTTCTGACTCAAAGCTATGAGTGTTAATAACTGAGCCATGCCAAAGTCCAGACAAATTGGTGAAAACTAATCAAAGGGTTCCAACACAGTGTTTCTAAACCCCTCAGATTATGGAATATTTTCAAAAATAAAGTTGACTTAAATAAGTGGGCAAACTGTGAAGCAGAGTCAATATTTCAACATAAAATAACACCAGTCTCATGTTGCATAAAGAAAATGGTGGGTATCATATCAAACCATTGTGCCTTTTGCTTCTGATCTTTTCCTCATGGCACTGTAAAAGAGCCAGATATCAGCCATGGGTATTTATGGATTTCATGTACAAAGGTAGTCCACACCAACAAATTATGATGATGTTCAATAGGGAAGATGTAGGTGCTTTCAACTTAAGAGTCTAAAACTAGATACCACAATATAAAATAGTCACTAATAAATCTAATAAAAGGAAATCAGGAGACTCTACTCAAATTGACAGTGTGGAATTCACAACCACACGGAGTGGCAAGACAAATAACATGCATTTAAGGGGGTGCTACTTGAGCGCACAAGAAAAATGGAAATAGAAGGATCTGTTGACATTGTAAGATGAAGTAAGATGGGAAGAGACTTGTGCAGAAATGTACAGACATTGCACTGTTGAGTCAAGCGGGTTTGCTGTGTGTTGTATTTCCTAACATCCTCAAAAGTAATTCTCATAAATGCATATAGCTTACATGTAGGTTATACATTAACATGTACCAATTTGCACAAATTTATTTTCTTTGGCAATCAAAGCCAAATTTGAACTAGTTAAATCAGGTCAGCAAGGACTGGTACCTTGCACTATGCCCAATTCAGGAAACTAAAGATTTTTTTAATGGTACTGATAAACATCATCAACACCTTGGTTATACTGTAGTTCTTGCATTAGAGCAATGCAAAAACAGCACACAATTGAAAGTTCTGTAACATAACCGTCAAAGTGGCATTGAAAGATTTGAAGTAAATGGGCTAGGAGTTTAGACATCCCATTCAAAGAAAATATTCAAGGAGCCTGTGTAGCACATTTCACTACCACCGTTACTACCACTGGCATCTAAACTGTGGTGCTTGGTGGAGTACAATGTTAGACATTCCTTGCAAATCGGAAACATTACAAATTATTAAAATTTACTCCAGGCCCCAATTCAGTGCCTTACAGTTTAAATGGTCGCAACGTTTGCTTATTCGATTTAGGCCAACAAGTGTAGAACAGGATGTAATTTACGTTGCTTTAAGCCGCTGCCTGAAGCAAATGCCAAAGAATCACAGGGAGGTCGAACCCTCATTAGAATAAATGTTTTTTCACTGGGATTTGTCGTGCGGACATAATGTGGCACTGGGTTCAGAAGGGTTGGTTACAGTCCTGAGTTTCGTAAACAAATCTACCGCGACATTTTGCTACCAGCAAATGGATACAACTAAAATGAACCTTTCACATTCCCCGCGATGTGGCAAAGAAGCAAAGAGAACAACCGTTTTGTTCTGGCAGATTGCTTATAACGAGCTATGATTGCAGCCCCGTCCACAACTGGGCTGGGCTCCAGTTGCATGCTCGGCATTGACTACAATATGAAATATGTGCATCTACCGTTAACAAGTCGGGGGTCACCGCCTTGACACATACCGAAAACGTCCTGTTTGTCGGGGTTGACGCCGTTGATGGCGCTGCCGCTGACGAGGATGTTGATCTCCTCCTGGTCGCAGACGTTAGTCCCGTTGCCCGACAGCTTATCGGCCTCGGCCCTCTTCTTCCGGCTGAGCCAGTGGCCGCTGTCCGAGCCCGAGATGTGCGAGTGAGAGTGCGAGTGCCCGTGGGCCGTCCCGCCGCCGCCGCTGCCGTGGAACATGCAGAGCCCCAGCAGGTTGACCAGCAGGCCGGCGGCCCCGACCCCGATCACCACCACCGCGTTCTGGATCTCCCGCGGCTCGCTGAAGCGCTCGATGGCTTCCAGCACGATGGTGAAGCAGAGCGCCGTGAGGAAGACGGCGTTGACCAGCGCTCCCATCACCTCGGCGCGGATCCAGCCGAACGTGTTCTTGGCCGTCGACTGCGTCTTGGCGGCGAAGCGCACGGCGATCAGGGCCACCACCAGGGCGATGACATCTGACAGCATGTGGAAGGAGTCGGAGAGCATGGCCAGCGAGCTGGTCAGCCGGCTCACCACCACCTCCACCACGAAGAAGCCGAATGTCAGCCACAACATGCACATCAGGCGCGCCCGGTTCGGTTCGCAATCCATCTTCCCTGAGTCTGACAGCAAGGCGAACGGCCAGGGGGGGGGGGGGGGGGAAACACCGCGGCTCCGTTCCAAGGAACAAAGGGCCGTTTAACGTCTAAAATAACGGCCGGAATTTGAAACGAAATAAAAGGGACGGGGAGGTGGCAAGAGAGACCTAAGCTGAAAGTTCCAGAGGACGGGGAAACAGCCCTTTCATTGTTTCACCCAATCTGTAACTATGCAGGCGGTTATAAAAAAAACTTTTGCACCCGGCAGATTTTTTCCCTCTGCGCACGGTATTCCTCCCACCCCCCCCTCCTTTCAGCACGGACCCATTCCTCTCCCCCGCCCGACCGCCCCTTTGACCAAACCCCGCCTCCAGCCGGGGCCGATTGGCCGATGCTGATTAACGGCCGTTCCTCATTGGTCGGCTCGGGTATCCATCATGCGCCGCCTGCCCACTCTGCGCACCGCTCCACTGGGTTGAAACGCGGTTTGGCCTTCCCCTCCTATAGCCTGCCTCAGCCATTGTGACGCCGCCGCCTCCCATTGTCCCCGAAGTAAATCCACGGCCAATGGTGTCGGCTCCATTCACCCTCCGCCCGCCCCTTCCTAACCGGGCCTCGATTGGCTACTGCTTTCAAACTCTTCCTCTTTCATTGACTGATAGCGGTGTCAATCAAATCCGGGGAACAACGCGCTCACCCATTGTCCTCGCCGTGCGTTGTGCTGGTTGGCCTTTCTTGTGGAAGAAAGCTCCAATACCGAACGCTTCATTTAGTCTGACTCAGCATTAGAAAAAAGTTACATTTCAATAGTTTTGCACACTGAAAAACACCGCAGGGTTGCTTTAGCTCCTATGTGTGTATACTGCACCTTTTATTCTTTCGAATTTTACATTTTTATTTTTTCTGAATTGTCCCGGGAGATGGGACCTGCAGGGCAAGACGGGTTTTGGCTAAATAAAATAGTCTGGAGGCGCATGCCAACTAAACTGGTTTTAATGTAGTTAAATATTACCGAATAATTACATGCTCACACAATAAACCGACGGGATCATATGCAATGCAAACAGATATTGGCCCACGCCTAGCAATCTCACCTCTGTTTAGTTATTGAAGACACGCTGGAGGTTTTTCAAAAATAAATTCCCACATTCAAATTTCCTTCCCTCCAATTCGATTACAGCGAACTTGACATTCTCAGGAATAATTTGGTGATCTGTGCAAACCCAGCTCCCATATTTAATCATTAAATTAAATTGCATTATTCTATCATAGTTGAAGATTTGAGCAAGTCAAATTGACAGCTCTTCCACAGTCACAATAAGGAATATAAAGGGAGCGTGGGGGTGTGGTGGAGGTATGGAGTGTTGGAGGTGGTGAACATTGTCGGGGGTGCGGAGAGAGAGCGGTGTACTCGGGAAGGTTTGAGGGGGTGCCCGGGTTACTGTGGGTACTAGAGTGCTTTGATATTACAACTGATGTACTGAGAGCTGCGCTCCTGTGCAGGCATTACTCCTGCTGGGAACAGTTCTAAATAAATGAGTGTAAAAACCAGCCTTGGTACCGGGCAAACAGCCCAAACTTGACGTGTTCACAGATCCCGTGGCGGACCATCAGTGAGGGTCATTAATTTCCATCTGAGTTCAGTATCCAATAATAATGATGGTGATTCTGCCAGATTGTTATAGTAACAAAACTCCCCAGTGCTCGATAGACTGCAATGTCGGGTTTGTTGAGATCGATAAAGGTTTCGTTCCATAACTATAGCATTATAACCTGTGTAGAATAGATGCTGTGAAGTAGGTCATCAAAATATGGTGCCCACTGAAGCATAATCTAAATAAAAATGCATGAAAGTACTTAGTTATCAATGGCGAGACATGTGCGCCAGGGCTAGAAGTGGGGGGGGGGGGGGGTCACGACTTATGTCGCTAACCCTTTTGCCCGTTCCCAAGCTCGAAGCAATACATATTTGAAGGTCTAAGACCCAACTTGGAGGGGGGGGGGGGGGGGGGGGGTTACACAATACTATTACGTCAGGAGCGCCATTACTTTTAAGTGGAAGACAGGACTGTAAAACTGGCTACGGGAAAAATAACGATTGCAATTGATTGTAGTTGCTGACTTGCTTGGGGGGGGGAGGGGGAAGTGTCGGAGTTTGGGGGTGGGGGACTTCAATTAAGTTGTTATCAGCGATGGGGTCTGGCAGAGCGGTGTAGACTGACATAAATAGTGAGTCACATGATCGACCCAGATCTTCCGGTCTCCGGGAACCCCGGAAGATGCGCTGGCGGATTTCTGGTAACTCCCCAGGCGGAGACTGCACCCTCCACAACTCCGATTTATGGTGGGGGAGATAGTTGGACTCACCTGAATAGTTACCCAGCAAAGGTTCTAAGGATTAAAACCAGTTCTAACACATGGATAATTATATTATTGACCCGCCTACCCACTGAGCCCCCTGTCATTACCCCCTGACCATCCAATAACATTTCTGAGTTAGGAACAAATACTTAAATAATTCCGTTTTTAATTAATTTGGGAAAAGAGTGAATTATGGAATAGAATTACTCATAGAATGGGAACCTCCGGCAAAGAAACAGTCCATTTTCCTGTCTGATTTATTCTGGCCTTCATCCTCTGCATGGGCCGCTTCCCACTTTGCCCCTGAAGGCGCCAGGGCGACCAAAAATGCATATCGATGCTAGAAGCTTCAACATTCCTCCTTGTGACTGTGATTTCCATCTTTTTTTCACCCTCTGTATAAAGGTATTTTCTCCTAAATTCTTTATTCAATCTGATGGTGGATCTCTTATTTTTGAGGGGGGGGGGGTGTACAAAATGCAGATTTTTCGAAACTTTTTCAGAGATTTATATGAGAAACCTCAATACATTGTATTCAACTTTGGCCATAGTCACGTTCAAGAAGCCATATATCCATCACGCTGTCAAGATTAAAAAGAGCAAAGGATAAGGCAAATCAAGAATCGCTGTTGTAGGGGACAGAAGACTTGAGTAACCAAAAGGATTTCCGCGGTTTAAAAGTCCCAGGAAACATTTCGTGGGCAGATTGCACAAGAGGTTTTCAATTCATCACAAGATTGATGATGAGTGTGCAGTATGTAATGTTCAGAGCTTAGTAAAACAAGTTCAGCAGACCGATTATCATATTTTTATCAACAAATTATACAAAGGGGTGAAATATTGCAAAGACCAAATATAGAAAGTATATTTGGAGGACGACCGTGAGAAAAAGATCATCTCTCAGTCGCAGGATTTTTTTGTTCCTCTTTCAGGATTGCAGGAGAGATTCTATAACAGAATGCCAAATGTTGGTGTATTCACTTTACTTAATCAGACTTTGCTAAGGATTAAATAAAAGTTTATCTTAAAAGCGAAAACAGAAAAAGTTGGGCAGACTGACAAAAATAATTACATCATGTAGCGCAAGCTAAATTGGTGTTCTGGAAGGACACATTAAAGGATATGCTTCGAACTATCTTTAACAAAAAGGTTGGAATAACCTCTGATTAGGAACTTGACAGAGAGTTAAGAGTGTAAGTAAGAAATGATATGCAATTTGCAACATGATAGGCTAGACTTTCTGATCAGTATTACTTGAATGCCAATATAGTCTAATAATAATTTTTTATTATTGTCACAAGTAGGCTTACATTAACACTGCAATGAAGTTACTGTGAAAATCCCCTAGTCGCCACACTACGGTGCCTGTTCAGGTATGTCGAGGGAGAATTCAGAATGTCCAAATTACCTAACAGCACGTCTTTTGGGATTTATGGGAGGAAACTGGTGCACCCGGAGGAAACCCACCGCAGACACAGGGAGAACGTGCAGATGCCACACAGACAGTAACCCAAGCTGGGAATCAAACCTGGCGCCCTGGCGCTGTGAAGCAACAGTGCTAACCACTGTGCGACCTTGCTGCCCGTATTTATATATTTAATTTAAACAGATTATTTACTGTCTGTTCTAATTACACAATGGCAAGTTATAAAATTGAATTCAATAAATGTGGCAGTTGTTAGCTGGCACCAGATAAAATGGCCATGAAAGCTGCTCAACTGTCCTTTAAAAGCAACAATTAGTTCACTAATATTTTTCGGGGAAGGAACATGCCACCCAGGTGGTCATGCCCACATTTGACTCCAGTGTCATGCTATATGGTTAACTTCAAGCCCTTAAGGCAACTGGGGTTGGGTAATAAATACTGTCCTTCCATGTTGCCTATAATCAAATGAACAAGGAACAGGAGTAGGGCATTCGGCCCCCTAGCCTACTCTGCCATTTAATAAAATCATGGCTGATCTGATAGTAATCTCAAATCTGCATCCTGTCTACTCCTAATAATCTGTCACCCCCTTGCTTACCAAGAATCTATACACCTCTGCCTTAAAAAGATTCAAATACTCTGCTTCCACCATCTATTCAGGAAGAGAGTTCCAAAGACTCACAACTCTCTGAGAGAAGAAAATTCACCTATATTCCATTTTATAATAATAATCTTTATTGTCACAAGTAGGCTTACATTAACACTGCAATGAAGTTACTGTGAAAATCGCATAGTCGCCACATTCTGGTGCCTGTTTGGTTACACAGAGGGAGAATTCAGAATATTCAAATTACCTTACAGCACGCCTTTCGGGACTTGTGGGAAGCAACCATGGAGTAAACCCACACAGACAAAAGGAGACGTGCAGACTCCGCACAGACAGTGACCCAAGCCGGGAATCGAACCTGGCTTCGAAAGCGACTGTGCTGCCCATGTGCTACCCTGCCACCCATAAATGGGTCTAGTTTTAGATTCTCCCACAAGAAGAAGCATCCCCTCGACATCCACCCTGTCAAGGTTCCTCAGGATCTTATATGGTTCAATCAAGTCACCTCTTGGTCTTCTAAATTCCAGCAAATACAAACCTCGCCTGTCCAACCTTCCCTCATAAGACAACTCACCCATTCCGGGTATTAGTCTGGTAAATCTGCACTATTTCCATTGCGTTTACATCCTTCCCTAAATAAAATGACCAATGGTGTATACAGTACTCCAGATGTGGTCTCACTAGAGCACTGTGTAACTGAAGTATAACTTCCTTACTTTTATATTCAATTCCCTCGCAATAAGTAATAAAATTCTATTAGCCTTATAATTACTTGCTCTGCCTGCATGCTAGCCTTTTGCGATTCATTCACAAAGACACCCATATCCTTCTGCATCTTCAATTTCTGCAATCTCTCGCCATTTAGACAATATGCTTTCCTTTTATAATTCCTGCCAAAATGGACAGTTTCACATTTTCCCACATTATACTCCAGATCTTTGCACATCCACTTAACCTAACCATATCTCTCTGTAGCCTCCTTGTATCCCAATAACATTTTTTAAAATGGAGAATCTAGGCTCATGCTTCTTGAACCACTGGAAAAAGGCTAGAGCCACTGTCAAGGACATATAAAGTAAGATGTAGCATTAGCTATATATTTTAATTTTTCCAAGAACTATTTGTTTGGGTAGAGTGGATAAATGGCACAGAGAAAAGCATGGCATGCCTTCCCTCAGGAGATTAAATGAATAAAATTCATTAGCTTTATAGCCTTTTCTTCCTCTCTGCCTACCGCTCTTAAGGTAGCATTTGGGGACAAAACAGAAGACCTGCTGTTGTAATGAGTGGGCTGTGTGCAAAATTGTCCTAAATTTACCTTTCACAATCCTGAAGTTCTACCACTTTGACTTCCTGCGTTGGCATATGTTAATTTGCTTTCTCATGTTATATAGCTTATTAATATAGTTTTTGATTCAAAAAGACCATCCTCAAATATTACGTATCGACATTCAATTCAGCAACCACACAGAAGAATTAGTTGTGTATTCTGTTACTCATGAATCAGGAGGTGCAAGCTCAGTATCAGCAGAATCAAATCTGTTTGTTTTGGAGGAGGTGTTTTCTATAGGTTTACTGATTATTTGTTTAACTTTGTGAACATGTGTAACATATAATTATCCAAAAACATGTTGCAGGAATACTGGTGAAAGAAATCAAATCAGCACATATCACACATTATATGTACCGGAGAATGATCCTAGGTTCGCCATTGAGAAACACTGATCAAGGTTCATCCTGATAAACTGCGGTCCTTATGCACTTCTACTGACCCTAACCTTTGACAAAATAATCTTGGATTCTTCTTTGGCAGCCTACTATCTCATGAGACAATGGTTTTCCACTTTGGTGGTGAACTCTCCTAGTGTGGCTCAGTAGCCCCATTCTAATTTTTGCAGTGACTTTATGTTGGAACTAGCAGGCTCCAGGACCTCTGAGTTGGTGATCTTGTCCTGCTACGAAATGCCAAAGATACGTCTGAAAGAGTATAGGTGGAAACAGTTCAGCCTTTTCTTCTGCCCAGCCCATGTTGTCCAGCTCTCACCACTGTATCACAGTACAAAGAGGATGTTGGATTGATAGATTTTGGTATTCTCAGTCATGTTTAGTTTTTTCCACATTCTCTTACTGTGCTTGAACGTAACAACTGCAGCTTCTGAGAAGCATGTGTTGATATCAGCAGCAAATAAGAAACTGCTGGTGATTGTTGAGTCCAGATATGTAAAGCTATCAGCGACCTCCAGCATCATATTAGCAATGCTGATAGATGGCAGTATGGCAACATCCGGGATCATGACATTTGTCTTCATGATGTTGATGATTAAACCAAATCCTTTACAGACATGGGAGAGGCTGTTTATTTTCTGTTGAAGATGTTCTTTATTTGGGCAGCTAGTGCAGCATCTTCAGCATAGGAGAACTCTCTGCAGAGAACTTGGTGCACTTTTGTTTTGGATTTCAGGTGGCCAAGGCTCAAGAGCTTTCTGTCAGTTCTTGTAAGTAAGTAGAAACGTTCTGTATATGACCTGAAGGTATGTGACAGCAGCAAAGAGAAGAATATGCCACAGAGTGTTCATGCCAGAACAGAATCCTGTTTGTCCCACTGTAGATCTTAAATAGTTCCAATGTTGCTCCATCATAGCTGACCTTATCTAACATAGAAGGTGGAAATCACACTGAATAGCTTCAATGGTGCCCAATTTTCTTTAGCAGCTTTAAAGCAGCCTCTGCTCACATGGTCGAATGCCTTGCTGAGTTCAAGGGAGGCACTATAATAATAATCTTTATTATTGTCAAAGTAGGCTGACATTAACATCACAATGAAGTTACTGTGAAAATCCCCTCATCGCCACACTCCGGCACCTGTTCGGGTACACCGAGGGGAAATTCAGAATGTCCAATTCACCTAATAGCACATCTTTTGGGACTTGTGGGAGGAAATTGGAGCACCCGAAGGAAACCCACATAGACATAGGGAGAACATGCAGACTCCACACAGACAGTGACCCTACCGTGCCGCCCAATATAGTGGTCTCCCTTGTTTACGGTATATCTCTTGCAGATTCCAGAATGAGAAACCACACTTGGATTCGGGATGGATGCATTTAGCCAGAATTTTCAGCCTGATGAGGGCAAAATGGGTACATTTGTGGGCAGCACGGTAGCATGGTGGTTAGCATAAATGCTTCACAGCTCCAGGGTCCCAGGTTCGATTCCCGGCTGGGTCAATGTCTGTGCGGAGTCTGCACGTCCTCCCCGTGTGTGCGTGGGTTTCCTCCGGGTGCTCCGGTTTCCTCCCACAGTCCAAAGATGTGCGGGTTAGGTGGATTGGCTATGCTAAATTGCCCGTAGTGTCCTAAAAAGTAAGGTTAAGGGGGGGGGGGGGTTGTTGGGTTACGGGTATAGGGTGGTTACGTGGGTTTGAGTAAGGTGATCATTGCTCGGCACAACAACGAGGGCCGAAGGGCCTGTTCTGTGCTGTACTGTTCTATGTTCTATTGTTTTCTCATGATGCTCAGCAGGGCGATGACTTGAGTTTTTGGAATTGGTATGGTCATCCATGCCACAATCTTTGCACTGCACACCTTGCTACAAAGATAGAGAAGTCAGTGCATATGCTGCAAGAGTGCCAGTTTCCTCTGCTTGATGAGGTCAGGCAGTGTTGAATCATCACCTGGAGCTTTGCCAATGACAAGTGTGTTAATAGCTTTAACATAGAACATAGAACATAGAACAGTACAGCACAGAACAGGCCCTTCGGCCCTCAATGTTGTGCCGAGCCATGATCACCCTACTCAAACCCACGTATCCACCCTATACCCGTAACCCAACAACCCCCCCCCCCCCCTTAACCTTACTTTTATTAGGACACTACGGGCAATTTAGCATAGCCAATCCACCTAACCCGCACATCTTTGGACTGTGGGAGGAAACCGGAGCACCCGGAGGAAACCCACGCACACAGGGGGAGGACGTGCAGACTCCACACAGACAGTGACCCAGCCGGGAATCGAACCTGGGACCCTGGAGCTGTGAAGCATTTATGCTAACCACCATGCTACCCTGCTGCTTTGTTGAGTTCATCCACTGTACATTTGATATCAAGCAGTTTCACTTTGGGCATGCTCTCTTTGGTGCCCAGAGATTCCTCAGTGACCATGTTCTCCCTGAGATGCAACTCTCCAGCTGTTTAATGCAGATGATTACCTGCCCGGCCTTTGTTCTCAATGGAACTGTGTTCTTCGCTAATGGTCCTGTTGCCTTTTTGATCCTATCATATTTGTCCCTGTGTTTTAGAAAATCGGGATATTCTGGCAAAATTGTGAAGAGTAATCATTGGTGCAGTGCCTAGCAGTCTGTTGGACTTTACTTCAAGCAGCTCCTGGTGTATTCAGAGTCTTCTCACTCCTGTAATTAATGAAAGTGAATTGCTTAGCTTTAAGGTTCCATCACAGCAGTTTTAGTCTCAAACCAATCAATGTTTCTCCATTCTTGTTAGCCATATGTAGATTGAACAGTATTGTAAATAGTGGGCTTGATTTAACCCCAAAAAGTCTATTTCTGGTTTTGGGCTGGTTTGGAAGCATAGAATCTCTGTAGTGTAGAAGGAGGGCATTTGGCCCAAGAAGACTGCACCAAATTGGCTGCAGCACCAAGAAACGCTCCACTATTAAATGGCACTTTGCCTTTTTTTACGTTGGGGAGTTTCTTTCTGCAGAGGCCGCACTTGGAGGCATTTCCTGCTCGCAAGTCCAGCAGGAAAAGCTCCCTGCAGATCGAGGCACCATTTTAGAAGGCTGCCCCAATCTCCCCCCCCCCCCCCCCCCCCACTTCAGCCTCCCCCTCCCAACCTCGGGGTGGTCCCCAAGAACACCCCATCACATCCCCTACACCTGGTAAGGCCCCCCTGGGTGCCCTCGTACTGCCACCCTGGCAGTACCTCTACCAGCTTGGCAGTGCCACCTGGGCATTCTGGCATGGTCTCCCAGGTGCGTCATTTATGTCCCAGATGTCAGGAGAATCTTGCGAACACATATTTCAATGAGCCTAATTCAACGGCCTCATCCCGACACCAAGTAGGGGACGATGAGACCGTTAACGCACGCCCTGTGTCTCTAATTTTCACCACTTCATTCCTGCAGTTTGTGTGGGAATGCTGGAGAATGCCTGTTCGATCAAGTCAAGGAACAGTTGGTTCTTATCTGGGTGTGCAGTATGGCTGATGTTGATTCAAGGACGGCCATTCTGCTTTGAATGCTAATGCTTCAAGGATTGCACCCTAACCCTGATGACACCAGGGAGGGATTTGTAGAACAATCAGTGCTGTGGTAGCTGCGTGTTTTGACAATGCTGTTGAGAAAGTCACGTCTGGCAATGATCAGATCCTGCTGCTGCCTATACCCTGATCTTGGGTGCCTCCAGAACATCTTGTGGTACGGCTTATTCTGAAAAAAAGTGTTACAAAAATCTTGTGGTAGCAGCAAAGCTCTGTCCATTTGCATGTATCTTTCCCGTGCCATGATATCCAAGGCACGAGGGCCATGCCTCTTGACCTGCACCCATTATTGCATCAATGTCCCCCACAGTAGTAAAGATGTTTGGTCATGGGGATTTTGATGATAACAATGACAAGTTCCTGTAGTGGAGCACAGTGTTAAAGCATTGACACTCATGATGTTTGAGGTGGCAGGTGGATAGAGAGAACAGGTACAGAACCATTTGTCGAACACTCTACCATTGAGAGTAGTGAGTTCCATACAGGAAAGCTTACACCCTACTCATGCATTTCTCTGAACTCTTCCCCTGCCAGATGAACATGTGTTTTTCTTTCAGCACTCTGCTCTCGGTGAGCCTAGTTTCTTGTGTGAAACATGTCAGTGTTCAGCCTCTCAAGTTCCATGTTGATCACAGCTACCATACATATTTTATTGCAAGTCATCTGTCAATCCGTACGTACGTTGTCCTGATGTTCCAGCCAGCCAATCAAAGAGTTTGCGCCTACTTTCATTTTGTTTGTTTGCCTTGTGCGATGGATTCAGTCCACTTGTTGAGTGGAAACTCTAAGCTCTAAACATCCATTGAAAGGGACTGGGTCAGCATCCTACTAGTCAAGTGGCTGACTACTGAGGGGTGCTGGTCCCATCACCATCATAGCCAGTCGGTAGCATCTATTCCCTATAATAATCAAGTTGAGCTTATTACTTCTAACTGTAGTCCCTTGATTTGTGTTAGCACTCTGCGGCAAAACTGGAGTATCCACTCCAGGACGCGAGCATAGCTAAGGACCTGCCAATGTCCAGGGAGAGACTTATTCATTTGGATCTCTTTTCACATTGTTGCTAATCAGAGCTATAGGCAGTGCTGCAGGCTGAAATGAGAAAAAAGCGAGCACACAAACAACAGGAAGCATATTAACTCTCCACCTACACACCAGTTGCACAACCTAGAAGGTCTAGTGGCACAATGGTATCTGTACCTCTGAAACGGAAGCTCTAGGTTTGGCTCCCACTCTGGAGTTTAATGGGTACAGAAGGTGCATTCACAACATGGTCAAACAGGTTGATTATCAACTTGCAAATCTTTCTAATACATCTGTAACAGGCATTAAGAATGGGAGAGTCTCCTGGTCAGCCAGAACCATGTCATACCTGCAGCATAACAGTCTCCACATGTTAAAATACATTATGTGCAGGACTCTGCCATGGGCTATATTCCATGGCAAATGTTCACCTTGCTTTGAGGCACTGGCAAAGAGACAGAGGAATGCATCATCTCAAACTGTTCAACACCCAACAGTCTTGGGTTAATGAAAATGTTAATTGTGATCTGTTTCTGCAAGGTCAGTGGGAAAGAAGACCTGAGACTAGTACGACCATGATTAATAATAAAGGTAAAGTAAAACTGGAAAGGTTACAAAATTGAAAACAGGTGGTGTGAACCACTGTAAGACTCATTAACCATTGGGACTGTGTTGCTAGGAAAGCCTACAATGAGAACATTGTTCATGAAAAGAAAAATTTACATATACAAAGGAAGTGGGTAAGTTTAATCATTTTTGCTATTGTACCTGCTGTAGTAATATAAATCATTTTGTGTCAGCAAATGGGCTACTTGCTGCTTTTGAGAAGGTGTCACTTCACCAAGTTACCATCATGTGCTTCGTGATAATCTGCTCCAAGGAAAATGCCTCCTTCTCTAACGTATACTAGAATGGTTAAGAAACATTTTATTTTTAAACTATTGATAATTTAATGTTTGTAGAATGGGACTGTCAAAATTGTATAAAGTAAGCACCCGGGGCTGGAAGGGGCATCCATATGGCATCGATATATGATAACCACCCGGTTCGCTCTGGAAGGGCTGGATTGGGGGTTCTGGAGGTGGCAGCGGGCGGGGATTGAGAAATTTGGAGATCTCTTCATCGATGAGGGCTTCCCGAGCTTGGAGGAGTTGGAGGAGGAGTTTGAACTGCCAGGTGGGAATGGGCAGGTGAAGGACTTTGTGCGGAGGTAGGTTTCAACCGCTCCAGGGGGTACAGGATAAGTTGACGTCGAGAGTAGGAGGAGGGGAAGGTGTGGTAGTCACCATTGATTGTATAATAGTTGTTATTAGAGGTAATACGGTAAGGTTCCTGTACTACAGGTACGCGGGTAGATCCGTGCCTGCTGGCTCCGCGCAGTAGGCGGAGTATAAATGTGTGTGCACACCGAGCTGCTCCCATTCTGTTAACAGCTGCAGGAGGCCACTCATCCGGCCTAAATAGCTGGCTTTTAGAGGCAGGCTTGCAGCACGGTTCAATTCCCGTACCAGCCTCCCCAAACAGGCGCCGGAATGTGGCAACTAGGGGCTTTTCACAGTAACTTCATTGAAGCCTACTTGTGACAATAAGCGATTTTCATTTCATTTCATTTTTCATTAATAAAGCCTCGATTACTCTCTACTCTCGTCTCATCATAATTGATAGTGCATCAATTTATTAAGCAGAGATATTACAGCGATGGAACTACACATCAAGCCAGATCGCCTACAACTGCACCCTCAATCAGTGAACGCCACATCGGCCTTCGACCACTGGCTAGCTTGCTTTGAACGCTACCTCGGATCAGCGACTGGACAACCCTCGGATGCACAGAAGCTTCAGATCCTGTACTCACAGGTAAGCTCCGAGATATTTCCCCTTATCCAGGATGCACCCACTTACACTGAAGCTATGGAGCTTCTGAAAGGACGCTATATCTGGCCGATCAACAAACTCTACGCCAGGCACCTCCTGTCCACGAGGCAGCAACTCCCCAGTGAGTCATTAGACGATTTCTGGCGTGCCCTGCACACCCTGGAGAGGAACTGCAATTGCCAGGCAATTTTGGCTGTTGAATATACAGAACTCTTGAGGAATTTAAAAGGTGGGACATGGTGCCGCTATCATTGGCGGGTAGAGTGCAGTCCGTCAAAATGACGGTTCTCCCGAGGTTCTTGTTCCTTTTTCAGTGTTTGCCCATCTTTATCCCTAGGGCCTTTTTTAGAAGGGTGACTAGCAGCATCATGAGCTTTGTTTGGGTGCATGGGACCCCGAGGGTGAAGAGGGTCTTCTTGGAGCGGGGTAGAGATGGGGAGGGGGGGGGTCTGGTGTTACCCAATCTCTCGGGGTATTATTGGGCGGCCAATGTGTCGATGGTGCGCAAGTGGGTGATGGAGGGGGAGGGGGCCGCATGGAAATGGATGGAGAGGGCGTCCTGTGGAGATACAAGCCTGGGGGCCCTGGTAACGGCGCCATGGCCGCTCCCTCCTACGAGGTATACCACGAGTCCGGTGGTGGCGGCTACCCTCAAGATTTGGGGGCAGTGGAGGCAACATAGGGGAGAAGTGGGGGGCTCGATGGAGGCTCCGTTAAGGGGAAACCATAGGTTCGTCCCGGGGAACATTGATGGGGGATTTCAGGGTTGGCACAGAGCGGGCATCAGACAGCTGAGGGACCTCTTTATTGATGGGAGGTTTGCGAGCCTGGGGGAGTTGGAGGAGAAATTTGGGCTCCCCCCGGGGAACATGTTCAGGTATCTGCAGGTAAAGGCATTTGCTAGGCGGCAGGTGGAGGGATTCCCTTCGCTTCCCGCGAGGGGGGTGAGCGGCAGGTGCTTTCGGGGGTCTGGGTCGGAGAGGGGAAGATATCTGATATCTAAAAGGTTATGCAGGAGGCGGAGGAGGCGTCAGTAGAGGAGCTGAAAGCTAAGTGGGAGGAGGAACTGGGGGAACAGATCGAAGATGGGACATGGGCTGATGCCCTGGAGAGGGTTAATTCTTCCTCCTCGTGTGCGCGGCTTAGCCTCATCCAATTCAAGGTGCTGCACCGGGCCCACATGACTGGGACGAGGATGAGTAGGTTCTTTGGGGGTGAAGACAGGTGTGTCAGGTGCTCGGGGAGTCCAGCGAACCATGCCCATATGTTCTGGGCATGCCCGGCACTGGAGGAGTTCTGGAAGGGGGTGGCGAGGACGGTGTCGAGGGTGGTGGGATCCAGGGTCAAGCCAGGATGGGGACTCGCGATTTTTGGGGTTGGGGTGGAGCCGGGAGTGCAGGAGGCGAAACAGGCCGGTGTGCTGGCCTTTGCGTCCCTAGTAGCCCGGCGAAGGATTTTGCTACAATGGAAGGATGCGAGGCCTCCGAGCGTGGAGATCAATGACATGGTGGGTTTCATTAAGCTTGAGAAGGTTAAATCGCCCTGAGAGGATCGGTGCAACGGTTCTTTAAACGGTGGCAACCTTTCCTCGACTTTCTGGCTCAACGATAGGGTACTGGGACAGTAGCAACAGCAACCCGGGGAGGGGGGGGGGAGGGGGGGGGGAAGGGGGAGGGAAAAGGGGGGGGGAACGAGGACTATGTTTGTTTATTCAATTTTAATTTATTTTTAAGTTCTTTTATTGTTCATTGGGGGTGGGGGGATGGGATACATGCGTTGATACGGTCTGGGGGGGTGTTACAGTTATTATGGGTTATTTTGTTGCATTTCATTGTTGGTCGTTATGCTTTATATTTTCTGTAAAAAATTCCAATAAAAATTATTTAAAAAAAAAAAGAATATACAGAACTCTTAATCAGGGATGCTTTTGTTATGGGCATCGGCTCGGCATACATCTGCCAGTGCCTATTAGAAGGGGGTACGCTCGACCTTGCAGCGACCAGGCAAGTCGCAAAATCGCTAACGGTAGCCTCCCATAACGTACAGTCGTACGTCCCCGACTGCACAGCGCCCTCATGGACATCGTGGGCCCCACCAGCGGCCGCCCCCAGCCAACCCAAGCCTGCGCCGCGCGGCAGACAGCCAACCCTGGGGGGCCCAGATGCTATTTCTGCGGGCAGACAAAACACCCCCAGCAGCGCTGCCTGGCGCGGAGTGCAATCTGCAAGACCTGCGGGAAGAAGGGACATTTCGCTGCTGTGTCTAGGCCCAGCGTTCCTGCACACCCCACGTGCGACCCGTGTGTGCCGCCATTTTCATCCCCACAGACCACATGCGGCCCGTGGGCGCCGCCATCTTCCTCCCAGCAGACCATGTGCAGCCTGTGGGCACCGCCATCTTTAACGCCACCCGCCATGTGCGCCCCTTGGGCGCCGCCATCTTCGACGCTATTTTGGATGGCTCCTCAGGACCCCGGCTCGTCGGGGACTTCGTCTGGCCATTCATCGCCTGCCACCGCCGCCGACCAGCCGCAGCTCACCTCCATCACCCTCGACCAGTCCCGGCCACACAACCTCGCACCGCGACGACGATGGTGAAAGTCAATGGGCACAAGACCTCCTGCATTCTTGACTCCGGGAGCTCGGAAATCTTCATCCACCCCTCTATGGTAAAGTGCTGCTCCCTCGCGGTACACCCCGTGATCCAGAATATCGCACTAGCCTCCGATCCCATTTCGTGGAAATCCGGGGGTACTGCATCGCCGTCCTCACCGTCCAGGGCGTAGAGTTCAGCAACTTCCGGCTCTACGTCCTCCCCAACCTCTGCGCTGCCCTGTTACTCGGCCTGGACTTCCAGTGCAACCTCCAAAGTCTAACTCTAAAATTCGGTGGACCCCTCCCACCCCTCACTGTATGCGGCCTCACAACCCTTAAGGTCGACCCACCTTCCCTGTTTGCAAACCTCACCCCGGATTGCAAACCCGTCGCCACCAGGAGCAGACGGTACTGTGCCCAGGACAGGGCCTTCATCAGGTCGGAGGTCCAGCGGCTGCTGCAGGAAGGCATCATTTAGGCTAGCAACAGCCCCGGGAGAGCCCAAGTGGTAGTAAAGACTGGGGAGAAACACAGGATGGTCATTGACTACAGTCAGACCATCAATCGGTACACGTAGCTCGACGCGTACCCCCTCCCACGCATATCTGATATGGTCATTCAGATTGCACAGTACCGGGTCTTTTCCACAGTGGACCTGAAATCTGCCTACCACCAGCTCCCCATCTGCAAGGCGGACCGCCCATACACTGCGTTCGAAGCAGACGGCCTCCTTTACCACTTCCTTAGGGTTCCTTTCGGCATCACTAACGGGGTCTCGGTTTTCCAACGTGAGATGGACCGAATGGTTGACCGGTATGGGCTGCGGGCCACCTTCCCATACCTAGATAACGATCAGCAGGACCACGACGCTAACCTTCTCAAATTTCTCCACACCGCCAAACTCCTTAACCTTACGTACAATGAGGAGAAGTGCGTGTTCCGAACCAACTGCTTAGCCATCCTTGGCTATGTTGTGGAACATGGAGTTCTAGGGCACGACCCCGACCGCATGCGCCCCCTCATGGAACCCCCCCTTCCCCACTGCCCCAAGGCCCTGAAACAATGCCTGGGGTTTTTCTCCTATTATGCCCAGCACTTCTACCGGCCAGATTGAGCGCACCTGGTGAAGGCCTCCCAACCCTTTGAACGCCTCAACATGTACTTCAAAGGGCTCCTCCCCTCTATCGACTGAACCACGTACTTCCTGAACGTGGTCGATGAATACTCCCGATTCCCCTTCGCCATCCCATGCCCCAATGTGACGTCTGCCACGGTCATTAAAGCACTCAACAGCATCTTCAGCCTGTTCAGTTTCCCCGCTTATTTCCACGGCGGCTGGGGATCCTCCTTAATGAGTGATGAGCTGCTTCAGTTCCTGCTCAGCAAGGGCAGGACAACCAGCTACAACCCCTGGGGAAACGGGCAGGTGGAGAGGGAGAATGGGACGGTCTGGAAGGCCGTCCTGCTGGCCCTGCAATCTAAAAATCTCCCAGTCTCCCGCTGGCAGGAGGTCCTCCCCGACGCGCGTGTGGTGAAACCACTGTGTTGTATTGTGCTGCCTCTATATTACATGTTGTACGGTTTTGGCTTTGCCCGTGGCTCCTCCCCTGAGGGCCTGGGTATATAAGCTGCCGACCTTTCACACTGCCTTTTTCTGGGGCACACTGCCAGTTCTGTTGTAAGTCAATTAAAGCCATAGTTAATTCACTCTGCGATCTCCATCTTGATTGATGGCATATCAATTTAATTGACTTACATTAAATCAAAGAGCTGTTTAACATGGATCCGGGTCTCAAACCGGACCTCTTGCAGGTCGACCCCCAATCAGCTGAAGCCGATGCCTTCTTCGCACACTGGCTTCGCTGTCTAGAATCCTTCATCAATTCTGCCGCCGTCGCCGTCTCCATGGAACACAAGCTGCGAGTCCTCATCTCCCGGGTGAGCCCGCAAATTTTTCTCATCTTCCGGGACGCGGCCTTGTTTGATGAAGCCATTACTCTCTTGAAAGGACGGTATGTGAGGCGGGTTCACCGACTGTTCTCCAGGCACCTGCTTGCCACATGGTGTCAGTGCCCTGGAGAGTCGCTGGCAGAGTTTCTGCGCGTTTTGCAGGTGCGAGGCGGGGTCTGCAACTGCGAGGCGGCGTCGCTGCTAAGCACACCAAACTCCTGATCCGGGACGCTTATGTTGCCGGCATTGACTCACACTGCGTTCGGCAGCACCTGCTAGAGAGGGAGACACTCGATTACCGGGAAACTGGATGTGGCCTTCCGTGACATGGGTGCCTATGCCTCCGACCACGCAGCACCCTTGGGGACACGGGGGCCGCCATCTTCGACGCCACTCGCCACGTGCGCCCCGCGGGCACCGCCATCTTCGACGCACACCGCCACATGCGACCCGTGGAGGCCATCATCTCCAACGCCATTTTTGAAGTCCACCGCCGCCTCCCAGAACTCCGGCTTGTCCGTCCATCAGCTGGCCTCCACTACTCTCGACCGGACTGCCTGCTGTCCGAAGCCCGCCCGCCATCCGAAGCCAGCCCGCCTTCCAGTGGCTGCCTCTATCACCCTAGACCAGTCTCGGCCTCGCGTCCTCACTAAATCTACGATGGCGATCCAGATCAATGACCACGAGACAGCCTGCCTTTTTGACAGACAGCTTCATACACCCGGAAATGGTACGGCGCTACTCCCTTCCCATTTTACCCGCAGCCCAGAAAATCTGCCTGGTCTCTGGGTCGCATACCGTGCAAATCCGTGGATACTGTAGCGTGACCCTCACGGTACGGAGTGTACCTTTCAAAAATTTAAAGCTTTTTGTCCTCCCACACCTCGACGCGGCAATTCTGGGTCTCGACTTCCAGTGCAACCTCTAGAGTATCACCCTGAAGTTCGATGGATCCCTGCCCCCTTGTGGTGAATGTATAAGTACTATTAATTCACCAGTATACTGTGTTGCATTATACCATGCTATTAACCCTGTGGGCTCCATCTATGGGCCACTGTGTGGCTTCACCCACAGGGGGAGATGTGGAGCAGGTATGGGCTCCGCCCATGGCTCCACCCATGGCTCCGCCCCTTTTAGGAAGTATAAGAGCAGCTGACCTGCGGGACCGCCTTCAGTAATGTTTGGGTCGCAGGCAGGCAAAGTTGTAAGCTGATTAAAACCACCGTTTACTTCGACTCGAGTCTCCGACTGAATTGATGGTCGCATCAATTTAATCAGCTTAGAGAACTACTATGGAGTAAGCCCTCAAACCTGACCGACGATCAGCTATAATCTCCGGGGAAACGGGCAGGTAGAGAGGGAGAACGGGACGGTATGGAGGGCCGTCCAACTGATTTTTTCACATTGGCTTTGGTGTTTCAAGGCCTACCTAGCCGCATCGTCGGCATCATCCGTCACGGACGAACAGAAATTGAGTCTCCTCCACGCATGGGTGAGCCATCGCATTTCTGCCCAACTCGACGAAGCCATCTCCTATACTGAGGGCCTTGCGATACTCGAACGCATCTATGTACGGCCTGTGAATGAAGTCTACGCGCGACATATCTTCACCACTCGCCACCAGCGCCCCAGGGTGTCACTAGATGGCTATCTGCGCGACCTCAAAGCCCTCGCGCGTGACTGTAACTATCAGGCCGTTACAGCCACTCAGCACATAGAACTTGCCATCCGAGACGTTTACGTTGCGGAGGTCCGATCGAACTATGTGAGGCAGCGCCTGCTCGAAAAAGGGGCCCAGGACCTGGAGGACACGGTAAAACTGGCGACCTCACTGGAGGTCGCTTTTCAGAGTCTCACGGCGTTCCCGGCCGATCACACGACTCCCTCGTGGGCTCCCGACCAGAGACTACCCCGGGCCTGCGCCGCGCGGCCGCCCGCCCACCAGAGGGGGCTATCTTGCTATTTTTGCGGCCAGTCCCAACACCCTGGCAACAATGCCTGACCCGCAACGTGAACTGCAGGAGCTGCGGGTGAAAAGGACACTTCGCAAAGGTCTGCCTGGCTAAGCCTAAACACTCAAACTCAAACTCACAGACCCGATCCACTGACTCTCAGGCCCGCAGACCCCGCAATGTGGCAGCATGTCTGCCGACTCCGACTCCGCACAACACGTGCAACTCACGGGGGCCGCCATCTTGGCCATCCTCCCCCACGCGGCCGGCCATGTGCGATCCATGGGGGCCGCCATCTTGGGCACCATCTCCCTCGCCGCCCGCCACGTGCGATCAACGGCGGCCACCATCTTGGCCATCACCCGCTACGCCGCTCAACGCATACGACCTGCACGGACAGTCATCGCGGGGTCGCCCCAGCACCGCCGACCACGCCGCCGACTACCCTCAACTCAGTGCAGTCACCTTGGACCAGTCAAGACCCAAGCACCTCAAGAGCTCCATGATGGCCGTCCGGGTTAACGGATACGCGATACCTTGCCTGTTCGACTCCGGGAGCACCGAGAGCTTTGTCCACCCTGATCTGGTAAGACGCTGTTCGCTCCCGATATTCCCGACACAACAAACAATCTCCCTCGCCTCTGGGTCGCACTCAGTACAAATCCAAGAACGCACTACTGCAACCTTAGCGATACAGGGCGCCGAGTATACTAATTTTCAATTGTACGTGCTCTCAGACCTCTGCGCCCCTCTCCTCTTAGGACTCGATTTTCAGCGCAATCTCAGGAGCCTAATTCTTAGTTTTGGCGGACCCCTGCCCCCGCTCACCATATGCAGCCTTGCAAACCTAAACATCGACCCCCCCTCCCCTCTTCGCTAACCTCACCGCGGACTGCAAGCCAGTAGCCACTCGAAGCAGGAGGTATAGTCTGCAGGACAGGGCATTTATTAGGTCCGAGGTCCGGCACCTCTTGCGGGAAGGAGTCACAGAAGCCAGCAATAGCCACTGGAGAGCTCAGGTGGTAGTCGTCAAGACCGAGGAAAAGTTCCAGATGGTGGTTGATTACAGCCAGACCATTAACCGGTCTACGCACCTTGATGCGTACCCGCTTCCCCAGATTGCAGACATGGTGAATCAGATCGCGCACTACCTCATGTTCTCCACAGTGGATCTGAAGTCTGCTTACCACCAGCTCCCAATCCGCCCGGAGGACCGCCACTACACAGGGTTTGAGGCAGACGGCCGACTTTTCATTTCCTCCGGGTCCCCTTTGGCGTCACGAACGGGGTTTCGGTGTTCCAACGAGCAATGGACCAAATGGTGGACCAGTACGGGCTGCGGGCCACGTTTCCATACTTGGACAATGTCACCATCTGCAGCCATGATCAGCAGGACCACGATGCCAACCTCCATCGATTTCTCCAAACCGCCCAAAAACTTAACCTCACTTACAATAAGGAGAAATGCGTTTTCCGCACTACCAGGCTAGCCATCCTCGGCTACATTGTGGAAAACGGGTCCTAGGGACCGACCCTGACCGTATGCGCCCCCTCCTACAACTCCCTCTCCCTCACTGTCCCAAGGCCCTCAAGAGGTGCCTTGGATTTTTTTCCTATTACGCCCAGTGGGTCCCCCAGTATGCGGACAAAGCCCGCCCACTATTTAAAACCACCCGCTTCCCACTGTCAGCCGAGGCTCGCCAGGCCTTCAACTGCATCAAGGTGGACATCGCCAAAGCCACCATGAGTGCGGTGGATGAGTCTATCCCCTTCCAGGTGGAGAGCGATGCTTTAGAGGTCACTCTCGCCGCCACACTGAATCAAGCAGGTAGGCCGGTAGCGTTTTTTTCACGCACTCTCTACACCTCTGAACTTCGACACTCCTCAGTCGAAAAAGAAGCCCAAGCCATTGTGGCAGCTGTGTGGTACTGGAGGCACTACCTCGAAGGTAGGAGGTTTACCCTCATCACCGACCAAAGATCGGTTGCCTTCATGTTTGATAATTCACAGAGGGGCAAGATCAAAAATGATAAGATCTTGAGGTGGAGGATCGAACTCTCCACCTTCAATTACGATATAGTATATCGTCCTGGGAAGCTCAACGAGCCCCCAGATGCCCTGTCCCGCAGCACATGCGCCGGCGCACAAGACGACCAACTACAGGCTATCCACGACGACCTCTGCCACCCGGGGGTCACCCGGCTCGCCCATTACATCAAGGCCCGCAACCTGCCCTTCTCCACCGAGGAGGTCAAAGCTGTAACCAGAAATTGCCAAATCTGTGCGGAGTGTAAACCGCACTTCTATCGACCAGATAAAGCCCAACTGTTAAAGGCTTCCCGGCCCTTTGAACGCCTCAGTATTGATTTCAAAGGGCCCCTCCCCTCAAATAATCGCAATACCTATTTCCTTAACATTATAGACGAGTTCTCCCGTTTCTTGTTTGCCATCCCATGCCCCGACATGACCACCCCCACCGTTATCAGAGCCCTGCACAGCGTCTTCACTCTGTTTGGTTTCCCCAAATATGTCCACAGTGACAGGGGTTCGTCCTTCATGAGCGACGAACTGCGTCAGTACCTGCTCAGTAAGGGCATCGCCTCGAGCAGTACTACCAGTTACAACCCCAGGGGTAACGGGCAGGTGGAGAGCGAGAACGCGACGGTCTGGAAGACCGTCCTCCTGGCCCTACAGTCTCGGAATCTCCCAGTTTCCCACTGGCAGGAGGTCCTCCCCGATGCGCTCCACGCTATTAGGTCCCTCCTTTGCACGGCCACAAACCAGACTCCTCATGACCACTTGTTTATCTTCTCTAGGGGAACTACCACAGGGGCCTCGCTTCCGTCCTGGCTGGGGACACCAGGCCGTGTCCTCCTTCGGAAACACGTTAGGACCCATAAGATCGACCCCCCGATGGATACGTCGAACACCCCGACGGCCGGCAGAATACTGTCTCCCTCCGAGACCTGGCACTCGCAGGCTCCTCCATCACTACCACTAATGTACCCCCCACACTACACCCCGTCCAATCCCCTCGTATCCTGCGCCCCCGCACCTATTTGGTTTCCGCGTTCCCTTCCACCCGGCACACCAGTCCGCAGGAACGAAGCTCCGGAAGAACCGCCCCCGGAGTCCACCACCGGGCCCGCACCGGACCCACTTCCACAGCCACCCGAAACGGCTGCAACACCAGTGCTTCGTCGGTCGCAACGTACGATCTGGGCGCCGGACCGACTGAATTTGTGAACCCGTTACCTCCACCGGACTTAATTTGTTTTACAGGGGGTGAATGTATAACCACTAGTAATTCACCAGTATACTGTGTTGCATTATACCAAGCTATTAACCCTGTGGGCTCCATCTATGGGCCAATATGTGGCTTCACCCACAGGGGGAGATGTGGAGCATGCACGGGCTCCGCCCATGGCTCCGCCCCTATTAGGAACTATACGAGCAGGACACTTGCGGGACCGCCTTCAGTATTGTACCGGTCGCAGGCAGGCAAAGTTGTAAGCTGATTAAAACCACTGTTTACTTCGACTCGAGTCTTTGAGTGAATTGATGGTCGCATCAACCCTTTCACCGTCTGTAGCCTCTCGACCCTTAGGGTCACCCCTCCCTCACTCTTTGCCACCCTCACCCCAGACCGTAAGCCCTGTACTTACATGACCTTCATCAAGTCGGAGGTTCAGCGACTCCTGAGAGAAGGGATCATAGAGGCGAGTAACAGCACCTGGAGAGCTCAGGTGGTGGTCGTCAAGACTGGGGAGAAGCACCGGATGGTCATCAACTACAATCAGACCATTAACCGGTACACGCAGCTCGATGCGTACCCTCTTCCCCGCATATCTGATGTGGTCAATCAGATTGCGCAGTACCAGGTCTTCTCCACCGTGGACCTGAAGTCTGCGTACCAACAGTTCCCTATCCGCCCGGAGGACTGCCAGTACACTGCCTTTGAGGCAGCTGGCCGCCTCTACCACTTTCTCCGGATTCCCTTCGGCATCACCAATGGGGTCTCGGTCTTCCAGTGAGAGTTGGACCGAACGGGTGGACCAGTTCGGACTGCGGGCTACATACCCATACTTAGATAATGTCACCATCTGCAGCCATGATCAGCAGGACCACGATGCTAACCTCAAGAAATTCCTCCACATTGCCCAACTCCTTAACCTGACCTACAACAAGGAGACCTACAACTATGTCGTGGAAAACGGAGTCCTAGGGCCCGACCCCGACCGCATGCGCCCCCTCACAAAACCTCCCCTTCCCCACAGCCTCAAGCAGTGGCGGACTGGCCAGGGTGTCAGCTTTCCCAATGGCAAGTGGGCCCCTGATGAAGTGGGCCCCCTATATCAAATAAAAATGCAATAAAGAAACAAACACAGACAACTGTTTTAGTAATAAAAAGGAATAAGAAAAAAAAGAGAACAGGACACAAACAAGCAGTGCATGAAAAGGAACGAAGCAGGGGAGGTAGTGGAAAGATGTGGAATAGAGGGGCCTGGGTCGGGCATAATTAAGGAAATTCCATGTTTTCAGCAAGAGTGTGTGAATTTAAAGATGAAGTTACAATTCGTGATTTGAGATGGTCGGCAACTTCAAAGGATATCAAGCAGTAGTCTTGGTTCAGCCGGTACATCAGTCCGGGGTCCAGAGAGCCAAGAAGGGGCCCTTGAATCTCTGAAGGGCCCTTAAAAATTATAATTAATTTCCGGGACCTATTTGTGGCCAATGTAGAAGAGGAAGAATAGTCGGGGGAAGGTAGCGGGAGGGGGGGGGGGCTACAGGTTCGTTACGGGGGTTCGATGGCTAGCTAAGGCCCAAAACCAAACTAAATAAACATGTTGAGGGGGGGGGGGGGGGCGCAGTTACTACTACGAAGATGCTTACCTGTAAATATGTATGTTAATTTTTGCGTGTTTGTTTTTTTTCTTTTTTCTTTCTCCTAACAATTTGTAATTTGTTCAATATAAAATATGAAAACTGAATAAAAACATTTATAAAAAAAAAAAAATTATAATTAATTAGATAAATAAATCTCCAACTTCTTTCCTGAGATTTGTATTCTAACTTAATAAAATATAATTGTTTTTAAAAAGAGCAATACCAAATAAAAATGCAATAAAGAAACAAACAAATAATCACTCAGTGTATGAAGGAACGAAGCAGTGTTAAACGGATGTGAAAAGGAGTGGAGGGGGGCAGGGGGCTGGTTCACCCGGGTCTGACATAGTTGGAAATCCACATTTTCAGCAAGAGTGTGTGAATTTAAAGATAAAGTTACAGTTCGTGATTTGAGATGGTCGGCAACTTGAAAGGATATCAAGCGGTACATAGGGTCGTGAGGTCACCGAAAAGGAGAAGCGGTACCTTTGACCGTGAATCATGAGGTCAAAGATATTGAAGTGATAAGCCATGATCGGTAAACGCAAAGGGTTGCGACTTGTAACACTACACTGGTATCAAACTGGACATGTTAACTTTGGGCGTGGGACCATTCTTAGTGTCTTACTATAGTCGGACCAAACTTCTAAGTTTCAACAGTTGTCTCAGTTGCTTGCTGGTGTGAACACTGGACAGTGGATTGTCTCCTCTTCTGAAGCTGCATAGGCCACAGTAGTATTGACTAATGAACATAGCCTATTGAAGTATAAGTAACTTATTTTATATATTTTATCAAGTAGGGGTTTATCTGGCGTGCCTTCAAGTTATTCTTGCAATCATCAATATTCATTTTTCCCAATGTGGGCTATTTTTAATTAAGTTTTTATTTCAGGAATATTACCCCTACCAGCATGGAAAAGAAAAAGCATAAATCTGGGTCACTAAAACACAAAGAACAAAAAGAAGCAGAAAGGAAGGAATCAGCCAAGCGCTGCACGCCTATTACAGAGTTTATAATACCACAAGCACAATCCACATCAATATCCAGTTCTGCAACAAATAATCAAGAAGCAAGAAACAATGCTCATGGTGATGATGCCATGACATGCGAGTTACAAGAACAGAGAAGAGCTACTTTGAATGTAGAGGCAAATACAAGTGCATCCATTACTAATCAACCCAGGCCCAATATTTCTTCTGGCTTCCTTGTTCCGGTATCTGTACTGCTTGTAGTTGCAACATCTGAACAAATAGCTTCAACTAGTGACAGGGAATCAGATATTCCTTCAAGCATAAATGACTTGGTTTCTGAAGCACATCCTGTAAATGAACCTACGCAAGAAAATGAAAGATCAATTACTGGAATCTTCCAATATCCATCATGAGCAAAGCTAAAACAGTTTGTTGCTGAACATCCACTTCAGCCACTTGATAATCTGCCATTTGATGCTCGATTGTATGAGAGGAAAATTATGAATGACTCAGTCCCAAGAAAATGGCTAACATATAACAAAGAAAATAAATGCTTATATTGTTCATACTGCTTAGCCTTTGAGTTTCCCAACACTTGTAATCCATCACCCTTTGTACGTGGCTTTAGTGACTACAGCCTTATTAGCCAGAGCTTGACTTTACATGAATCGACAACAACACATGTCAGAAATGCTCAGCAATATATCAGTGTGGTTAATGATGGCACCTTAGATAAAAAATTTTGCAGCATCACTAATTAAAAGGAAAGAAGAAGTATTGAAGCAGAGAAGTATTGTCATGAGGATTATAGACATCATAAAGATGTTAGGCAAGCAAGCACTTCCTTTTCGAGGTCACAGAAATGAATCGGCCTACACTCGAGATAATGAGGTTCTGAATCATGGCAATTTTTTAGCTACAGTGCAGTTGACGGCAAAATATGACCCCAATATGGCAGTTTCTGCAGTGCAAAACAAGTCTAAACAAAGAATCAACCGATTAGAGCAACAAGGAAAGGCTCAAAGTAAAGACCGTGGCGGACTTGTTACATACCTGAGTAAAACTATAAACATGTTAATCAAAATTATGAAGAATATGGGACTTCCGGTGGCGGCAATGAGGAGCTAAGCCGCACATTCGGCAGCTCCCGCTGAGAACGGGCTTTGGGGCTCTTTTCAGGGCCCCCAACGGAGCTGTGGCGGCAAATCCCGACGTGGGAAGAGGTCAGGAGTCAACCCCAATGGTCCTATGGTCCGGACCTGGAGTGGGGTAAGGAGAAAACCGGAGAAAGCACCCCCGAAAAAGCGGGGAAGGAAGGCAAAATGGCGGCCGGCGGCGGCCTTGAGGAGCTGAGGCAGTGGGCTCAGGAGCAGCAGGCAACTCTGCTGCGCTGCTTCCAGGAGCTTAAGGTGGAGCTGCTGGAGTCGCTGAAGGTAACCAACAGGGAGCTGATGGAGACCCAGACAGCCCAGGGGGCTGCGATCCGGGAGCTGCAGCAGCAGGCCTCCGAAAGGGAGGATGAGGCCGTGGCCGTCACGGGGAAGGTGGAGATGTACGAGGCGCGCCATAGAAGATGGCAGGAGCGGTTCGAGGAGCTGGACAACCGGTCGAGGAAGAAGAATTTGCGGGTCCTGGGCCTCACGGAGGGGCTGGAGGGGTCGGAGCTGGCGGCCTATGTGGTGACTATGTTAAACTCGCTGATGGGGGCTGGGTCCTTCCAGGGGCCCCTGGAGTTAGAGGGGGCCCACAGAATTCTGGCTAGGAGGCCCAAGCCGAACGAGCCGCCGCGGGCGGTGTTGGTGCGGTTTCATCGGTTCGTGGATCGTGAGTGTGTGCTCCGGTGGGCCAAGAAGGAGCGGAGCAGCAAGTGGGAGAACACGGAGGTGTGGATCTTCCAGGACTGGAGCGCGGAGGTGGCGAGGCAGAGGGCCGGGTTTAACCGGACGAAGGCGGTGCTCCATAGACGGAGTGTGAAGTTCGGCATGTTGCAGCCGGCACGTCTGTGGGTCACCTATAAGGATCAGCACCATTATTTTGAGTCCCCGGAGGAGGCGTGGGCCTTTGTGCAGGCCGAGAAATTGGACTCAAACTGAGGGTCTAAGATGGGGGATGCTGTATAATACTGTATTTGTATTTGCTTGGTTTAATGTAAGATGTGGGTTGGCCTTAGGGTGGGTGGGGTGATGTTGATTTGTCTTTTCTATATGGGTTTTTCTGCAGGGGTCGGGTGGACGGGTTCGGGCAGAGGGGTAAACGGGGAGTTCGGGGAGCTGGTGGGGGGGGACTGACAATGGGAGTGGCCCTGGAGGAGGCGGGGCTGGGCAGGGCGAAAGCGCGGGCTTTCTGCGGATTTCCCGCGCTGGGAGATGGTGGGGGCGGGGTCGGGGCTGAGTAGCGCGGGTCGTTGCTGGCTGTTTCCTTTTCCCGTGCAAGAGCAGGGGGGGGAGAGGACCTGTTGACGGGCACGATGGAGGTGGGGTAGTCCCACGTGGGGAGGAGTCGGAGGTAGGGCGGGAGTCACCGGGGTCAGCAGAAGTTAGCTGGCTCACGGGAGTGCTATGGAGGGAGGGGCACGGCTAGGAGGGGTCCTAGCCTTGGGGGGGGGGGTACCGGATTGCTGCTGAACCGGTCAGGAAGGAGTTGGAGGACGCAGGGGGTGCTGGTGGGGGGGAGTTGCCGCCGTGGGAAACTGGCAGAGTGGGGGGCGCTAGCCGGGGGTGGGCAAGGGATGGGGTATGGCTAATCGGTAGGGGAGGGGCGCAGGGAGCCCTCTGATCCGGCTGATAACCTGGAATGTGAGGGGGCTGAATGGGCCGGTCAAACGGGCCCGGGTATTTGCGCACCTGAAGGGGCTGAAGGCGGATGTGGCCATGCTCCAGGACCACACCTGAGAGTGGCGGACCAGGTTCAGCTGAGGAAGGGATGGGTGGGCCAAGTATTTCACTCAGGGCTGGGTGAGAAGAGTAGGGGGTTGGCGATCTTGGTGGGGAGGAAGGTGTCGTTTGAGGCGTTAAATGTGGTGGCTGACAGTGGCGGGAGATATGTGATGGTGAGTGGCAAGCTGCAGGGGGAGCGGGTGGTGTTGGTGAATGTTTACGCCCCAAATTGGGATGATGCGGAGTTTATGCGGCGTATGTTGGGCCGCATTCCGGACCTGGAGGTGGAGGGCCTGATCATGGGGGGGGACTTCAACACGGTACTGGATCCCCCATTGGATCGATCCAAGTCCCGGACGGGTAGGAGGCCGGCGGCGGCTAAGGTGCTGAGGGGATTTATAGAACAGATGGGGGGGGGGGGGGGGGGGGGGGGGGACCCCTGGAGGTTTGCGAGGCCAAGGGCCAGGAAATACTAGTTTTTCTCCCACGTACATAAGGCCTACTCGAGGATTGATTTTTTTTGTCCTGAGTAGGGGGTTGGTTTCGAGGGTGGAGGATGCGGAATACTCCGCCATTGCCATTTCAGATCATGCCCCGCACTGGGTGGACCTCGGGCTGGGGGAAGAGAGGGACCAACGTCCACTCTGGCGCTTGGAGGTGGGGCTGCTGGCAGATGAGGAGGTGGCTGAGAGGGTTCGGGGGTGTATCAAGATGTACCTTGAGGCCAATGATAACGGGGAGGTCCGAGTGGGGACGGTCTGGGAGGCATTGAAGGCGGTGATGAGGGGGGAATTGATCTCCATCTGAACCCATAGGGAGAGGGGGGAGCAGAGGGAGAGGGAGAGACTGATAGGGGAGATGGTGCGGGTGGATAGGAGATATGCGGAGGCTCCAGAGGAGGGATTGCTGGAGGAGAGGCGTAGCCTTCAGGCCAGATTCGACCTATTGACTACCAGAAAGGCGGAAGCTCAGTGGAGGAAAGCACAGGGGGCGGTGTATGAATACGGGGAGAAGGCGAGCAGGATGCTGGCACACCAGCTCCGAAAGCGGGACGCGGCCAGGGAGATTGGGAGAGTGACGGATGGGGCTGGGAAGGTGGTACGGAGGGGAGTAGATGTTAATGGGGTCTTCAGAGACTTCTATGGGGAACTGTACCGGTCGGAGCCCCCGGTGGAGGGGGTGGAATGGGGCGCTTCTTGGACAAGCTGCGATTCCCGAGGGTGGAGGAGGAGCAGGTGGTGGGACTGGGGGCGCCGATCAAACTGGAGGAGGTGG
Organism: Scyliorhinus canicula; assembly: GCF_902713615.1. Taxonomy (NCBI): domain Eukaryota; kingdom Metazoa; phylum Chordata; class Chondrichthyes; order Carcharhiniformes; family Scyliorhinidae; genus Scyliorhinus; species Scyliorhinus canicula. Next base: position 248,675,371 of record NC_052146.1, read on the forward strand.
TCAAAGGGATAGGGAGCATGCAGTCGGGGAAGGCGCCGGGGCCGGACGGGTTTCCGGCGGAATTTTATAAAAGGTATTTGGACCTGTTGGGCCCCCTGTTGGTCCGGACCTTTAACGAGGCAAGGGAGGGGGGGACTTTGTCCCCAACTATGTCACAGGCGCTGATTTCCTTGCTCCTGAATTGGGACAAGGACCCTCTGCAGTGCGGATCATATAGGCTGATTTCGCTGCTGAACGCCGACGCTAAGCTTCTGGCAAAGATCCTGGCCACTAGAATAGAGGATTGCGTGCCCTGGGTCATCCATGAGGACCAGACGGGGTTTGTGAAGGGAAGGCAGTTGAATGCGAACGTGCGAAGGCTCCTCAATGTCATTATGATGCCGGCCATGGAGGGGGAGGCGGAGATAGTGGTGGCAATGGATGCGGAGAAGGCCTTTGACAGGGTTGAGTGGGAGTATTTGTGGGAGGTGTTGGAGAGGTTTGGGTTTGGGGAGGGGTTTATCCAGTGGGTGAGGCTGCTCTATGAGGCCCCGATGGCGAGTGTAGCCACAAATAGGAGGAGGTCGGAGTACTTTTGGCTGAATCCGGGGGACGAGACAGGGGTGCCCCCTGTCCCCCTTGCTCTTCACGTTGGCGATTGAGCCCCTGGCCATGGCATTGGGGGAGTCAGGGAACTGGAGGGGCCTGGTGCGGGGTGGGGAGGAGCATCGAGTGTCGCTGTACGCGGACGACCTGTTGCTGAATGTGGCGGACCCGGTGGGGGGGATGCCGGAGGTGATGAGGATTCTTTGTGAATTTGGGGGTTTCGCGGGGTATTAATTGAACCTGGGCAAGAGTGAGGTGTTTGTGGTACATCCGGGGGATCAAGAGGAGGGGATTGGTAGGCTCCCATTGAAGCAGGCAGGGAAGAGCTTTAGGTACCTAGGGGTCCAGGTGGCTGGGAACTGGGGGGCCCTGCACAAGCTCAACCTCACAAGGTTGGTGGAGCAGATGGAGGAGGAGTTTAAGAGGTGGGATATGTTACCGCTGTCACTGGCGGGGAGGGTGCAGTCCGTTAAGATGACAGTGCTCCCGAGGTTTTTGTTCCTGTTCCAGTGCCTCTCCATCCTTATCCCGAAGGCCTTTTTTAGGAGGGTCAACAGGAGTATCACGGGATTTGTGTGGGCGCATGGGACTCCGAGAATGAGAAGAGTGTTCCTGGAACGAGGCAGGGATGGGGGGGTGCTGGCGTTGCCCAACCTCTGTGGGTACTATTGGGCTGCCAACGCAGCGATGGTGTGTAAGTGGGTAATGGATGAGGAGGGGGCAGCATGGAAGAGGATAGAGGCGGTGTCATGTGTGGGCACGAGCCTGGAGGCATGGTAACGGCGCCGTTGCCGCTCCCTCCAACAAGGTATACCACGAGCCCGGTGGTGGAGGCTACCCTCAAAATTTGGGGGCAATGGAGACGGCATAGGGGAGAAGTGGGGGGCTCGATGGAGGCCCCGATACAGGGGAACCATCGGTTTGTCCCAGGGAGCATTGATGGTGGATTTCTGGGCTGGCACAGGGCAGCGGTTAGGAGGTCGAGGGACCTGTTTGTGAAGGGGAGGTTCGCGAACTTGGGGGAGTTAGAGGGGAAGTTTGGGCTCCCCCCGGGTAACATGTTTAGGTACATGCAGGTGAGGGCGTTTGCCAGGCAGCAGGTGGAGGGGTTCCCCTTGTTGCCCCCACGAGGGGTGCGGGATCGGTTGCTCTCGGGGCTGTGGGTTGGAGGAGGGAAGATTTTGGACATATACCGGGTGATGCAGGAGGTAGACGAGGCCTCGGTGGAGGAACTGAAGAGTAAATGGGAAGAGGAGCTGGGTGAGGAGATTGAGGAGGGGACGTGGGCGGATACCCTAGAAAGGGTGAATTCCTCCTCTTCCTGTGCGAGGCTTAGCCTCATACAGTTCAAGGTGCTGCATAGGGCCCACATGACTGGGGCGAGGATGAGTAGGTTTTTTGGGGGCGAGGACAGGTGTGCTAGATGCTCGGGGAGCCCAGCGAACCACGCCCATATGTTTTGGGCGTGCCCAGCGCTGGGGGAGTTTTGGAAGGGGGTAGCAAGGACGGTGTCGAGGGTGTTGGGATCCAGGGTCAAGCCAGGCTGGGGACTCGCAATGTTTGGGGTTGCAGTGGAGCCGGGAGTGCAGGAGGCAAAAGAGGCCGGTGTTCTGGCCTTTGCGTCCCTAGTAGCCCGGCGGAGGATTCTTCTTCAGTGGAAGGATGCGAGGTCCCCAAGCGTGGAGGCCTGGATCAATGATATGGCGGGGTTCATTAAATTGGAGAAGGTGAAATTTGCCCTGAGGGGATCAGTACAAGGGTTTTTCAGGCAGTGGCAGCCTTTCCTGGACTTCCTGGCAGAACAGTAGGGAAATAGGCCGGCAGCAGCAGCAACCCGGGGGGGGGGGGGGGGGGGGGGGGGGGGGGCGGGGGGGGGGTTTGGATCGGGGGGAGGGAGAACTGTGTACATGGTCTGTGGGATGTGGCGGGTGTTATCTCTTTCCCTTTTGTCGTTGGGTGTTCTTTTGTTTTTGTTTTTTTTCTCTTGTTTGTAGTTGCTTTTGAAGTTGGGTGGGAATTGTTCTTGGGGTGTTACCGCGGTTGTTTTGTTAATAGAGTTGAGCTGTTTATATTTTGTAAAAATTTCAATAAAAATTATTTAAAAAAAAATCATTATGAAGAATATGATACAAGAAAGAATTAGTCATGAAGTTTCTCAAGCAAAATATTATTCTATTCAGGTTGATTCAACACAAGATAATTCATCCATCGACCAGTGTAGCATTATTATTCGGTATGTGCTTAAAGGTATTATCTGTGAGCGACTACTTTCAGTTGTGCCAAGTAATGATGGTACAAGACAGGGACTTTTTGATCTATTGATTGAAACATTACAGCATCTTAAAATTGACCCCCAAAAATGTTCATCTGATAGCACAGATGGCGCTGCAAGCTACCATGGCCAGTATAATGGTTTACAAAGTAAAATTGCTGATGTGGCTGATCAACATTTCATATATGGTGCTATGCCCATGTCTTGAATTTGGTGATAACTGAAACAACAAAATGTTGTGTGCCTGCAGTTTCTTTTTTCAATTTGCTCCAGAATATAGCAACTTTTGTGAAAGCATCATACAAGAGAATGGCTGTATGGATAGAAGTTGTTGGAAAACATCTAGGACAAGAAAAAATGAAACGATTAAAGCTAATTGGTGAGACCAGATGGTCAGGAAAATCCAATGCAGCAACAACTATATTTGTATGTTTTGATGATGCCGCTGCCAGTACTTTCGTAAATCTATTGACATGCTTATCAATGATACAAGATTCAGAAAAGTTTGATGCAAAAACAAAACATGAAGCAAATGTTTTACTTCAAAGTCTTCTAAAGTTTGAAACCATATTGACAGCATTTACTTACTTGTATATATTTGAAACTACAACCCCGTTATCAAGTTATCTACAGACAAGTGGTTTAGATATGTTTACTGCATGGAGTTTGGTAGATTCAGCTACAACAAAGTTGAAGGAACAGACAAGAACATTTGATAACGTTCACAGCAAGGCTTTGGAATTTGTAAATAAATGTAATGACAGGATTTCACAGATGAATATGGATGAAAATCAACTATTGGAAATTGATGCGTTGGAAACAGCATTGCCAGTTAAGAGGCAGAGGAAGAAGAAAAGAATGGCAGATAAGCTTATTGATGATGAAAGAAATTCGTCAGATTCTCTAGCTGATTTTTGAGTAAATGTGTTTAACCTAATAATGGATTGCATTGTCCAGTCACTAGAATCACGCTTTGTACAACACAAACAGTTATATAAAGATTTGTTTTGCTTGGGCCCAGCAAAGTTTAAAACTATTACAGAGAAGGGCCTTGAAGATGAAGCATTGGAAGGTATTATTAAGCTGTTTCCACAAATCAGCAAAGATCAAGTAATATTGGAATTGTTTTCTTTTGCTTCATACTTTGATGTATTAAAGCTATTGCTTAATGATGGTGAGAATATGGATTCCAGTTGCAACAATTGTAAAATTTGCAGCACTTGCCCATCGTGTGTACTAAAAATTCTGGCATCCAACAGACTTCATGACAAGGCATATGATAACCTTTATGAACTTTATAAAGTCATCTGCACACTATCAGTTACTCAAGTCCAATGTGAGAGGACATTTTCAAAGCTAAAGATCATAAAGACAAGGTTAAGAAATTTGCTGTCTGAGGAGAATTTGGAATCATACAAGTTGCTATCCATTGAAAAGGAATTGTTAGATGAATTGGATGCAGAAGCAATTATTGGCAGATTCTCAAAATCATCTAGCGACCACAAACAATTGCTCTTAATATAGTGGACTGCATGCAATGCTCTATTGTGCTTTTGAACTATCTGTTAATGTGTAAATTGTGCAGTAAACTATTTAAAAATATCAACCAATTACTTAAAAAAAAAATTTTAAATTAAAAATTCAATTGTAAAATTCTGTATTTACATTTGGTATCTACTGCCAGTAATATGTACAGTACATGTACACTGTAATTACTAAGAAATACACATTTTTTCCACAAAAATTTTAATTGTACCCTTTTTTCCATATGTATTTTTTGAAAATGTTATTTATTCTTTATGAAAATTAAATGATAGCATTGTAGTTGTGGGTGGGCCCCCTTTGTCTCCTGGCAACCAATATTTTTAGACCCAGTCCGCCTCAAGGTCCTCAAACGATGCCTGGGGCTTTTCTCCTACTATGCCCAGTGGGTCCCCAACTCTGCGGACAAAGCCCGCCCACTTATTAAAACCGCTACATTTCCCCTGATGGCTGAGGCCTGCTCGGCATTCGGCCGCATCAAGGCCAATATCACTAAGGCCGCCATGCACGCGGTGGACGGGTCCATCCCCTTCCAGGTCGTGAGTGATGCGCCAGACGTTGCCCCGGCTGCTACCCTCAACCAGGCGGGCAGGCCAGTAGCCTTCTTCTCTAGAACCCTCAATGCTTCCGAGATTCGACACTCCTCTGTCGAGAAGGAAGCACAAGCCATCGTGGAAGCTGTGTGGCATTGGAGGCACTACCTAGCTGGTAGGAGGTTCACCCTCGTCACCGACCAACAGTCGATAGCCTTTATGTTTGACAACGCACAACGGGGAAAAATCAAAAACGATAAGATACTGAGGTGGAAGATCGAACTCTCCACCTACAGCTATGATATCCAGTATCGACCTGGGAAGCTCAGTGAGCCCCCAGATGCCCTTTCCCGCGGTACTTGTGCCAGCGCACAAGTAGACCGACTGTGGGCCCTCCACAATGGCCTCTTTCACCCTGGGGTCACCCGGCTTTTCCGTTATATCAAGGCCCGCAACCTGCCTTACTCCATCGAGGAGGTCAGAACCATGACCAGGGACTGCCAGGTCTGCACGGAGTGCAAACCGCACTTCTATCGGCCAGACACAGCACGCCTGGTAAGGGCCTCATGGCCCTTTGAATGCCACTGCATGGATTTCAAAGGGCCCCTCCCCTCCACTAACCGTAACATGTACTTCCTCAATATCCTTGACGAGTACTCACGCTTCCCTTTCGCCATCCCATGCCCTGATATGACCTCTGCCACAGTCATCAAGGTCCTGCCAGTGTCTTCACCTTGTTCGGTTTCCCCACTTACATCCATAGAGATCGGGGTTCCTCCTTCATGAATGATGAGCTGCGTCAGTTCCTGCTTAGCAAGGGCATCGCCTCAAGCAGGACTACCAGCTCCAACCCCCGGGGAAACGGGCAGCCGGAGAGGGAAAATGCGACGGTCTGGAAGGCCGTCCTTCTTGCCCTACGGTCTAGAGGTCTCCCAGTCTCCCGCTAGCAGGAGGTCATTCCCGAGGTGCTCCAATCCATCTGGTTGCTTCTCTGCACCGCCACTAATGTGACGCCCCACAAGAGGATGTTTGCCTTCCCCGGAAGGTCCACCTCAGCCGTCTCGCTCCCGACCTGGTTGACGGTTCCGGGGCCCGTCCTCCTCCGATGGCATGTGATGACTCATAAGTCGGATCCTCTGGTCGAGAGGGTTCTTCTTCTCCATGCGAATCCCCAGTATGGCTACCTGGCTCACCATGATGGGCGGGAGGACACAGTCTCCCTTCGAGATTTGGCACCTACAGGCTTCCCAGCAACTGTCACCGGCGCTCCCGATCCTATTCCTCCCCTCTCTACTACTACTCGACCCGACCTTCGAGATTTGGCACCCGTAGGTTCCCCAGTGACTGTCACCGGCGCTCCGACCTGATTCCGCCCCTCTCTACAACTACTCAACCCGACCCTATACCCACTTCCCCCGTTGCTGCCCACCCATCTGGGAACACAGAAGCTGTCTTGCTCCCGACGGCCTCAACGGTTCCGCCGACTACGATGCCCACACCACTGCCAGAACTGAGGTGGTCACGGTTAACAATCAAAGCCCCCGTCAAGCTCAAAGTCTGACACAACTTGTTCACTTCACCCCCGCCGGACTTTTTTTAAACAGGGGGTGAATGTGGTGAAACCACTGAGTTGTATTGTGCTGCCACAGTATTACGTGTTGTACAGTATTGCCACTATGTTACATGTTGTACGGTTTTGGCTCTGCCCGTGGCTCCTCCCACAAGTGCCTGGGTATATAAGCTGCCGACCTTTCACACTGCCTCATTCTGGGGCACACTGCCAGTTCTGTTGTAAGTCAATTAAAGCCATAGTTAATTCACTCTGCGTTCTCCGTCTTGATTGATGGCATATCAGTGCTCCACTCCATTCGATCGCTACTCTGCATTGCGACTAATGAAACCCCCCATGAACGTCTCCTTGCCTTCCCCAGGAAGTCCACCTCCGGGGTTTCGCTCCCAACGTGGCTGGCAGATTCTGGACCCATTCTCCTCCGCAAACACGTGCGGATCCACAAGGCAGACCCGTTGGTCGAAAGAGTACAACTACTGCATACAAACCCACAGTACGCCTACGTGGCTTACCCCGATGGATGCCAGGACACAGTCTCCCTCAGGGACCTGGCACCAGCTCGATCCCCACCCACGGCCCACCACCCGACACCACCCCCCGATTCCCCCGGCGCCACCCACCCTCCCCCCAGCGCACCTCACTACAGCCCCTGCCCCAGGATGATCCGTCATCCCACTGGTTACACCCGGGGATGAAGATGAGGACAACACGTTCCCAGAGTCGCAGGCGACCAAGTCGGCACCTGCATCACCACTGGGACCGAGGCGCTCACAGCGGAGGATCAAGGCACCCGACCAGCTGAATTTGCAAATTTTCACCAGACTGTAAACTTAAATTTTTCACAAACCTGTAAAATTATCCACCACCCCCGCTGGACTCTTTTTTTACAGGGGGTGAATGTGGTAGTCAGCACTGATTGTATAATAGTTGTTATTAGAGGTAATACGGTAAGGCTCCTGTACTACAGGTACGGGGGTAGATCCCTGTCTGCTGGATCCGCCCAGTAGGCGGAGTATCAATGTGTGTGCGCACCGAGCTGCTCCCATTCTGGCAGCAGCTAGGGGCAGCATGGTAGCATGGTGGTTAGCATAAATGCTTCACAGCTCCAGGGTCCCAGGTTCGATTCCCGGCTGGGTCTCTGTCTGTGTGGAGTCTGCACGTCCTCTCCGTGTGTGCGTGGGTTTCCTCCGGGTGCTCCGGTTTCCTCCCACAGTCCAAAGATGTGCGGGTTAGGTGGATTGGCCATGCTAAATTGCCCGTAGTGTCCTAAAATGTAAGGTTGGGGGGGGGGGGGTTGTTGGGTTACGGGTACAGGGTGGATACGTGGGTTTGAGTAGGGTGATCATTGCTCGGCACAACATTGAGGGCCGAGGGGCCTGTTCTGTGCTGTACTGTTCTAATTCTAATTCTAGCTGCAGGAGGCCACACATCTCTGCTTAATAAAGTCTTGATTACTCTCTACTCTCATCTCGTCGTCATTGATAACGCATCAGAAGGTTTCATAGATCTATAAGGAACTGATGGAGTGGGAGGGAGCCCCGATAGGGGAGGTGAAGCGAAAGTGGGAAGAAGAGCTGGGTGGGTAGCTGGAGGCCAGATTATGGGAGAAGGCCCTGAGGCGTGACAATGCATCCTTGTCGTGTGCCAGGCTCAGCCTAGTACAATTCAAGGTGGTTCACAGTGTGCACAAGATGCAGGTTCTTTGAGGCTGTGGAAGATAGGTGTGGGCGCTGTACAGGGGGTCCTGCCAAACATTTCCACATGTTTTGTCCGAGGCTGAATGGTTTCTGGCAGGGGTTTGCTGACGACATGTCAGGAATATTAAAAGTGAGGGTGGATCCGAGTGCAGAGCTGGTGATCTTTGGTGTGTCGGGAGATCCGGGAGCCCCGGGGTTGAGAGAGGCCAAATGTCTGGCCTTTGCCTCCCTGGTGGCCTGGAGACGAATCCCACTAGGATGGAGGGATCGGAGCCCCCAAAGTCAGGTGTGTGGATTAACAACATGGTGGGGTTTCTCGGACTCGAGAAAATCAAATTCGCCTTGAATGGATCGCTGCAGGGGTTTCCCCGGAGGTGGCAGCCGTTCATCGACTTTGTCGAGAAAAATTAAGCTGTCAGCAAGGGTTGGGGGGGAGGCATGGGGGGTTGAGTGAGGTCAAGAAAAGCTGTGGAAAGGGGGACTGGGGAAGGAGCCCTGTTTGTGTAAGCCATGTTGGCTTGGGTTTGTTATGGGGGGGCGGGGGGGGGGGGGGGGGGGAGGTTGGTTATCCTGTTCTGTTCCTGTTGATACCTGATGGTTAAAATTATAAATGCCTGAATAAAATATTTTCTAAAAAAAATTGTAGAAAGTATAAATATATATATAAACTATCGAGTGAGTTTTCTAATCACAGAATTACATGGAATTTACAGCATAAACAGTGGGCCATTTGGTGCAATGGCTCTATATCAATGTCGATGCTCCACATGAGCCACTTCTCACTTTACATCAACTAACCCAATCAACGTCCTTTCTTCCCTCATTTATATATCTAGCCTCGACTTAAATGTATCTATGCTATTTACTCGACAGTGGTAGAAGATTCTACATTCAACCACAATCTCCAACTTCATGGCCCGGCATATCTCCCACTCTACCATTAGCACCAAGCCAGGGGGTCAACTCTGGTTCAATGAAGAGTTCAGGACAGCCAGGAGCAACAACAGGCATACTGAAAAATGAGGTGTCAACCTTGTGAAGCCACAAACAGGACTACTTGCTTATCAAACAGCATAAGCAGCAAGTAATAGAGCTAAGCGATTCCACAACAAATGCATCAGATCTAAGCTCTGCAGTCCAACCACATCCAGCCGTGAATGGTGGTGGACAATTAAACTCACTGGAGGAGGAGGCTCTACAAATATTCCCATCCTCAATGGTATATGCAAAAGACAAGGCTGAGGCATTTACAATAATCTTCAGTCAGAAGTGCCGAGTCGATGATCCATCTCGGTCTCCTCTGGAGGTCCCTAGCATCACAGATGTCAGTCTACAGCCAAAACGATTCACTCCACGTGATATCAACAAACAGCTGAAGGCATTGGATACTGCAATGGTTATGGGCCCTGACAATAGTACTGTAGACTTGTGCTCCAGGACTTGCTGTACCCCTCGCCAAGCTGTTCCAGTACAGCTCCAACACTGGCATCTACCTGGCAATGTGGAAAATTGCCCAGGTATGTTGTGTATATGAGAAACAGGACAAATCCAACCCAGCCATTTACCGAGCTATCAGTCTACTCTCCATCATCAGCAAAGTGTTGGAAGGAGTCATCAACAGTGCTATCAAGTGGCACTTACATGGCAATAACCTGCTCACGGATGCTCAGTTTCGGTTCTGCCAGGGTCACTCAGCTTCTGACCTCATTACAGCCTTGGTTCAAGCATGAACAAAAGAGCTGAATGACAGAGCTGAGGTGAGAGTGACTGCCCTTTACATCAAGGCAGCATTTGACTGAGTATGGCATCAAGGAGCCCCAGATAAACTGGAGTCAATGGGAATCAAAGGGAAAATTCTCCACTGGTGGAGTCATACCTGGCACAAAGGAAGATGGTTGTGGTGGTTGGAGGTCAATCATCTCAGCTCCGGGACATCACTGCAGGAGTTCTTTCGGGTAGTGTCCTAGGCCCAACCATCTTAAGCTACTTCATCAATTACCTCCCTCCCATCATAAGGTCAGAAAATGAAATGAAAAATGAAAATCACTTATTGTCATGAGTAGGCTTCAATGAAGTTACTGTGAAAAGCCCCTAGTCGCCACATTCCGGCGGCTGTCCGGGGAGGCTGGAACGGGAAGAAGTGGGGATGTTTGCGGATGACTGCACAATGTTCGGGACTCCTCAGATAATGAAGCAGTCCATGTCCAAATGCAACAAAACCTGGACAATCCAAGCTTGGGCTGGTAAGTGGCAAGTTATATTTGTGCCACACAAATGCCAGGCAATGACGATCTCCTACAAGAGAGGATCGAACCATTGTCCCTTGACGTTCAATGGCATTACCATCGCTGAATCCCCCACAATCAACATCCTGGGGGTTACCATTGATCAAAAACTGAAAAATACTAGCCATATTAATACTGTGGCCACCAGGGCAGGTCAAAGGCTAGGAATCCTACTGCGAGTAACTCATCTCCTGACGCCCAAAGACGGTCCATCATCTAAAAGGCACAAGTCAGGAGTGTAACGGAATACTCTCCTCTTGCCTGGATGAGATGCACTGCGATAACTCACAAAACAGCCCTCTTGATTGCTCCCCCTTCCACAAACATTCAAACCCTTCACCACCAACGCATAGTGGCAGTCGTGGGTACTATTTACAAGATGCACTGCGATAACTCACCTAGGTTCCAGGGCAGCATGGTGGCACCGTGGTTAGCTCTGCTGCTTCATGGCGCTGAGGCCCCAGGTTCGATCCCGGCTCTGGGTCACTGTCCATGTGGAGTTCACACATTTTCCCTGTGTTTGTGTGGGTTTCGCCCCCACAACCCAAAGACGTGTAGGGTGGATTGGCCACGCTAAATTGCCCCTTAATTGGAAAGAAATAATTGGGTACTCTAAATTTAAAGAAGAAGAAAAAAAACTCACCAAGGTTCCTTAAACAGCACCTTCCAAACCCACAGCCACTCCATCTAGAAGTACAAGAGCAGCAGATACCTGGAAACCTCACCATCTGGAAGTTCCTCTCCAAGTCACTCATCACCCTGACTTGGAAATATATCATCAATCCTTCACTGCTGCTGGGCAACATCCTGGAAATCCCTCCCTAACAGCACAGTCAGTTTACCTACACCACAAGGACTGCAGCAGTTCAAGAAGGCAACTCACTACCTCTTCCGAAGGGCAATAAAAGGTTAGGTTGAGTGTGGGATGTGGCGGGTGTTATCTCTTTCCCTTTTGTTGTTTGGGTGTTCTTTTGGGTTTTTTCTTCTGTTTGTAGTTGCTTTTGAAGTTGGGTGAGTATTGTTCTTGGGGTGTTACCGCGGTTTTTTGTTAATAGAGTTGAGATGTTTATATTTTGTAAAAATATCAATAAAAATTATTTTTTTAAAAAAAGGTTAGGTTGAGGAAGAGCTGGGTGTGATAAGTATTTCCCTCGGGGTTTGATTCAAAGTCATGGGGAGGTGGTCATTTTGTTGAACAAAAGGACGTGGGGACCATGGAAGTGCGGGATACGGGGGGAAGATATGTGATAGTGAGTTGAGTGCTGGAGGGGACGCCAAAGGTACTAGTCAATGTATATGCGCCCAATTGGTGCGACTTGGGATTGTGAAGGGGCTAGTGAGAGTGATCCTGGACTTGGATATGCACCAACTGATTATGGGTGGAGATTTTAATTGTGTGATGGAGCCAAAGGTGGAGGTCAAGCTCCAAGTCGATGGGAAGGTCAAGGATGGCGAAGGAGTTGGGAGGGTTTATGGAACGCATAGGAATGGAGGTTCAGGAACCCAGGGGGCGGGAAGGGTGTATTCCTTCTACTCGCACATGTAAAATGTGCACTCTAGAATTGATTTCTTTGTGGTGAGTCGGGCGGTGCTGATGGGGGTGGTGGGGGCAGAATATGCGGGAATAGAGATTTCAGATCATGCGCCACATTGGCTGGAGGTGAGGCTTAGCCCAGGGGAGGTGCAGAGGCCGGGGTCTCTTGGCGGATAAGGGGTTTTGTGAAAAGGTGAGGCTGGCGATTGGAGATTACGTGGCGATTAATCAAAATGGGGAGGTGTCAGCAGCCACATTCGAGTTATTGAAGGCGGCAGCTCGAAGGGAGATTATCTCCTTCAAGGCACACAAGGACAGGAGGAGGGAGGAGCATGAATGGTTGCTGGACGAGATAGTCGAGGTGGACGGGAGATACTCGGGGGTGCTCCCACTGAGGATTTGTTGATGGAGAGAAAGAGGCTGCAGGAGCAGTTTGATATGTTGATGACGGGAACGGCAGTAGGGCAGCTTTATAGGGCCAAGCCAGGTGGAGAGGAAGGGGATATAGGGTGGTTTTTGGATGGGTTGAAGTTCCCATGGTAGGAGGAAAGAGGCAGTCGTTGGAGGAGCCGCTGGAGCTGAGGGAACATCCGGGGCCAGACGGCTTCCCGACTCAGTTTTATAAGTTTTAGAAGTGGCAGAGTTGGCACTCATTTGTTGGGAATATTTAGTGAGGCGTTAGAGAAGGGGCAGTTGCCAGAGATGCTGTCACGGGCATCGATTACATTAATCCCAAAGAAGGGGAAGGATCCGCTGGAATGTGGGTCATATAGGCCCATTTCATTGTTGAATACAGACTTGAAAGTGCTGGCTAAGGTGTTGGTGGGGAGGATGGAGGGATGCGTGCTCCAGGTGGTCACTGAGGATCAAACGGGTTTTGTAAAGGGCCGACAGCTCTCGAGCAATATCAGACTGTTAAATGTGGTTAGGACTCTGTCAGGGGGGCAGGTGCCAAAGGCAATTGTTTCTATGGATGCGAAGAAGGTTTTTGATCGGGTGGAGTGGAGGTACTTGTTTGAAATTTTGAGAAGTTTTGGGTTTGGGCCGAAGTTTGTGGCATGGGTGCGGCTTTTCTATGTATCCCTGGTGGCAAGTGTACATACGAATGAGATGAGTTCACCAAGTTTTGGACAGCACAGAGGAACGAGGCAGGAATGTCCATTGTCGCTGCTGCTGTTCGTGGTGGTGATGGCCCTGCGGGGGTCTGTGGAGTGGCAGGGGATTGTGAGGGGGAGCGGGGAGCTCCAGGTGTCGCCCTGTTGCTGTTTGTGTTGGCCCTGCTGGAGAGTATGACTAGGATCAAGAAACTATTAGGGAGGTTTGGGGCCTTCTCGGGGTATAGGTTAAATGTCGGGAAGAGCAAGGTGTTTCTGCTGAATGCGGTGGGGCCAAGCTGGAGGTGTTGCCGTTTAAGGTAGCTAGGGAGAGGTTTAGGTATTTGGGGATTCAGGTGACATGAGAATGGGCTACAATGCACAGGTTGAACATGACAACATTAGTGGAGGAGGTTAAGGGGGATTTTAAGAGGTGGGATTTGTTGCACCTGACCGGTGGGTGGGGGCGGGGGGGGGGAGAGGGGGTGGAATGGATGAAGGTGGCGGTGGCATACTGTAGGAGGTCAAGCCTGAGGACCATGGTGATGGCTCCGCTGCTGTTAGCTTCGTGGATGTTTATGGAGGAGCCCAGTGGTATAATCTTCTGTCAGGGTGTGGAATCAGCTGAGGAGATATTTTAAGTTGGTGGGGATGTTGGTGTTGACGCTACTGTATGGGAACCACAGGTTCAAGCCAGGGGAGATGGATGGGATGTATGGGAAATGGAGGAAGGCTGGCTGGAGAGAGTTAGGAACTTGTACATGGAAGGGAAGTTTGTGGGTCTGGATGAGATGCGGGAGAGGTTTGAGTTACCAAGGGGTAGTGAGTTTAGATGTGTGCAAGTGTAGGACTTTGCACGGAAGGAATGGAGGGCATTTCCCAGGTTGTTGGAGTACATTTAATTGGAGCAACTGCTGCTCCCGGATGATGTAGGAGAGGGTAGCACTGGAGATATATACGGGTGGCTAGATGAGCAGGGGGGGCGGGAGTCGTGAGGATCAAGAACAAATGGGAGGAGGAGTTGTGGGGGGGGAATAGGCTGGGGACTGTGGTGTGAGACAACGTGGAAATCAACCTCCTCCTGCGGAAGGATGCTTGATTCAGTTCAAGTTGGTGCACAGGGTACATATGACCCGGGCGAGGACGTGTGGGTTCTTCCAGTGGCTGGCCGACGAGTGAGAAAAGTGTGTGGGGGACGGGACGGCGAATCATGCGGATATATTCTGAGCCTGCGAGAAACTGGAGAGATTCTGGGAAGCTGTGTTGGTGACGCTATCTAAGATTGTGGGCTTTGCGGTCAGGCCGGACCCAATGGTGGCAATTGTTTGTGGTATTGGAAGTACCGGAGCATCTGGAGGGGAAGGGGGCCAATGTTGTGGCCTTCACCTCTCTAATTAACGCTGAAGGATTCTGTAAAATTGGAGGTCAGATATGCCACCCGGGAGACCTGTATGGCTTTCTCCATTTGGAGAAGATTAAGTTCCAGTTGAGGGGGTCAGCAGACGGCTACAAGACGCCATGGGACATGATGCTGTTTGAGGAATTGTTCATCGCGGAGAGGGGGGGAGGAGGGGGGGTTGGAGAGGGGGGAGGAGATAAAAGGGGAAAACTGTACAAACTGTGGACTGTAATTGTATGGAGTGTGTATTTTATATATTGCTGCTTTTACACGTTTGGAATAAAGTACCGTTTAAAAATAGGGATAGCCAATAAATGCTGGCCTAACCAGCAATGCCCACATTCCATAAATTACTTTTTTTAAAGTTCCACCACTCTCTCATGACAAAGGTTCTCCTGAATTCATTATTGAATTTATTCACGACTACCTTAAATTTATAGCATTTTGGGGGAGGGGGAACATAAGAAATAGGAGAGGAATAGATCATTCCGCTCCTCAAGCCTGCCCCACCAGTCAGTGAGAGCATGGTTGAGCTGATGTGAACCTAATTTTACATTCCTGTCAGCCCCCATTTTCCTTGCCTCCCCTGGGAATCAAAAATCTGTCTAACCCTGCCTTGAATATATTCAAAGACCTAGCCTCCACTGCTCTCTGGGTTGTGAATTCCTTTGAGAGAATAAATTCCTTCTCATCCATATCGTAAATGGAAGACCAAAGCAAATTACTGCAGATGCTGGAATCTGAAACACAAACAGAAGATATTGGACAATCACAGCAGGTCTGACAGCATCTGTGGAAAGAGAAGGTAATGTTTCAAGTCTGAGTGACTCTTTGTCAAAAATGGAAGACCACGTATTTTGAAACTAGCACCCCTTGTTCTAGATTACTCCATAACAGGAAACATCCTTTCAGCATCTCCCCGATCAAACCCCCTCAGAATCTTATATGTTTTAATAAGATCACTTCATATTCTACTGAATTCCTGTGAGCATAGACACAATCTTCTCAGCCATTCCTCATAAGTCCTTCATCTCAGGAATTAGCCTTGTGAATCTCCAAAATGCTTCAATTTAAGGATGACCCCCTGAAGGTGATTTTCCAGTCCTCACTAGTTACAAGGGAGGTACCATTGGAGAAATGTTCCATTGTTTAAAAAGAGATTGAAGGAAATGCCAAACAATTATAGGCCAGTTAGTCTTACGTCAGTCGTGGGCAAATTAGTAGAATTGAGGAAATGAATAAATGAATGTGATAAAATTAGGCACTAGGACCCTGAGGGCACTGTGGTAACAGACAGAACAAAGGAAAGCAGAAGTTTCATGGCTCGCGGGGGATGGTAACCTCGTGGTCAGAAGGAATCAAAGATGCTGGGGTTACAATGCAAAGTGACCAATTAGGATATAGGGCCAGGTCAGGAGGTGTATAGAATGACCAATGGGAAGCTTATATGTGAATCTTACTGTGATTTTGAATATATCAGCAGAAGCTTCTTTGTATTCTGTCTCTCTTTATTCTGGGCTCTCAGAAGACAGTGTGTGTGTCCTGAGGTCCTATGGATTAAGTCAGCCTTGCAAGTTGGTTATTATTAAATGATATGATACCTGCAAATCCATCTCAGATTTTATTGAATCTAGACTGACAGCAAATTAACCAGGAATCCACATTTGGTGCCGAAATCCGGATTTCTCGACAATTTTGCCTTTCATCTGCGAAATCAGAATTGGAATGCTCGCAGACGGTGAGAAAGGAAATGGGCCCCACGGTATTTTTATATCGATTTTCCTCTGTCTCGTATTCTGCTAACAGTCTAATCACTCGCATTTGCTCAGGTTCGATTGCCTCGACGAAATCAAAGGTCAGTCTGATGGATTCAAAGATTTTATTTCAGTCACTGCAGGTATGGTTAAGTTTTGGAATGAGGCGAACAGTTCAGTTGGTGTCTGATGGGATGTTGCCTGGTTCCTCAGTTGCATGAGGCGAACAGTTCAGTTGGTGTCTGATGGGATGTTGCCTGGTTCCTCAGTTGTATGAGGCGAACAGTTCAGTTGGAGTCTGATGAGATGTTGCCTGGTTACTCGGTTGCATGTGAGTAGCAAATTAAAAATTGGCTCTATTAAATTATACTTTAATTCGGTTAAGGTCTTTAACGGATTGATGTGATATCGCGCAACAGTTCAGTAAAAGACCGCTGATGGGATGTTGGCGCACACTTCAATTCCGTTCAATTTTAAATTTGATGAAAAAATTGGTTAAGGTCCGTACCGGGTTGATGTGATGTCGCGAAACAGTTCAGTGAAGGAAGGATCGCTGATGGAATGTTTGCGGACAGTTCAATGCCGTTCAACTATAGCTTCGCGAAGATATGGGTTGTTTGAATGAAACAGAATTGGGTTATAAATGACTTGTGTGTTGATGAATGCATGTGTACGGATGTGAATTCCTTTGTCTGAATGGAGATCTCCAATGAATGAATGAGTCTGTTTGATAAGAATGTGATAACCTCTGTTCCTAGTTTTGTGAAATGTTGTGTTTTAGGAGGTATTAAAGTGAGAGTTAAAACGGAGTAAGTATTTGAAAGTTCTTCAGAACCTTAGTAATAATGATGTTAATTAAACATAATTCTCAGGAAGAAAACAAAAATTGAAATCAAACTGTATAAATTGGGATTCGTAAATGATTAGTTGCAACTCGGCATAGTCTTGGCTGGAAAAAAATAAATAAATAAAATGAGGGAGATAAATACAAAAGTTTCAAATCAATTAGAAGTAAAATAAATGGCCGGCACAGCAATGTGCTTGGGACAAAGATTTCAAGCAGTCAGCTTTGTGTAAGCTGTACTGCATGGCTCCGCAGGGTCCTAGTGCCCGACGAGCACGAAAAGTCACTTGCAGAAATAATGATGTTTAGCATGTTATAGACATTGAAGAAGGAGATTTGGAGAATAAAGATATTGGACCAGAAGTTAGATTAAGAGAATTAATTGCAGTATCAGGAAATGAGAATCTGATTGCAGGGAAATATTTAATGAAAAAATTGATGCAGAAAAATTAAGATATTAAAACCAATTGCTAATTTAGAGGAAGTTTGGGTGAAGCTACCAACTAAGACTTCAGGGAACATCATCCGTGAAGCTGTAAGATGTGAAGACAAGATTAGTTCAGATTCTGAGTACACATACAGTTGAATTAGGGCAGCATGGTGTCTGGAGCAAATGAAATTGTATCACATTTAAAACAAATGATCCGATGGGGGAGAAGACAGTGAATTAAAACCTGTTCGCAGCATTGATTGGACAGCTGATAAAGTTCAAATGTCATGTTTGGATCTTACTTTCATACAAATCCGGTCGTCATCAACATAAAGTAATTAAAGTAAATGCAGTAGCACTATCAGGAATGTATCAAAGGAAGGTTTTTACCAGATTGGATCACTGGGTGAGCAAAAGGGGAGGAGTTTGAGATTCTTCGCATCTCACTCAGGGGTGCAATATCAGAAGGAGGAGGCTTAACAGGCCACAAGGGCGGTGATTAATGGCCCTCAGTTTAAAATGGTTCACAGTGAGTATCAGGAAACCACAAGTCTGGATTGTGGGGCATTCTGTAGCCCGATTGTTTGGACTGGTAGTAGTCATATGAAACCCAGGAGACGGTCAGATACTGAGTATTCAGGAGAATGGATAATGCATTTGCAAAGACAGCGATGGGATGCTGCAGCCCCCAGGGAGATTTGGGGCATTCAGGTTTGTCCTGATTGTTTTGTGGAATATCAGGCAACTTTAATGATTGAGGTTTGTGACCACAGAGGGGATTTTGAATCCAAGAGCATGGAGCAGTGCAGCACAGGGCAGGCCCTTCGGCCCTCGATGTTGTGCCGAGCAATGATCGCCCCGCTCGGACCCACGTATCCACCCTATACCCGTGGCCCAACGGCTTCCCCTCCCCCTTGCCTTGCTATTGGGACACTGCGGGCAATTTGGCGTGGCCGGTCCACGTAACCCCGCACATCTTTGGACTGTGGGAGGAAACCCACGCACACCGGGGGGGGGGACGTGCGGACTCCGCACAGACGGTGACCCAGCCGGGAGTCGAGCCTGGGATCCTGGAGCTGTGAAGCATTTGTGCTAACCACCATGCTACATAAGTGTCAGTGTAAGTGGGATAGATTAATGACAACGTGCAATTACTGCAAGGATAATTTGGCCGACAACAATGTGACTTTAAAAGGCTGTGCAATCTTGTAGACAAGTGACAGACTTATGGTATCGATTTGTGAGGCAGTACATGGGCTATGCTAGATGGTACTTCTGGGATATCCAAGCACGGATAGGAAGATACAAATTAAGAAATAGGACCCTCTCCGCCTTTGACCTGTTCGTTTTAGTTTCAGATGAAGCAACGATCATACCGATGAAGAACCTGAACAACACTTTGCAGAAGAATGTTTCAGACAGTATGGGAAAAAACTAATGATACAATTGGCTACATGTTTGAGGGAATTGAATGATAGAGCCCGGAAGAAAAACCTTACGGGTTAGCAACAAATCAAAATATCAAATTATTACTGAATACTGAAACCTCCGGTCAGACATCTCTAACGGGACGTTAGCTGATGGGTGATCTGTGGTCTCCAGGAGGGACGTATTACGCGGAGGAGTTATTAAGGGTCTCGGCAGACAGCAGTGACTGACGAGGAACCCCCATATTTTAAATGACAGTAGTCTGGAACAGTGCATCTCAAACTATCTGATGTGGCGTACCGGCAGTTTTTTCCCAATGTGCCAGGGACCGGTGAGCGAAACAAGCCAATCCAGGATTACTGTCTCTTTCTTTTCTGGAAACACTCCACGTACCGGTACGTACACGTACCACACTTTGAGAGGCACTGGTCTAGAATATTAGCAGCTTGCTGCCGCGAGGGGAAATTTGTAACCAATATAGCATTGGAGAGTATAACAGTTGTTACAGACTAAATGTCCTGTAAGTTGTTTGGGAATGTTATGTATAAATTCAATTGGGTTGTAACCACAAGAAGTTACCTGTACTAAGTGCGTGAGTGGTGTTTAAGAAAAAACAAATAATGGCAAGTATACACTCCATGCGGTAAGGAAAATGATAACAGACAACAGGGGGTTGAAGAAAACGGAGCTATTGTCTCAAGTAAGCCAGGGCGGGCAGGCTACATGATTCAGTACAATGTTCGACGTCAGAGTCAGGACGTCAGAAATAGAAACAGGATTGGTTGACGCTCCTGCAATTAATAAAGCAAGATAATCAGTGCATGATACAAAATATCAGCAATTACCATTCCTATGGGAAACGGAAAGCACTTCCTACAAAAAATCCCAGTGAGGGATAAGGACTTTGTGGTCACTGATGGACTGAGTTGTGGGCTGCTTCTAAGGGACATGAGGACGCTTTTATGGTGCTACTGCCCCGAGGTAGTCAGATGCCTTGGAGGTAGTGGAACAACCGGAATGGCTATTGTGTTACCTTCCTGAGTGGCGCCAGCTATGGTTCACGGTGATTGGACTTGAGGAAAGCACCTCACAAAGGGTCTATTGACACTGGTCTGCGAGATGGATGCATTTACCATTGATTTTCCTGCACAGTTTACAAATCCTGACATGTAAACACGAATGACAAGGCTGAGGGATAGTTGCTAGTCAGTATAACTATAAGAAGGATAAATCCTAAGGGAAACACAGTAGTATTGAGGATGGCTATCTATCTAGTCAGATTCAGTTCGGGGTTATCTCTCATAGCTTGGTCATGGGGATTTACCTGCTGCATGGATTGATAATACTTGTTATTATAATTGTAGACTGCACAATCATTGGATGCTTTAATATGTGTTGTACGCTGGCTAGGGCTCGGATGCTGCCGATAGGCTTGGCCCATCATTATTCACCAAAGATGACATCTCGTCACTGGTGACCATGACACCAGACGGAAGAGGACGGAGAGCCAAAGGCTGTAAAAATGTGATGAGGTGTTTATGTACGGAATACCGGCTCAGTTAAGTTCTGTTAACGGGCCTCATTTGATTGGACAGATTAACAAGGAGTTCTGCTCCCAGTTGGGGATATGTTAGCAGTTAGACTGTGTGGACAGACCGCAGTCAGCCGGGTTGGTTGAGAGACATAATCAGACCCTCAAAACTAAATTGGCTAAATTAAGAGCGGACACGGGGCCGACATGGCTTAAGTTGCTCTCCGGTGTCCTCATTCAGCTGTAGGTCACACCTGCAGGATCGGCCTGGCTCTCTCCTGCCGAGTCTTTTCCGGCAGGCCCATTAGAACTCCCGGGAACCTGCCTGTTCCCAGATTGGTCCAGTTTCACCATCTGACTAAAGAAAGGACTAACTCTGTTCTAGCCCTCACTAACGCCCTCAAGGAGCTCCATGGCCAGTACCGTGCAGCTCACTCGTCACCGTCCCTATTACATAGCTCGCTCTCAGTGCAGCCTGGTCGTTATGTCATGGTCAAGAATTGGACTCGGAAAGGGTCAGAGCCACGATGGGAGGGGCCTTTCCAAGTTCTCCTTACCACCCCCACTGCAGTTAAAGTGGAGGGGTGGAGTGTTTGGGCCCACCTCCACCACTGTAAAAGGTCGGTCACTAACCTGCCTCCCTTCCCCAGCGCTATTTTACAGGTGTGAAGCATGATGGGGTGGCTACACGCCGCCTGTGTGATCTTCGGCAACGCCTCGCTTAGAGTGACATCGGCGGCGGTAATGGAACAGGGGAATATCATCTACATCTGTAACCCCAACCGAAGTACCCGGACATTCCACCTCTGCAAAGATGACGTTCTTCGCTGCCCCCATATACGAGGACGTGGTATCGACTCATGGAAGGTCATCCGGTTAACGGACCATTCAGGACTTATGACGCAATTGCACCGGTCCCAACGATGGGAAGGGAAGACTGCATGGACATTGCCTTGTTTTTGGAGCATATGTAAATTTGATTTTGGATGTGTTAACCTTGATGCCTTACAGGTAAAATCAGACTATGAGGAGGGGGTAGGAAGAGGTTGTGAGAGAGAAAGAGGGACTAGACAGAGGAAGGGCTGTGTAAGAGGGGAGGTACAACCAGACGTAGATTATCAGGAGATGTACTTAATTTATTTAGGATCCGGAATGAGGGAAACCTGGACGGTATGAATCTCTTCTAGATTTACCACCGCTTGTATGGCCAGGGGAGGGTTGTCTGCTACCCAAACCCCACATCGGTGTCTAGGTTATGTTCTGTTTCACCGCTTTGGGGCACTCCCCCAACTGTGGTTCATTGTCAGAGTTCCGAGCCACCGCCCGCGCAAGTTACTCTTCCTTACGATCCAGGTTCGGCCCACCGGCTATTCGCCTTCCCCTTCCTGGGGATAATTCCCACTCTCACTAGGATAAGCTTCAACGGTGGAGGGCATATATATCTAGCCCCTTCACTCCCAATAGAGATTCCCGGTCATATGAGAATTGTTTCAGCAGTGAGAGGTACGGCTGTTTGCTGGTAGAGATGAAAATGTATATAACATGTCTGTCCTCCACTTGTACTGATCCAAAGTGTTGCATAACCCTGACATCAGGTCAATGTGCCTGTTACAATGCCACTTGTGTCCCGTTGACGCTAGGCATCCAGCTCCTTTGTAGCTGGGCGAATGTCTCTCATATCACTGTTGAGTCTAGGGCGTTCCGCATTGCTATGAGGCCCGAATGGGCGTTCCAAAGCTGGATGAAATGGGCTACTGGGGGTTCCCTGCTCAATCAATATACTGATTGTGATGCCAGCCGGTACACGGAGCAAGGATACTACTTTTTCTTTAATGGTACAGCGGCCAATGTTTAGTCACTCCCATTTCCCCGCCAAATTGCTATCGGGACTCTAGTCCCCACCACAGTCCCCTGCCCCACTGAGTGGATACTGCACCATAAATTGGCGCGTCGGTCAGTCTCAGACGAATTTTTCGAAGGTTGGAAGAAACCTCAGGTTCCAGCACCCAACCGGGGCCACTCAGCCGGATGGGGAATTCTGAGCGCCTAGACACTGGGGGGGTATGGGGGGTTCCTTGGCGGTCAACGATAGGAAATATTTTATTTGCGGCCTTACCATCCTGGGAAACGAGACCTTAGGGGCCCTTGGGGCACTAACCAGGGAATTATCTCAACTCAGGTTGTTTGCCATGCAGAACCGTTATGCTCTTGACTATCTTGCCTGCATCTTTGTGGGCACGATCATCCTTAAATGCGTGATGGGTAAAATGCAGGATGCCGTGGAACAAATAGCCGCCGCCAGAGTCTTGACTGTTAGGATCTACGAGCATGCAGCGGCCGATGAGGTGCTGCAGTAGGATTTAGAAATGCAGCAACAAGTTTTCCTAGATGAGGGGCCGTGACTGCGGCTTGGACCGATAGTTTATCATGAAATGATAAAAGGAGGGAATGAGGAAATGAATAAATGAATGTGATAAAATTAGGCACTAGGACCCTGAGGGCACTGTGGTAACAGACAGAACAAAGGAAAGCAGAAGTTTCATGGCTCGCGGGGGATGGTAACCTCGTGGTCAGAAGGAATCAAAGATGCTGGGGTTACAATGCAAAGTGACCAATTAGGATATAGGGCCAGGTCAGGAGGTGTATAGAATGACCAATGGGAAGCTTATATGTGAATCTTACTGTGATTTTGAATATATCAGCAGAAGCTTCTTTGTATTCTGTCTCTCTTTATTCTGGGCTCTCAGAAGACAGTGTGTGTGTCCTGAGGTCCTATGGATTAAGTCAGCCTTGCAAGTTGGTTATTATTAAATGATATGATACCTGCAAATCCATCTCAGATTTTATTGAATCTAGACTGACAGCAAATTAACCAGGAATCCACAGAATCAATCCTGAGAGATAGGATTAACTGTCACATAGAAAGGCATGGACTAGTCAGGGAGAGTCGGCATGGATTTGGTAAAGGAAGGTCTTGCCTCACAACTTTGAATTTTTTGAGGAAGTGACAAGAAGAGTTGATGAAGGTAGTGCAGTGGATGTTGTGCACATGGATTTTAGCAATGCATGTAACCAAGTCCCACATGGTTGATTGGACAAGAAAGTGAAAGCCCATGGGATACAGGGCAGTGTGGTGAACTGGATAAACAGTTGGCTTAGCAACAGGAAACAAAGGGTAATGGTCGATGGCTGCCCTTGCACTTGGAAAGTTGTTTCAAGTGGTGTTCGAAAGGGCTTGGTGTTGGGACCATTACTGTTTGTGTTATATATTAACGATTTGTACGTGAACATGGGGAGCACAATTGGGAAATTTGTAGACAACACAGATTGGCCAAATGGTGGACAGTGTTAATGATAGCTACAGTCTCCAGAATGATACAGAAAGATTGGTGGAGTGGACAATAAGGTGGCAGATAGAATTTAACACAGAGAAGTGCGAGGTTATGCATTTAGGGGGGTCAAACAGTTATAGGGAGTACACAATAAATGGGAATATACTAAGAGTGGTAGATGAAGTGAGAGATCTTCGCGTACAAGTACACAGGTCCCTGAAGACAAGGTTGTTAAAGCAGATTGAATTCTCTTCTTCATTGGCAGAGGTATAGAATATAAAAGTACAGATATAATATTGGAATTGTATAAGACATTGGTGAGGCCACAGATGGAATACTGTGTACAGTTTTGGTCACCACATTACAAGAAGGATCTAATTGCTCTAGAGAGAGTGCAGAGGAGGTTTACTAGAATGTTGCCAGGACTAGAAAAGTGTAGCTACGAGGAGAGATTAGTTTGGTTGGGGCTATTTTCCTTGAAACAAAGAAAGGTGAGGGGTGGCTTAATTGAGGTGTACAAAATGAGGAGGGGAAGAGATAGATTGGACAGGATAAAGTTGTTTCCCTTGGCGGAGAATTTTTGAACCAGAGGACATAGATTCAAGATAAGAGGCAGAAGGTGTAAAGGGATCATGAGGAAAAACATTTTTACGCAGAGGGTAGCGGAATTCGCTGCCTCAGTTAGTAGTGTAGACTGAGACCCTGAATTCTTTTAATAGGTACCTGAGGGTGGCACGGTGTCGCAGTGGTTAGCACTGCTGCCTACAGCGCTGAGGACCGGGTTCGATCCCAGCCCTGGGTCACTGCCCATGTAGAGTTTGCACATTCTCCCCGTGTCTGCGTTGGTTTCACCCCCACAACCCAAATATGTGTGTGGTAAGTGGATTGGCCATGCTAAATTGGCCCTTAATTGGAAACAAATAATTGGGTACTCTCAAATTTTTTTAAAATGAATGAAAAAGGTACCTGGACTTGCACCTTAAGCGCTGTAAACTACAGGGCTATGGAACGGGTGCAAGAAGGTGGGATTAGAAAGGGCGCCTGGGTGTCCTTGGGCTTGCATGGACAATATGGGCCTAATGGCCTCCTTCTGTGCTGTAACTTTTCTATGATTCAATTATTCTAATATTCCATTTGTCTGCCTAATCACGTGCTGTACTTCCATGCTGACCTATTGTGATTTTGTGAATCTTCCTTGCATCAGTTACTCAAATAAGTTTATAAAAATTCTTGCACAGTGTGTAAACATGAAAGGTTAGCATTTGTTGACCATTTCTAATTGGCCTGGAGAGGTGTTGGTGAGTAGCCGTCCATCTGGTGTCGGTACACTCAGGTCTACTGGAAATGGAGTTCCAGGTTTTTTGACCCAGAGACAGTGAAGAAACTGAAAAAATATTCCCAAGTCAGATGGTGTGTGACTTGGAATGAAACTTCTTTGAATTAAATAGTTTTAGTGTACTTTATCTATGTACAATGTGCATGTGTTAAATATTTAGCACACTGCTTCCACCCAGTGGCAGTTGTGAATGCAATGTAAATTCTTGTCTACATTATGTAAGATGATAATAACAAAAATCTATATAAAGTTACACTGAAATACTTCAAGAACAACACATAAAAAGTCGGGAACAATGGTTGAAAAGAAACTTCTAAAACATAAAAACATATTCCATTGATAAAAGCAGATTAATGTGATACTCATTTTCAAAATGGGTGACAAAACTCATGCACAACTATAGACCCATTGATCTGACGAATATCCTGCTATAGAATTTATGTCATTGAAGGAAATCATTAAGTACACCTTATCTGTGCCACTCATTGCTACAGCAACCTGAAGCTAATCCCACCGCTGTCTCTTTTTAGCCTTTTGCCTTTCTCAGTTTAAAATATTCGTTCACTTTTTCCTTAAAATTCTTAGAAATAATGATCTCTGCCTTAATCACTCCCTGTGGCAAAAAAAACCTGTTTTGAAAGGAATTTCCAATTTCTCACCTCATTCTGTTGGTGATCATTTGAATTGGTGACCGCTGCTCATTGACTCTCCAACTAAAGACACCAAGTTTTCCCTTTTCAGCTACAAAATCCCTTTTTAATTTTAGAACCTCTATTACATCTCTATTAAGCACTTTGTAACACCCTGAGGTTGTGAAAGGTGGTATATAAATGCAACTCTTCCTTTTTTTTCTTTCCTTTTAAATTTCATTATGGCCTTCTCCATTGAAAATAATCCAAGTAGGGCAGCACGGTGGCGCAGTGGTTAGCACTGCTGCCTACAGCACTAAGGACCCGGGTTTGATCCCGGCCCCGGGTCACTGCGTGGAGTTTGCACATTCTCCCCGAGTCTGCGTGGGTTTCACCCTCACAACCCAAAGATGTGCAGGTTAGGTGGATTGGCCACACTAAATTGCCCCTTAATTGGAAAAACATTATTGGGTACTCTACATTTTTTTTAAAGAAAATAACCCGAGTATATACAGAAACATAACTCCCCTCATAACTCATAACTCATACACACATAGAAACACAACTCCCCTTATAACTAAAGTTGCCATTCTTGGCATCATACTGGTGAATCTACACCATATGTGCTCGATGTATCTAATGCCTTAAATATAAGGTGGCGAAAACTGCACACAGTACTCAAAGTTTTGATCTAAGCACTCCCCTATGTAAACTTGCCTTCATTTCTTTAGACATGAATCTATTGCCCTATTTTTGAAACTTAAAATATTATTGGTGTTCTTTAATTACCTTACCACCCTTCTCTCATATTGTTAACAAATTTTCTATTTGTTGTTTTTAATCTTTGTGTTTAACCATATCTTTCACCGTGTTTCATGGGAACAGAGAAGCAGGAGTACACCACTGGACTCCTTGAGTGTGAGTGAGATTGGATTATGGTTGATGTATGCATCAATGTCATTTACATGCTTACATTAACACTGCAATGAAGTTACCGTGAAAAATCCCCAGTCGCCACAATCCGGCGCCTGTTCAGGTACACGGAGGGAGAATTCAGAATGCCGAAGTGACCGAACAGGATGTCTTTTGGGACTTGTGGGACGCAACCGGACAACCCGGGGGAAACCCACGCAGACACAGGGAGAACGTGCAGACTCCGCACAGTGACCAAAGCCGGGAATCGAACTGGGACCCTGGCGCTGTGAAGCAACAGTGCTAACCACTGTGCTACCATGTCACCCTTAAGACTTCTTTATATAAAATTATATTTGTTGTATTGTGTTGTGATATGCCTTCAATTCACAGTGAGGCAGAGAGAGCAAGTGAACAGTAGGCTTTATTAGTCATGAACTTGCCTAGCCAGACTGAGTAGTACAGATGAATGCCGCCCACAAGAGGCCGGCTTATATATGGCCCCAGTGTGGGCGGAGCCAGAGGCGGAGCCATACCGGGGTTACAGTACAGTACCTGGAAGCAGTTCATATCACCACTTTCAGGTCACAGGTTGCAGGTTATGGTATCATGCATACATTATGGTGAATACATTCACCACATGTTGCATTTGGTAGTGCTGTGATATCCTTTAAGTATATACTCTAGATTTTCGCTCTTCCTCCCAAAATGCTGTACTGAAGATTTATTTTTTTACAAAGTAAATTTAGAGTACCTGATAGATCTGTACTTTGTTCAATATATCTTATGTGTCACCGCACTATAGATATTACTCGGCAGAAATTTAAAACAGCTTCATGCGTGTTTGTGAAGTAAATCCAATCTTTATTCAGTCAGTATTGCAGATGTTCTTATCAAGTCAGTCTGCCTGCAAATACAGAGTTTTTAAAAGTTTGTTTTGTCCAAGCAAGTACAGATGAAATACAGTTAAATTCAATACAAATTACAGTTCTTGATGTTTTCTTCAAGTTAAAATACACGATACAGAGAAGTTGAAAATAACAAAATAGCTTCTTCAGAGCAAAGCGCAGGAAATAGTTAAAGACAGGAAATAAAGATGATTCCAGAATAATTTTCTCATAATCGGCACCTATTTTTAAGGTGCTTGCTATTGCTAATGTTCTGTCCCCTTTCTGTCTGTGATTGGGTCATAATAATCATAGTTCATTTTATTCGACAGAAATGACTGTCTATCAAATTTTCAGCATGGAGTGACTGCATCATTATATTCCCAACACTCTTATCAGTTCTCATGGCCACTGAATTAGATGCATATAGTAATAATTATGTAACGAATGTGTGTGTCTGGAGTTTTAATCTGATAATTCTCAGGGTATTCAGCAGTTTTCACTGCCTCTCTGTTTGAACCGCGTGACCTTAGCGAAGCCATTTTGAGCCTAAATCACTTTTGATTTTGAAGCATTTCTTCCTTATAAGCTTATTATATATTAAAACTAGATTTCTATAAGTACCCAATTATTTTTTTTCCAATTAAGGAGCAATTTAGCATGGCCAATCCACCTACCCTTTTTTGGTTGTGGGGGTGAGACCTACGCAGACACGGGGAGAATGTGCAAACTCCAGTTGGTATAATTTCCCAAGCCCAGGCCAGATGGTGGGGGGTGAATGTAATGCGACATGAATCCAAGGTCCCGGTTGAGGCCGTACTCACGTGTGCGCAACTTTGCTATAATTTCTGCTCAGCGATTCTGCATTGTCGCACTTCCTGAAGGCCGCCTTGGAGAACGCTTACCCAAAGATCAGAGGCTGAATGCCCTTGACTGTTGCCCTTGCATGAAGCCGCCTCCATGCGCTCCCATGCCGACCCCTCCCCCACCACCCACTTCCCGATCATGGCTATATTCGCCGCCTGGTAATAGTTACTGAAATTTGGGGAATTGGTGGCCTTTTAACAGCAGTTTCCCTGGCGTAAAAGACCACCATTTGCACGACAGCGTGGGGACTTAGTCTCCAAAACAGAGAATCCAGCCCCTTATCTGAGGAAGGATGTTCTTGCTATGGAGAGAATGCAGCAAAGTTTTACCAGGCTGATTCCTGGGATGGCGGGACTGTCAAATGAAGAGAGACTAAGGTGGTTAGGATTATATTTATTAGAGTTTAGAAGAATGAGAGGGGATCTCATAGAAACCTATAAAATTTTAATATAATTAAACAGGATAGATTTCGAAAAAATGCCCAATGATGAGGGAGTGCAGAACTAGGGATCATAGTTTAAGGATAAGGGCTAAACCTTTTAGGACTGAGGTGAGGAGAAATTTCTTCACCCAGAGAGTGGTGACTCTGAGAAATTCACTACCACAGAAAGTAGTTGAGGTGAAAAGGTTGTGTAATTTCAATAAGGAATTAGAGATGGCCCTTGGGGCTAAGGGGAGCAAGGGATATGGGGGGAAGGCGGGATTAGGGTATTGAACTGGATAATCAGCCATGATCATAATGAATAGCGGAGCAGGCTTGAAGGGCTGAATGGCCTCCTCCTGCTTCTATTTTCTATCTATGTTTCTATATAATATGCTGCCCTATGGAACATAAGAACATTAGTGGCCCCTCAAGCTTGCTAGATCATGGCTGATCTGATCTCAGCCTCAACATCACTTTCCTCCTTGTTCCCCGTAACTCTTCATTCCCTTGGGCTTCCGGTGTGCACCATGGAGTAAGTGGTCACACACAAGGCAGCACCTGCCCAAAGTTACAGAAAAGAGCTCTTTTTTAAGCAATACGGGGTGGAATTTTGATGAAAAGGTGTAGGTGATTGTTGGAGGAGTACTTTCCCCCAGGAATGGTATGTTTCTTGGTTACCAGACCCACAGAAACAGTGAAAGATTTGGCTGAAGCTACAGCAAAGACAAAAGCCTCTTCCAGCATGCAGGTGGGGGAAGGGCGAGCTTAAAGGCCTCAAGCTGACTTGAGGGCCTTTATGAAAGCTGAATTCCAGCAGCAGAGGGAACAACTGTGAAAAGATCTCACAAAGGCCATTGAAGAAGCGGTGACGGCTGACTTCCGAATGACGGCGGGCGGGAGGCAGCCGCGCGTTGGAGGGCTCCCATTCGGGAACAGCATTGTCGGGGATTGACGCCCGGTCATAGGGGCAGCGAAGGCGGTGAAGGGCAGGAGAACGGACAGGGAAGGAATATGTCGAGGTCCAGTAAGAAAACGGCTGTAAAAACAGCGGAAAGTTCGTTGGGGAGTAGAAAGGTCAC
Organism: Scyliorhinus canicula; assembly: GCF_902713615.1. Taxonomy (NCBI): domain Eukaryota; kingdom Metazoa; phylum Chordata; class Chondrichthyes; order Carcharhiniformes; family Scyliorhinidae; genus Scyliorhinus; species Scyliorhinus canicula. Next base: position 248,705,335 of record NC_052146.1, read on the forward strand.
CGTGGGGTCACCAAGGAAAATGGAGACTGGAGCATCAGCGGAGGCCGCATTGCTTACGGCTGAAGAAATAACTAAGGTAATGGCTGAGGAATTCGAAAAGCAGTTTACAAAATACATGGAGACAATGAGGAAGGAGATGAGGGAGGTTTTGAGTGTACTGGTGGAGGAGGCGATTTCCCCGGTGACGACGGTGGTGGTGAGTGCAGTGGCGGAGGTGCGGGAGAAAGGGGAGGAGCTGAAAGAAGTGGAGGAGACATTATTGCAGCATGGTGTGGTGAATGATATACCTCGTAATTCACACTGTATTGCCTTACATGTATTGTGTCCTTGTGGGCTCTGTATACGAGCCATTGCGCGGCTCTGCCCATAGGGAGAGATGAGGAGTTTGTACTGGGCTCCACCCTTGGCTCCGCCCATGGCTCTGCCCATGGCTCCTCCCACTAACCGGAAGTAGAAAGCACTGCAGTCGTAAGCCTGCGTTCAGTTCCTCTGGTCGCAGGCTGGCTTAGTTGTAAGACTATTAAAACCACTGTTTACTTCCAATCACTTGTCTTGTGTATTGAAGATCTCATCAATTTAATAGTCTGAGAAAACTTGAAGAAAACTACTATGGAATCAGCCCTCAAACCTGACCGACTAGAACTCGACCGGCAGGCTGCAGAGGCGAAATAAATCTTTCTACACTGGCTCAGATGTTTCAAGGCCTACCTGGCTGAATCAAGCACTTCAGAAACTACGGAGGAGCAGAAACTCAGCCTACTGCACGCAAGGGTGAGCCATCGTATCTCGACACAACTTAACTGTACTATCTCGTATACGGAGACTCTGGCCACGCTCGATCGAATGTACGTGCGGCCCATCAACGAGGTCAACGCGCGACACATTTTTACGACCCGCCGCCAGCGCCCCGCGGAGTCGCTGGACGAATTCCTGCGCGATTTAAAAGCCCTAGCTCGGGACTGCAATTATCAAGCTGTATCAGCCGCCCAGCATATGGAGCTCGCTGTCTGAGATGTATACGTGGCAGGGCTCAGGTCCAACTATGTGCGCCAACGGTTGCTTGAGAGAGGGGCCTAGAACTTGGAGGACACTGTAGAGTTAGTTACAACCATGGAGGTCTTGTTCCGCAGCCTCACCTCGTTCCCCGCGGACCAAGCGACCCCATCATGGGCCCCCGACCAGCGACTGCCCCAGGCCTGCGCCGCGCAGCCACCCACCCACAATGCAGCTCCAGCGTGCCATTTATGTGGGCAGCCCCAACACCCACGGCAGCACTGACCGGCCCGCAACGCGACCTGCAGCAGCTGCGGTCGCAAAGGACACTATGCCCGGGTATGCCTAGCGAAGAAGACTCCTACTCGAAACTCTCCCGCAGTCCAGAGCACTCGCTTCCCAAACTTGCAGGCCCGCAGGCCCCGTAATGCTGCAGCCTGTATGCCGACTCCACCCCCACCCGACTTGTGCGACTCATGGGGGCCGCCATCTTGGCAATCCTCCTCCATGCGGCCGGACATGTGCAGCTCATGGGGGCCGCCATCTTGGGCTCCATCCTCGTCTCTGAACCTCATCTCGACGACTACGACCTCAGCAGACAGTCACTCCAGCACAGCTGATCGAGCCGCCGACTACCCGCAACTCAGCGCGGTCACGTTGGACCAGTCGCGTCTGAAACACCTCTGGAACTCTATGATGACCGTTAAAATCAACGGGTGCCTTTTCTGGACTTCCTGGCGGAAAGGTAGGGAAATAGGCCGATAGCAGCAGCAACCCGGGGGGGGGGGGGGGGGGGGGGGGGGGGGTAAGGATTGGGGGGAGGGAGAACTGTGCACATGGGTTTGTGGAGGGTGCTATCTCTCTCTTTTTTCTTTTTTTTCTTTTTTCTTTTTCTTTGTTTTTGCTCTTTCCTTTTGCTTGAAGTTGCTCTTGAAGCTGGGGGGGGGGGGGGGGGGGGGGGGCTATTGTTCATGGGGTGTTACCGCGGTTGTATGTTAATAGAGTTAAGATGTTTATATTTTGTAAAAATTTCAATAAAAAAATTTTTCTTTTTTTTAAATCAACGGGTACAGTACACCGTGCCTCTTCGACTCCGGGAGCACTAAGAGCTTCGTACACCCAGATCTGGTAAGACGCTGTTCGCTCCCTATTTTCCCTGCACAGCAGACTATCTCCCTCGCTTCGGGCTCACACTCAGTCCACATACAAGGGCGCACCATCACGACCCGAACGATTCAGGGCGCCAGCTACATGAACGTCCAGCTGTACGTACTCCCCGAACTCTACGCCCCACTCTTACTGGGCCTCAACTTCCAGTGTAACCTCAAAAGCCTCACACTAAGCTTCGGCGGACCCCTACCTCCACTCACTATCTGCAGTCTAGCGACGCTAAAAATTGACCCCCGTCCACTCTTTGCTAACCTCACTCCGGACTGCAAACCCGTAGCCATCGCAGCAGGCGGTATAGCCTGCAGGACAGAGTGTCAGAACCGAGGTCCAGAGGTTCCTACGTGAGGGGGTCATAGAGGCCAGTAACACCCCCTGGAGAGCTGAGGTGGTGGTCGTCAAGACCGGGGGGAAATTCCGAATGGTAGTGGACTATAGCCAAACCATTAACCGGTTCACGCTCCTCGATGCGTACCCCCTCCCCAGGATTGCAGACATGGTGAATCAGATCGCCCAGTACCGCATCTTTTCCGTGGTGGATCTGAAGTCTGCATACCACCAGCTCCCAATCCGCCCGGAGGACCGCCACTACACGGCGTTCGAGGCAGATGGCCGCCTCTTCCATTTCCTCCGGGTTCCCTTTGGCGTCACGAATGGGGTCTCGGTGTTCCAACGAGCAATGGACCGAATGGTGGACCAGTACGGGCTGCGGGCCACGTTTCCATACTTGGATAACGTCACCATCTGCGGCCATGATCAGCAGGACCACGACGTCAACCTCCATCGATTTCGCCAAACTCCCCAGAAACTAAACCTCATGTATAACACGGAGAAATGCGTTTTCCGCACGACCAGACTAGCCATCCTCGGCTATGTCGTGGAAAACGGAGTCCTGGGCCCCGACCCGGACCGTATGCGCCCCCTCTTACAACTCTCTCTCCATCATTGTCCCAGAGCCCTCAAGAGGTGCCTGGGATTCTTCTTGTATTATGCCCAGTGGGTCCCTCAATATGCGGACAAAGCCCGGCCACTATTTAAGACCACACTCTTTCCTCTGTCAGCTGAGGCTCACCAAGCCTTCACCTGCATCAAGGAGGACATCGCCAAAGCGGCCATGCGGGCGGTGGATGAATCCGTCCCCTTCCAGGTAGAGAGCGATGCCTCAGAGGTCGCTCTTGCAGCCACACTAAATCAGGCAGGGAGACCAGTCGCCTTTTTCTCCCGAACCCTCTCCGCTTCGGAACTTCGACACTTCTCGGTCGAAAAAGAAGCCCAAGCCATCGTGGAAGCCGTACGGCACTGGAGGCACTTCCTCGCAGGTAGGAGATTCACCCTCATCACCGACCAAAGATCGGTTGCCTTCATGTTTGACAACTCAGAAAGGGGCAAAATTTAAAATGATAGAATCCTGCGGTGGAGGATCGAACTCTCCACCTACAATTATGATATTATGTATCGACTGGGGAAGCTCAACGAGCCCCCAGGTGCCCTGTCCCGCGGCACGTGCGCCAGCGCGCAAGGTGACCACCTGAAAACTATCTCTGCCACCTGGGGGTCACCTGGCTCGCCCACTACGTCAAAGCCCGAAATCTGCCTTTCTCCACCGAGGAGGTAAAAGCCATCACCAGGGATTGCCCGATCTGCGCGGAGTGTAAACCGCACTTCTATAGACCAGACAAGGCCCACCTGGTAAAGGCCTCCTGGCCCTTTGAACGCCTGAGCATCGATTTCAAAGGGCCACTCCCCTCGACCAATCGAAATGAGTACTTTCTGAACGTCATCGATGAGTTCTCCCACTTCCCATTTGCCATCCCGTGCCTCGATATGACCTCCCACATAGTCATCAGAGCCCTGCCCAGTATCTTCACCCTGTTCGGATTCCCCAGCTACGTACACAGCGACATGGGTTCGTCCTTCATGAGCGACGAGCTGCGTCAGTACCTGCTCGACAAGGGCATCGCCTCGAGCAGGACTACCAGCTACAACCCCAGGGGGAACAGGCAGGTGGAGAGGGAGAACGCGACGGTCTGGAAGACCGTCCTACTGACCCTCCGATCCAATATCTCCCGACTTTCCACTGGCCGGAGGTCCTCCCCGACGCGCTCCATGCAATTAGGTCTCTCCTGTGCACTGCCACTAACCAGACGAACGGCTATTTATTTTTTCTAGGGGCACTACCACGGGGGTTTCGCTCCCAGCTTGGTTGAAGACACCGGGCCCGGTTCTCCTCCAGAAGCACGTCCGGGCACACAAAACTGATCCACTCGTAGAAAGAGTGCTCCTACTCCACTCAAACCCCCAATACGCTTTCATCGAATACCCTGATGGCCGTCAGGACACTGTTTCCCTCCGGGACCTGGTGCCTGCAGGATCCAACTCCACCACCACTACCGCCGAGGTACCCCCCACGCTACACCCCACACAACCCTCCGCGCCCTGCGCCCCCGCACCTATAGGTTCACTGCCCACGCCCCGCGCCCCCGCGCCTATAGGTTTCCTGCGCTCGCCCGTCGCACCAGTCGGGTATAAAGCTCGGACCGAATCACCCCCGGAGTCCACCATTGTACCCTCGCCGACTGCCCCCACCCAGCCACCCGAAGAGGCTGCAACCCGGTGCTCCGCCAATCCCAAAGGACGACCCGGCCGCCGGACCAGCTCAATTTGTAGACCCATCACCCCCGCCGGACTTGATTTTTTTACAGGGGGTGAATATGGTGAATTATATACCTCACAATTCACACTGTATTGCCTTACATGTATTGTGTCCGTGTGGGCTCTGTATACGAGCCGTTGCGCGGCTCTGCCCATAGGGGGAGATGAGGAGTTTGTACTGGGCTCCACCCTTGGCTCGGCCCATGGCTCTGCCCATGGCTCCTCCCACTAACCGGAAGTAGAAAGCACTGCAGTCGCAAGCCTGCTCTCAGTTCCTCTGGTCGCAGGCTGGCTTAGTTGTAAGACTATTAAAACCACTGTTTACTTCCAATCACGTGTCTTGTGAATTGATGGTCTCATCACATGGTGATCAATTTACGTCGATGGAGAAGGAGATGCGGAAGGTTATGGAGATTAACAAGGATCTGCGAGTGAAAATGGAAGACATGGAAAACAGGTCCAGGCAACAGAATTGGAGGATTGTGGGGCTGCCCGAAGGAGTTGAAGGGCCGAGACCGACTGAATATTTTGCTGCGATGCTGGCGGAACTATTGGGGGGGGAGGATCCCTCCCGATATGAACTGGATCGGGCTCATCGGTCGTGGAGGCCTGTACCAAAGGCGGGTGAGCCGTCAAGGGTAGTGACTCAGTGCTTCCGTAGGTACAGTGTGAAGAAGAAGGTCCTGTGCTGGGCCAAGCAGAAGCGGGTGGTGCAGTGGGCTAGAGCTGGTATACGTGTGTATCAGGTGGAACTGGCGAGGAGGCGGGCTGCCTTCAACAGGGTGAAGAGGGCACTGTACATTAGCAAGGTGCAGTACGGCATTGTATATCCAGCGAAGCTGAGGGTGACTTACAAGCTCAAGGACTTTTCTTTTGGAACGGCGGAGGCAGCGGAGGAGTTTGCGAAGGCAGAAGGACTGTGGAAGAACTGAAAAATTGAGAAATGGCCATGTGCCGATGTAACCTCATGACTGTATTTTCTTTTTTTTTGTTTGTTTGATTGTTTCACTGCGTGTGGGTGTATGGGCTAAAGGAGCCGGTGTTGTATATATTTGGACAAGGGAACTGATGGGACTTTCACTCGAAGTGAGGGCTCTTTGGGGTGTGATGCACCATCAATTGGACTCAAGTCGTAGTGAAGTTCCAAACAACAGGCTTTAATACGCTAGATGTGAGTCCGGCAGTGGTCGTACAGAGAAAGGCCGATTGCCAGCCGGTATGAGCTCTTATACCCCGCCTTGTAGGCGGAGCTACCAACCTCAGCCAATCGGTGGGGAGTCACATGACCAGCCACAACCAATTGGCAGAGAGGCACATGACTTGCCTGGGCTAATGGGCAGCGAGGCTGCTGTACCAATGGCAGCTTGGTTCTAAGGTAATATGATCTCTCTAGCCATACTACCACATTCACCCCTTGTTGGGAAACAAGCGGGGGGGGGGGGGTGGGAAGGAGTGACGGGAGAGACGGGGGAGGGTGTATGTCCCATAAAACTGGTAGTATGACTAGAGACCTTCTCGGGTAGTACCGAGGTAACTATGGCTGCCCATTGGCCTGCGACGAACGTGTAAGAAAACCATACTATATACTGTGTACAGGAGAAAAAAAACAATGACCAAAGTAATAATAATAAAAAACACAGGCAAGGAACATTATGCAGAACATAAAAGTCCATAAGGTCCATAAAATTGACTCGATCAGCCGGGTAGGTGCCTTCGGTGTCCCGCCGGACCTGCGCAGCGGCGCCGGTGACGTTGGAGCGGCGGTCGTGGTCCTGTGTCCGTACCCCTGGTCGGAGTTAGTGGTACTCGGGCCGGGGGAAGGGGTTCCTGTGCGCTGGGTTGTGGGGCGCTGGGGGCACTGGGGGCGGTCGGGACTGGGGGAGGGTGTTGGTGCTCGGGGGTGTGGCCGCACTCCGGCGGGTGCCAGGTCCCGAAGGGAGACCGTGTCCTGTCGTCCGTCGGGATACTCCACGTACGCGTACTGTGGGTTGGCGTGGAATAACTGGACTCTTTCAACCAACAGGTCGGACTTGTGCACCCGCACATGCTTCCGGAGCAGGATGGGCCCGGGGGTGGCCAGCCAGGCCGGGAGTGGGGTCCCAGAGGAAGACTTCCTGTGGAAAGCAAGAAGACGTTCATGAGGTGTTTGATTCGTGGCAGTACAAAGGAGTGACCGGATAGAGTGGAGGGCGTCTGGGAGAACCTCTTACCAGTGGGAGACTGGGAGTCACCTGGACCGCAGGGCCAGTAGGACGGTCTTCCAGACCGTACCGTTCTCCCTCTCGACCTGACCATTACCCCGGGGGTTATAACTGATCGTCCTGCTAGAGGCTATGCTGCTGCTGAGCAGGAATTGACGCAGCTCGTCACTCATAAAGGTGGACCCCCGGTCGCTGTGGATGTACGCGGGGTAACCGAACAGGGAGAAAATGGAGTGGAGGGCTTTGATGATGGTTGATGTGGTCATGTCGGGGCAGGGGATGGAGAAAGGGAAGCGGGAGTACTCGTCAATCACATTCAAGAAATATGTGTTGCGGTTGTTGGAGGGGAGGGGACCCTTGAAGTCCATGCTGAGACGTTCGAAAGGGCGAGAAGCCTTTATCAGATGCGCCTGCTCGGGGCGGTAGAAGTGCGGCTTGCACTCCGCGCAAATGTGGCATTCCCTGGTCACAGTCCTGACCTCCTCGATGGAGTAGGGCAGGTTGCGGGTCTTGATAAAATGAAAAAAGCGGGTGACCCCTGGATGGCAGAGGTCCGCGTGGAGGGAGCGGAGGCGGCCCACCTGTGCGTTGGCACAGGTACCGCGGGACAGGGCATCAGGAGGCTCGTTGAGCTTCCCAGGACGATATAAGATATCGTAGTTGTACGTGGACAACTCGATCCACCACCGTAAGATCTTGTCGTTCTTGATCTTGCCCCTCTGTGCATTATCGAACATGAAGGCTACTGACCGTTGGTCTGTGAGGAGGGTAAACCTCCTGCCGGCCAGATAGTCCCTCCAATGTCGCACAGCTTTGACAATGGCCAGTGCCTCCTTTTCCACCGAGGAATGGCGGTGTTCGGAAGCGTGGAGGGTCCGGGAGAAAAAGGCCACGGGTCTACCCGCTTGGTTAAGGGTGGCCACCAGAGCTACATCGGATGCGTCGCTCTCAACCTGGAATAGGAGGGACTCATTGATAGCGCACATCGTGGCCTTCGCAATGTCTGTTTTGATGCGGCTAAAGGCCTGGCGGACCTCCATCGACAGGGGAAACATGTTGGACTGGATGAGGGGGCGGGCTTTGTCGGCCTAATTGGGGACCCACTGGGCATAATAAGAAAAGAAGCCCAGACAGCATTTGAGGGCTTTGAGCAAGTTGGGAAGGGGGAGTTCCATTAGGGGGCGCATGCGTTCGGGGTCGGGGCCTATCGCTCCATTACGCACTACGTAGCCGAGGATGGCTAGACGGTCGGTGCTAAACACACACTTATCCTTATTATACGTGAGGTTAAGGAGTTTTGCGGTACAGAGGAATTTTCAGAGGTTGGTGCTGTGGTCCTGCTGGTCATGGCCGCAGATGGTGACATTGTCGAGATATGGGAAGTTGGCTTGTAAATCGTGTTGGTCAACCATTTGGTCCATCCCCCTCTGGAAGACCGAGACCCCATTCGTGACACCAAATAGAATCCTTAAAAAGTGGTAGAGTCGCCCATCCACTTCGAACGCAGTGTACTTTCAGTCACTCGCGCGGATGGGGAGCTGATGGTAGGTGGACTTAAGGTCCACCGTGGAAAAGACTTTGTACTGCGCGATCCTGTTAACCAGGTCGGAGATACGGGGGAGAGGATACGCGTCCAGCTGCGTAAACCTGTTGATGGTCTGACTGCAATCGATGACCATTCGGTTTTTCTCCCCAGTCTTAACCACCAGCACTTGTGCTCGCCAGGGACTGTTGCTGGTCTCTATGACCTCTTCCTTCAGCAGCCTTTGGACCTCGGACCTGATGAAGGTCCGGTCCTGGGCACTGTACCGTCTGCTCCTGGTGGCGACGGGTTTGCAATCCGGGGTGAGGTTTTCAAACAGGGAAGGGGGGGTCGACCTTGAGGGACGGGAGGCTGCAGACAGTAAGGGGGGGAATAGGGCCGTCGAATTTAAAAGTCAAACTCTGCAGGTTGCACTGAAAGTCCAGTCCAAGAACTGCCGGTGCGCAGAGGCGGGCAAGGTTGAGGAATTTATAGTTTTTAAAACCCTCCCCTGGACCATGAGGTCTGCCACACAGCACCCGGTGATTTGGACTGAGTGCGAACCAGATGCCAGAGCGATTTTGTGCTTTACTCAGTGAACGGGGAGCACGCAGCGACTTACCGTGTCGGGGTGGATGAAGCTCTCTGTGCTCCCGGAGTCCAGTAGGCAGCTCGTCTCGCGACCGTTGAGGTGGATCTGTGTGGTTGCCGTGGAAAGCGTGCGGGGCTGTGATTGATCCAGTGTCACCGAGGAGAGTCGTGGCAGGAACCCGGAGTCGTCATCCAATACGGAGTAATCGCTTGCGGGGCCCTCCGTGCCGATAGAAGATGGCAGCGCCTGTCAGCCGCACGTGGTGGGGGATGAACAAGATGGCGGGACCGGGGGCCGCACGTGGCGTCGGGGGCCCAAGATGGCGACGATTGGGAATCACTCGTGGCAGTGGGGGGTGGAGGCAGCGAGGTCCGTGGGCCGCACGGGGCTGCAGAGGAGTGCAGGGGGGGGGGGGAACCCACGGTCGCTGTCTGGGATGGCAGTGACCGACTTGGAGAGGCAGACGGCCGCAAAATGGCCCTTTTTGCCGCAGCTCTTGCAGACTGCGGTGCGTGACCGGGCAGCGCGGGCGGGGGTGCTTGGCCTGACCGCAGAAATAGCAGCGGGGGCCCCGTGGCCTTACCGGGGCATCCTGCAGCGCAGGTCTGGGGGACCGAGTCGGCAGGGGTGAGGGGGCTGTGCCACGCTGCCCAAGGGGCTGCCGTGCGGCCGGGGGCATACGCGCGCGCATTGCGGTCAGCGACCTCCAAAGAGGATGCGAGGGTCCGTGCCTCAGTGAGGCTGAGAGTCTCCTTTTCTAAAAGTCTCTGGCATATTTGGGGTGACTGCCACGAAGGTGTCCCTGATCAAGAGTTCAGTGTGCTCCGCAGCAGTGACCTGCGGGCAGGCGCAATTTCTCCCCAGGACAATGAGGGCCCGATAGAATTCTTCGAGTGACTCACCAGGGAATTGTTGCCTTGTTGCCAGGAGGTGCCATGCGTAGACCTGGTTTACTGGCCTGATGAAGTGTCCTTTTAGTAGGTCCATAGCGACATCATAGTCCAGTTTATCCTCTAACATAGAGTAAACGGCGGTGCCCACGCACGAGTGGAGGATGCAGAGTTTCTGCTCCTTTGTTGGTCAATTTTCTGCAGTAGTGATGTAGCTGTTAAAGCACGCCAGCCAATGTTTAAAAGTTGCTGATGCGTTTGCAGCATGCGGGCTGATTCGGAGGCATTCTGGCTTGATCCGTATTAAATTGATGCACCATGATTTTGAAAACTCACCACTATTCTTAGAATTCCCCCTATACCAAAAAAGGGCCAATATTCTAAATGGTGAACAGGGATTCTCACTCCCTGACTCCGATGCAGGCTTCGGTGGGTGCCATTCAGGTCAAACTATATTTTCAAGTTATCCCCCGGTAAAACCCATACCTTCACAGAAGATTTTATTTACTTACCACTTAGTAGCATCGATGTCCTGGGTCCTGCATTGCTAAGTAAGTAAAGTAGACTTTAGGAAAAAAACACTTTTACAGGTTAAGTAAGTTATTTTATTATTATATTTTTTTCTTTTAAAAGCTGCAAACACTTTCTTTACAGAAAGGTAAAAATATCTTGCTTCTGGGTCCTGCTGGTTGGTTGAAGGGACCTTCAGGCCCAACTTGACAATCAATCTTCTTTAAAGTCTGGTCTTCTTGAGATGTAGTCGCTGGTGAATTTGGTTGCTGTGTTCTATCCTTCCCATGTACCGAGCTGTGAGAGCTGGCTCTGCTGGCTATCTCTGTTGGTCGTTCTGAGTTAGTGTGTTTAACACTCCTCCAATAGAGGCAGTGTGCTTAACACTCGTTTGGCTCTGTTTCTTATTTCTATGCTCTGGAGTCGCCAGGTGCCGTAAGAGACACCGTCACAAGTGCTAAGGTCAATTTCAAGTCAATAAAGTCATACAACGATTAGTAAGTCCAAAACAATTAGAGTTTATTATAACAATTATAATAAATACTCATGCACACACTAAAAGACTAATACTTATCTAAGTAGGAACAAGCAAGGTCAGGGGACAAGGCCTTTGTTCCTTTCTGGTCTGCAACTTCTGTTCGCTAATAGTCGGCAAGCGTACAAGCAATGCCTGGGTCACATAGCGATCGTCGTTTTGGCACTTACTGATAGATGGCTGTTGCTCAACGGCTGGTGATGAAAGACAGGATCTGGAGGCTGGAGTCGGAGGCCGGAGTTGGGATGCAACAGGCAGAACCATGTGCGGGACCTTCTTTTTATAGGTTCCCAGAGGTCTGTGCCCCTTGGGGCGGGCTCTCTCACCTGCTGGGGATCGATTGGGTCTTTCCCAATCGATATGATTCGAACCCCCCTATCCTGGGGTCGTTTCTCGATGGCTGGGGCGGTTCCTAGGGCTCATTGTTCTGGTTTCTCTGGCGCCATCCTGGCTGGGTAGCTATAGAAAAGTATCAATCGATACTTAAATGTATCTATTGTATCTGGGACTGTCCCGGTATCACCTCATTAGTATGCAGATCGTTTTCCCATTAACATCGCTGCCTGGACTCTGCAGCTGTGGGGAAACCGGTTTTTACGAGTGTCTCACTGTTGAAAGCTTCTGCAAGCTGTTTGTCCTGGACTATGTCCGTTTTTCCCTGCAGTCTTTGCAGTTCTCCATTTTGTATACTGGTGTCCATTTTAGATGGCTACATCTCTAAGCTGACTCTGACTCCTGTTTCAATTCTAGTCATCCTCGGCTGCTTGTCTTGTCTTTCCCATGACTGAGCCGTGAGAGCTGTGCTTCTCTCCTCTCTCTGAGTTACCCTCCCCTCCTCTTTCCTGTTGCTGGTCTGCTTCTGCTCCCTGGGTTTATATTCTCTTTCTACCAATTATTAAGTTTTTAGAGCCTTATTGTAAATTAACTTATTTCACTTTGATTTTTTAAAAAGTATCTTTGATCTAAACATTCTAATACAACTAAGTATTCATTTTGGGCATGGCCTTGCCTCTCAGATCTGATTACATTGTCCAGAACATAGAACAACCCACTGCCCGAGGGACCGCTCCAGGTGGGAGGCCAGGCCCCAGCACGAGGGAACAAGAGTATTGGAGAAGGGAGAGTAGGCAAGAGGGGTGCAGAGTAGGATGGGGGAAGAGCGGGCAGAAAACCGTAGAGGCCAGGCAAGGGAGAAGCGAGACAATAACCCCCGAGAGGGGAGCCACCGTACTAGCAGGAAAGCTAGTACACAGGGAGCGAGAGACCAGGGAGGGGAAATGCAGGGACGGAGGGACAAAAGAGGCCAGAAAAGGAACCGGGCTACAAAGTGCCACAACCAAGGGCTCAAAACAAGGAACCGCTGCAAGCACCCACCCAGTACGGTCTGTGGGCGAAGGGGGCCCCCAGTGTGCAGGGGACTACCCGCGTGCCGGACACACAGTGGACGGCCATGGCGGGTGCCCCCGGGACAAGGGGAAACCCCGGAGTGCAGAGACCCGACCGCATGGGGAGAGCAGTGACAGCGGCCATCCTGGACGGCCCCTGAACAAAGGGAAACCCCGGAGGGCAGGGGCGCGTCCACCAGATAAGTATGGTTAATCCCACAGGAATGAGGGGGCAGAAGCCCCCCACCAGGATAATCACCTGGAACGTAAGGGGACTTAACGGCCCAGTGAAGAGATCCAGAGTCCTCACCCACCTCAGAAATATGAGGACCGACATAGTCTTCCTCCAAGAGATGCACCTGAGGGAGCAGGACCAACTGCAGGTAAGAAAGGGCTGGGTGGGACAAACCTACCATTCCTGTTATGGGACAAGGGCCAGGGGGGTGGCGATCCTGATCGGCAAGAGGACAATGTTTAGGGCGACAAAGACGGTTACAGACCCAGGGGGGCGGTATGTCATGGTCAGCAGGGCCCTGGATGGGGCACCGGTAGTTCTAGTCAACGTGTACGTGCCTAACTGGGACGACACGAGTTTCATCAAAAAGACCATGGCAGAAATCCCGGACATAGCGACGCATCGACTAATCATGGGGGGGACTTCAACTGTGTACAGGATTCAAAGACGGACAGATCAAACCCCAAAATGGGGAAAACCTCAAGCATTGCAAGGGAACTCAGTCACTTTATGGAGCAGATGGGAGCAGTGGACCCCTGGAGGTTCGCCCACCTGGGGGAGAAAGAATTCTCCTTCTTCTCCCCAGTACACAACGTGTACACCAGAATTGACTTCTGTGTGGTGGGGAAAACGGTGCTTCCAGGGATAGACAAAGTGGAATACTCCGCAATTGTGATATCAGACCACGTTCCACACTACATGGACGTGTGGCTAGAGAGGGGAAGGGCCCAGCGCCCCACATGGAGGTTGGACGGTGCCTTACTAGCTGACAAGGCCTTCAGCGAAAGGATAGCGCGGGCCATAGCGGAGAACAACCAAAACGGGGAGGTCTCACCCTCCACGTTCTGGGAAGCGCTTAAGGCCGTACTAAGAGGGGAAATCATTGCCTTCAAAGCGCAAAGAGATAGGGAGGAAAGGGTGGCTAGGCAGAAGCTGGTCGACTCCATACTGGAGGTAGACCGTAAATACTCCGAGGCCCCGACCGTAGAGCTCCTGGCAGAGAGGAAAGAGCTACAATGGAACTTTGACCTGCTCTCCACCAGGAAAGCAGTGCACCAACTCCGCCAGGCGCGCGGGACCCTGTACGACACGGAGACAAAGCCAGCCGCCTGTTGGCACACCAGCTGAGAAAGCAGGCAGCCACCAGAGAAATTGCGCAAATCATGGGTACCAGAGGCATGTTGGAAACAGAACCAGAGAGGATTAACAAAACCTTCAAGGCCTTCTACCAAGAGCTGTACACCTCAGAGCCCCCAACGGGGAAGGCTGGGATGAACCGGTTCCTTGATGGACTGGACATACCAGTCGTGGGAGAGGGCAGAAAACGGGACCTGGAAGCACCACTAGCACTGGGAGAGATCATGGACAGCATTAGCTCCATGCAGACGGGGAAGGCGCCGGGACTGGACGGATTCCTGGCGGACTTCTACAAAAAATTTGCGACAGCGCTGGCCCCGCACCTGCGGGAGATGTTCACAGACTCGCTAGCTAGGGGCACACTGCCACCCACGTTAGCACAGGCCTCAATCTCGCTGATACCTAAGAAAGACAAAGACCCAACGGAATGTGGGTCATACAGACCCATCTCTCTGCTGAATGCAGACGCCAAAATACTGGCCAAAATCCTAGCCAAAAGGCTAGAAGACTGTGTACCTGAGGTGGTCACAGAGGACCAGACGGGCTTCGTCAAAGGTAGACAGCTTACCTCGAACATCAGGCGCCTGCTGAACGTGATAATGACCCCCTCCGGGGAGAGAACACAAGAGGTGATCGTCTCCCTGGACGCAGAAAAGGCCTTCGACAGAGTCGAATGGAAATACCTCATAGAGGTACTGGAGCGGTTCGGGCTTGGAACAGGGTTCACCGCTTGGGTAAAGCTCCTATACAATGCTCCCATGGTGAGCTAACGCCAGCTGCACAGGGGCACCAGACAAGGATGCCCACTGTCCCCGCTGCTGTTCGCACTAGCAATCGAACCGCTAGCAATAGCGCTCAGGGCACCAAAAAATTGGAGGGGGATCCGAAGGGGAGGCAGAGAGCACAGAGTCTCACTCTATGCAGATGACCTGCTCCTCTACATCTCGGACCCACAGAGCAGCATGGACGGAATAATTGCACTCCTGAAAGAGTTTGGAGCCTTCTCGGGCTACAAACTCAACATGAGCAAAAGCGAGATCTTCCCAGTACACCCGCAAGGGGGGGGGGGGGGGGGGGGGGGGCAGCACTAAAGGGGCTGCCGTTCAAACAAGCCTGACACAAATTCCGCTACCTGGGGATCCAAATAGCCCATGACTGGAAAGGGATCCACAAATGGAACCTCACCAGTCTGACGGAGGAAGTAAAAAAGGACCTGCAAAGATTGAACACACTCCCACTCTCCCTCGCGGGGAGAGTCCAGACGATCAAAATGAACGTACTGCCCAGGTTCCTCTTCCTGTTTAGATCTATTCCGATCTACATCCCCATGGCCTTTTTCAAAGCGCTGTACAAACTAATCATGGCGTTCATATGGGGGGGGGGTAAAAATGCTAGGATCCCAAAGAAGGTCCTACAAAAAACAAAATCCAGGGGGGGCTAGCCCTCCCAAACCTACAATTCTACCACTGGGCAGCAACAGCCGAGCGAATAAGGGGATGGATCCAGGAGCCAGAGGCCGAGTGAGTCCGTGCGGAGGAGGCCTCCTGCATGGGGACCTCCCTCCGGGCCCTCGCCACGGCAGCACTCCCATCCCCACCCAAAAAACACTCCAGCAGCCCAGTGGTGACAGCCGCCCTCCAATCCTGGAACCAACTGCAGCAGCAATTTGGCCTGACCAAAATGTCGGACAAGGCTCCCATTTGCAACAACCATAGGTTCACACCAACACTGACTGACGCCACCTTCAAAATTTGGAGGGAGGATGGAGGGACACTGACAGTCAGGGACCTATACACGGACAGCAGGATCGCAACACTGGACGAACTGACAGAGAAATTTTGGGTAGCCAGGGGGAACGAGCTACGGTATCTGCAGCTCAAAAACTTCTTACGAAAGGAGACAAGGACGTACCCACAACCGCCACGACAGACACTACTGGAAGACCTACTGGACGCAAGTATCCTAGATAAAGGGAACTGTAGCGACATGTATGACCGACTGGTAGAAAGGGCCGACACCGTACTGGACGCAACAAGAAAGAAATGGGAGGATGACCTGGGGATTGAGATAGGGTGGGGACTCTGGAGCGAAGCACTGCATAGGGTCAACTCCACCTCCATGTGCGCAAGGCTCAGCCTGATGCAACTAAAAGTGGTACATAGAGCCCACTTCACAAGAAACCGTATGAGTAGGTTCTTCCCGGAGGTGGAGGACAGATGTGAGCGGTGCCAAAGAGGCCCGGCCAACCACGCCCACATGTTCTGGTCTTGCCCCAGACTTGTGGAGTACTGGACAGCCTTCTTCAAGGCTATGTCCAAAGTGGTGGGGGTGAGGGTGGAGCCATGCCCGATAATGGCGGTCTTCGGGGTTTCAGACCAGCCAGATCTATTCCTGGGGAGGAGGGCGGACGCCCTTGCCTTTGCCTCCCTGATCGCCCACCGTAGAATCCTGTTTGGCTGGTGGTCAGCAGCACCGCCCAGAGCTGCAGACTGGCTGTCCAACCTCTCGGAACCTCTCCAAATGGAGAAAATCTAATTCGCCATCCGAGGGTCGGACGACGGCTTCCACAGAACGTGGGAGCCATTCATGCAATTGTTCCGGGCCTGTTTGTGGCCAACGAACAAGAGGAAGAATAGTCGGGTGGCCAAGAATCAGTGGAAAATGGACGGGAATCGGGGGAAGGTAGCCGGGGGGGGGGGGGGGGGGGGGGGGCTACGGGTTCATTATGGGGGTTTGTTCTCATGGTTTTATGCTTATTTATTTTTCTTGTTAATTTCCTGTTTTTGTATTGGAAGGGAGGGGTTACTGTTTTTCTCCGTTGTGATAAAATTTGTTGTTGAAAACTTGAATAAAAATTATTCCAAAGAAAAGGAAGGACAAAGCCGCAAGCGACAGTCTGATGGCAAGCTAAGGCCCAAAACCAAATTGTAAATAAATGCCTCTCAACATGTGCCTCTGCCATATTGGGGAATGTAAAATATGTATGCCAGTTAAAGGGGGTGGCCACAGTTGTTATTATGAAGATGCTTGCCTGTAAATATACATGTTAATTTTTGCGTGTTTTGTTCTAATAATTTGTCATTTTTTTTTTTTCCTTTGTTTTTTGTTTCCACCATGGGAGGGTTTGTTTTATTGGATGCATATATTGACAGGCGTGCCGTTGTTTGGGGTGGTGGGAGGATGGGATCGTTGTTATTGTTAAGGGGATTGACTTTGTATTTGTTACCGTTTACTGTTTGTGGGTGGGGTGTGAATTGTGGAGGAAAATATGAAAATGGAGAATAAAAACATTTATTAAAAAAAACTCTTCATTCCCGTGTAGATCAAAAATCTGCCGAACTCAGCTTTGAACATATTCAATGACCCAGCCTCACTAGGGGAGAAATTTTCACAGGTTATAGAAATTCTTTCTCATCTCTGTCTTAAATAGGAGACCCCTTAATTTAAACTATGCTCCTCGCCCTGGATTCCCCCAAAAGGGGAAACACCCTCTCAGCATCTACACTGTCAAAATTGTCATGGTCTGTTAGGGTCTGCTGCCACCGTACACTTTGAGGGTCTTGATGTAGACCTCAAGGCACCTTTCTCTATGCCATTTATGCTAAGCAAGATATTGAGGCTGATGTGGGCTCTGGTCACACACAATTACATGGAATCTATTACTAGCAACAACCATATCCAGCTCTACACAGGCATTGATCCTAAAAGTTGCAACGGTTGATTACTTAGCTATTTGTTCGTATACAATATTTTAAAAATTCATTCACGGGATGTGGGCATTGCTGGGCCAGCATTCATTGCCCACCCCTAATTGCCCTTGAACTAAGTGGCTTGCTGGACCATTTCAGAGGGCATTTAAGAGTCACATGTAGGTCAGACTAGGTAAGGTAAGGATGGAAAATTTTCTTTCATAAAGTTCATTGGTCTTCATTGAACTTTTAATTCCAGATTTTTAAAAAAGTATTTTTATTGAAGTTCTTCATTTTAATAAATAATGCATCAAAACCACAGGAATGGTTCAGCTCAGCATAAAATAAAAGTTACAACCTATATGGAAATGGAGGGGAACAGAACAGTAATATAAATGGCTCAGTACATTATTAGATTCCCCTTGGTACCTCAATATGCACCACCAGAGTATAAAGGAGAGAGGGATAAGGCCATGAAAACATAGTAAAATGGTGCACACCTTCTCACGTGGCAATTGCTCGCAATGACTACAAGAATTCACGGTAATATTTTGGCAGCATGTTTGAGCGCAGCATCAGAACATATCCCCCTCAACTCCAGCAACACCAGAGGCAGCAATGGCATACTGTAACCCCCTCCCTCCAGATGTCAGACTCATCTGTACCCTGGCAGGAGCCAAGTACGGATTCTTAAACCCCACCAGAACAAAAGTAGAAAAATACAAGGAAAATATGCGAGCACCTAAGTTCTAGAAGGATGTTCTAGAAGAACGTATACCACACAACGCCATATAATCCCAATCTCCGGCACAGCATAGAACAATCATCTTTCCACATGTTTATACAGAGAGGGCCAGTGGCTATAAATTCGGATTATGGTCAGTGTAGTCAGCGCTTCCCCAAACATTAAACTAAACAGGACATAAAAGGTAGAGCTACCAAGAGCAAACCTTTCAGGATAAAAGAGGACCAAGATACAACCACAAGTCCATATTCCTCTGGCACATGCTCAACCTTAAGGATGAAAAAGAGAAAAAGCTGCTCGTTCATGTAGAGAACATCCCCACCATAAAGCCGGGGTGGGGGTGGGGGGTGCACAGGATATCAAGCACAGTAGAGGATCCGGCTCAACCCTACTTTGGAGTCAATAAACCAAGGATATTCAAGCACATCAAAAAAACTCAGCTCTCAGGATGTCCTCAACAAGTGTCCTCAAGAAGGGATGTCCCAAGCATAAGAGGGCAATAGGATATCAATCGCTTGGCCTGGTCCAGTACACTCTAAGACAAAGGAGTCAATACTCCAAGATACCCAGGACACACCACCCAGCTGGCCCTGCACCTCGCAAACCACACCCAGGGCAGCGCACCAACCAAAACGGGGCTCTTTGCTCACCCAGATGAAGAGAAGAAACCCCCCTCAAGGGAGGAACGCCTGAGTAAACCCAAGAATATTACAGACTAACACTGTATGCTCTTGGAAAAAGGATATTAGGGGACAGGGCAGCACTACCTCAACAGAAACAAAAATACTGCCCCCCCCCCAACCAATGGAAGAGCAGAGCACTACAAGGAGGACGTTCAGGAAACCAATATATAAGACCACCAGGAGAAGGGCGCCTAACTCCTCCACTGAGCCTACCCCCAAACCGAAGGGTTCCAACAACACACAGACATAACATACAGAACAGGGATAGACCAACCACACCCAGACATGCGCCACCACTCATTTCCCCCTACCCCACAACCCCTAAAAATGCCAATCACAAAAACGAATCAGAAGGAACCCAGTCCTCTCTGGGATGCATGATCTGCACAGGCCTTCAAAGGAGGCAAGTGCAGATTCTCAAAATTCAAAGCAACAATACAAAAAAAAGCAAAATGCAAAATGAGAAAACCTGATACAATTAGTTCTAACTGGGGGCTATTCTCAACCTAAGTGAGGACCAATCTAACCCTACCACCTACCACCACACCAACCATCCGCCCATCATCCCACCGTGGCTCCACTTATCTTCTCTATAAACAAGATGAGGGGTGTCTAAAATGCATTCCCTTCCCATGGATGCAAGGATTACAGCACATGAAAAAAAAAAGGATAAGACTGCGCACAAGCCACATATCACTTTACTTATTCAATGTGACTTTTGCTAAAACAGGAGAACAAACGACCCTTGCCCTCGTGCTCAAACATCGTACACCCTTGTCAGGAGAAAAGACAACAGGAAATCAACTGCACGGCCACAAGGGAATAAAGTCCATGATTATTGAGGAACTGCAGGATAATAACACCATTCATGCCGCTTGGAAAGACCAAGGCCATGTCAGGATCATTGAACAACACTCAAGGTCAATCAAAGGTTTCACCGAACAAAGTCTTCACCTCTGCCACACATTGCCCCGAAGCCCAGGCGGCCGGAAACCGTGGCACCAACCAAAGAGATGACTAGATATGGCTAGCCACCTCCTACCCCTCATGACAAGTGTCGCGGACAGGACCCCGGGCCTTGAAGACCGGATATGCTCCATCAAACTTTCTCTCAAGAATACTTCACAATTCATGAAAGTGAGCAGCAAAACCCTGCGCCACCGAGCCAAGATCGTCATCCAGGACATCATTTGCAATGGTGGCCATCATTCAAATGCATACAGGACCGCCAAGTCACAGGCCTACCCATCAGCAAAACCGCCACTGTAAGCTAGGCCTCACCCCAACCAACTCCAACCACCCTAATCAAACGAGAATTCTTTCTGATTCAACTCGTTCTTCGCCACCAAACTCTGACCAGGACCATCCAGGGACATAGCGTAAGACATATATCCCCAAAAAAGATAATTATGGAGTGTGCATCAGGATAAAATAAAGGATTAAAAGATGAGTGGAGCCAGAGCTTGCAAAAACGCAGCCATGCCTGCGCTCACCATGTGACTCCCCAATTCCAGATTTGAAAAAAATTGAATTCAAATTTCACCAAATTTGAACAAAGGTTACCAAAGCATAACCCAGGGTCTCCAGATTACGAGTCCAGTGACAATATACCACTACACCACCAGCTCCCTTCATCAAGTCTTGCTGATACTATACGTGAAGTCTTAGACTGATAGAGTCACAGAGTGTCAACATCTGTGGGGTGGATCACAGACGATAGTGCACATCTAACATGGAGGCTGTACCTTTTATCCTCTAACCTTAAACACGGTGATGTCACAGTGAGTTCACTGTGCAGCTTCTTAAAGCTACTTGGCATCGACCACACTGGCACCCACACCATATCACAACAAAACTCTCTGAACCTTGGTGGTTTCTCCACGTTCGCCTCTCATACTTCCAAACTCGATTGTGTAAAGGCCAAACCTACTCAACCTTTCCTCATACGACAATCCCTTCATTCCAGGAATCAGCCAAGTGAACCCTCTCTGAACTTCCTCCCCCTTAAACAAAGTAGACCAAACCTGTCCTGCAGCACTCTAGCTGTCGCCTCACAAACACCCTGAACATTTATAGATGGATCTTATAACTCACAGGTCTGAGCATGTAAAGGGACATAGACTTAAAGATGAGTTGGAAGGACCACGTGGACATAGTTCGCTGGTCCTCCCGCACATTTTGCGCACCTGTCCTCCACCCCAAAGAATCTGCTCATCCGGGCCACTGTCATGTGAGCCCAAGGTTCAGAGGGGATAGTTGGGTCAAAGGGCAGTCGAGACTGGGTGTTTAGACTGTTTTAATCTGTTTAACATTTTCTGGGTAACCGTTCTAGTAAGTCCTGCGGACCTGTCCATAGTTTCCAACTCTAATACAGAGTCGGAGACACTCAAGGATCACAGGCAGGAGTGGAACTGTCCATTGGAAATGTAAACTTTCTGGGCAATTCCCATGTAGCTCTGCAGACTCCTGACACACTTTAGTCGTACGTCCATCTCAGACGATCCAGAGACTGGAAGATTGAGTCTAAAATACCTCTTTCATCGGGAATTCAAATTTCTGTCTACAAAAGCTGCATGGGTTTGTACAAAGGAGCCTCAGACATACCCCATTAATTTGCACAGGTTTTCATCATAGCTTACTAAAGAATGCTTTATGTAAGTGTCAGTAAGTGGCAGCACGGTGGCAGTGCTTAGCACTGCTGCCTCACGGCGCTGTCCAAGATTCGATCTCGGCCCTATCCATGTGGAGTTTGCACATTCTCCCCGTGTTTGCGTGGGTTTGGCCCCCACAACCCAAAGATGTGCAGGGTAGGTGGATTGGCTATGCTAAATTGCCCCTTAATTGGATAAAATTAATTGGGTACTCTTAAATTTATTTTTCAAAAATTAAAAAAAATGTAAGTGTCAGTTAAATATGTTGTTGAGATATTCAAGTGTGGAAATAAAGTTGAATGGTAGCTTTTATATATACAAAATCTGAAGTCAAATGGTGTAGGTAAAAATGTATTTGTAAATTGTGGTCATACATAAATAATTTAAATTTAGATTTTCATTATATCCCAAAACAATTTTAAAACAATAAGGCAAAAAAACCTGGTGACCAGTTGGCATCTGATATACACCATGTGCAATTTTCTTTTCTCTGGAAAGGAAGACAGGCTGGGTTTGTAATGGGCAGCCAGATTGAAACTGCAAGTTTACTGCCAACCAAAGTTGAGTTGCCTTCATATATTATACAGATACAGCAATATAGGAAAACAAACTGTACATTTTTAGAAATTAATGTTTATACATAGAATAAAATTGAATACAAATTTTTAAATGAAGATGTTTACTCCAAACTAAAATTTTCTTAAGGTATCTTACAACTAATCTGATCTCTTACATAAAAGTAGCTGCATTTGTACAGTGCAATAGAAATAAATGTATGACAACAAAGTTAAGAAATGTTGAGTGCAGCACGGCGGCACAGTGGTTAGCATTGCTGCCTCATGGCACTGAGGTCCCAGGTTTGATCCCAGCTCTGGGTCACTGTCCGTGTGGAATTTGCACATTCTCCCCAAGTTTGCGTGGGTTTAGCCTCCACAACCCAAAAATGTGCAAGGTAGGTGGATTGGCCACACTAAATTGCCTTTAATTGGAAAAAATGAATTGGGTACTCTAATTTTTTTTTTAAATGTTGCATTTCAAGAGGCCACAACAGTCCAGTATTTGTGTGAAGAACTGGTGCACTGGAGAAGATGGTGTGTGATTTGCATGTGCAGAGCCTCAGTGGGGCAGTAACATACCACAAGGTAAGGTGAATTATGGTACGAGAGGAAAGTAACGAGAAGTAATGGATGGTTTTGTGTATGCTTCTTTTCATTTGAATATGAAATCAAAAGTGGTGACTAAAACAAAATTCAATGTACCAGGTTTGCGCACTATGAGATCAAAGTCATGATAGATCACCATTCGACAACTGAGTTTTTCACAGAATCAAGATAAATGTGTCTGGTACAGGCAAATTAGCGCATGCCCAAAAGTTGTCGGCTTTTTAGTTGGTAATTTTTTTCCATTTCACATAATGCCCTGGCACGGAGATTAGCAGCTTGCAATCTTTTCTTCAGATCCAAATTCTTTGGTTTACTAAGTCGTTTTGTTGCATCACTTTCCTTGAAGTGCATATTTTCTTTACTTTCTCCTGCAAAATGAACTTTCTTTTTCCCTGGAGAGGATCCTGTGTCTATATAATCATCTAGCGAGAAATCAGATAAAAAAATCTGTTTCAGTCATATTTTACAATCTGTGACAATTGGTTTTTTTTTTAAGCACAAACATCTAAGCAGTCAGTCTTAACTGTTTTTGTTTTAAAAGGGACCAGTTATGTGGGAGGTTGTTAAAGAAGGGGGTGATAGATGATGGAAAAATACCACCATTAGATCCTCACAATCCCCACCCACCACCGTCCCCTCCACTCACTGCAGATGGCTTCCGTGTACAGGTTTTCAACTGAAATTGCAGATTGGGCCCCAATGGTATAATTGGACCAGATCTGGATATTCAAAGAAGCACCCTATTTGCATCCCGTCTTTCTTATCTGTGAACTTACAGCCAGGCAGAACTGAGGTAAAAAAATTATACTTTTGGACAAGCAGTGCAATAATAAATTCAATTTACTCGACAAAGCAACTTTCAAGGTACAATCCTCACTTCTGATAAGTTGATCACATGCCTTTGCTTATAAACATCTTCATTTCAGATACAGAGTAATTAATTTACTTTAATATAAAAAGCATGTTTGTACAATTTGCGAGTAAATCATTTGAATTATCTTTTTTTATTGGTGCAGTTAGTTTTGTACTTCACAGTTCCTTAAAAAATTTAGATGGTCAGTCTATTTTAGCAATCCCATGCACCTACATCTTCACACACCTACTGGTGAGGAGACTGAACTCCTATTTTACAGCAGCACAAACAAAATAAATAAAAATATGGAATATAATGGGTTCAAACAACAGATTTGATTTGTTTGGCTCCATTTATTATTGCCACCCCACTAGGTGGAGCACTTCCCACACATGTGCAAATGCAATCTGTGACATCATAGTCAGTGACATCCTGCCTGACTGGATGAGGGAATTGGAATGTGGCACCACTGGCAGAAATAAGAGTGCAATAGAATTACACTTTCAAAGTAAATAATTAAGTAATAAAGCTATTTAAATGTTAATAACAAACAAATTTGGGAAGAAATCCAGATTGCTCTTAAGAGCTGTCCTAGCAAAGAGGGATCTCAACTTGGCCCGAGATTCTCAATTTACAATCTTTTTATGAGTTGGCAAAAATCAATGGAAACATATTTTGAATGAAATATTTTTTAATGTGGGGCTCAAAACCACAACCTTGGGATTGAGAGTCCAATAATATATCGGCAGCAGTGATTAGCACTGTTGCTTCATAGCACCAGAGACCTGGGTTCGATTCCCGGCTTCGGTCACTGTGCGGAGTCTACACGTTCTCCCCGTGTCTACGTGGGTTTCCGTGGGTGCCCTGGTTTCCATCCACAAGTCCAAAAAGACGTGCTTGTAAGGTAAATTGGACATTCTAAATTCTTCCTCTGTACCCAAACAGGCGCCGGAATGTGGTGGTTAGGGGATTTTCACAGTAACTTCATTACAGTGTTAATTAATGTAAGTCTAATTGTGACACTAATAAAGATTATTATCAACTAAGCTAACCAGGAGGCATAGGAACCCCTGCACACCACCTTTTCAACTTGTTCCCCAACTTTGTAAAGGGGAAAACGATTTTCAACCAGAATACCCAATAAATGTTTTAAAATGTTCAACCTGAAAGCTAACATTCCATTTACATGGCAGTATTAAACTGACCTGGGACCAAAACGGCATGCACCTCCATCTTGGTGGGAGAGATTGTGCATGTGCCAGCAGTCATAGTGCAAGGCTTTGAAGATGTAACAAGCAAAGTGGATAATAGGGATCCTCTAGATGTAGTATATATGGACTTCCGGAAGGCATTTGATAAGGTGCCGCAGAGACGGTTAATTCACAAAGTGAGCTCACATGGGATTATGGGAAACATTAGCTTGGATTAGACTGCCTGACGGACAGGAGACAGAGAGTTGGGATAAATGGGTCTTTTTCTGGATGGCAACATGTAACTAGTTGGGTGCCACAGGGTTCGGTCCTTGGGCCCCAGCTATTTACAATCTATATTAACGACTTGGATACAGGGGTACAAGGACCTATAGCCAAATTTGCAGATGACACAAAAATAGGTGGGACAGTAAGTTGCAATGAGGAAATAAGAACCTTACAAATGGATATAGATAGATTAGGAGAACGGGCCAAAATGTGGCAGATGGAGTTTAACATGTATAAGTGTGAGGTCATGCATTTTGGCCATAAAAATGGAAAGGCAATTTATTATCTAAATGGGGAGAGAGTTTGGGGTGCTCCAATGCAGAGGTATCTGGGTGTCCTCACGCATGTGTCACAGGATATCTGCTGCACTTGCATGCTTGCAAGTGCAGCAGATAGTAAGGAAAGCAAATGGAATGCTGGCACTTGTAGCAAAAGGAATTGAGTATAAAAGGTAAGTAAGTGTTGTTGCAACTATTCAAGGCATTGGTAAGACTGCACCTGGAGTATTGTGCATAGTTTTGGTCTTCTTATTTGAGGAAAAATGTAGTGGCATTGGAGGCAGTTCAGAGAAGGTTAACTAGACTCCAGGGTCCCAGGTTCGATTCCCGGCTGGGTCACTGTCTGTGTGGAGTCTGCACGTCCTCCCCCTGTGTGCGTGGGTTTCCTCCGGGTGCTCCGGTTTCCTCCCACAGTCCAAAGATGTGCGGGTTAGGTGGATTGGCCATGCTAAATTGCCCGTAGTGTCCTAATAAAAGTAGGGTTAAGGGGGAGGTTGTTGGGTTACGGGTATAGGGTGGATACGTGGGTTTGAGTAGGGTGATCATGGCTCGGCACAACATTGAGGGCCGAAGGGCCTGTTCTGTGCTGTACTGTTCTATGTTCTAGATTGATTCATTAGATGAGGGGTTTGTCGTATGAGGAGAGATTGAACAGTTAAGGCCTACATTCTCTAGAGTTTAGAAGAATGAGGGGTGATCTAATTGAGGTATACAAGTTGCTAAAAGGTATGGATAAAGTAGGAGTAGAGCTGTGCTTCCCCTTGTGGGGCATTCTAAAACAAGAGATCATAATCTTAGAATGAGGCAGCAAATTTAAAGAGATTTGAAGAAAAAAAGGGTTGTGAATCTGTGGAATTCACTAACGCAAGGTATGGTGGATGCAGGGACAGAGAGTAAATTTAAGGAGAACTTAGACAGATTTCTAATTGGTAATGGGTTGAAGGGGTACGGAAAACAGGCAGGACGGTGGAGTTGAGGCCAGAGTGGGATCGCCATGATCACATTGAGGGTGTTGGTCTCGGGAGGCTAAATTGCCTCCTCCTAGGTCAAGTGTTTGAGAGAGGAGATGCTCTGGCTGATTTCACAATCCAGCCCTTGGCCTGCATTAGGGAAATGCTTAGGAAATCAGAAGCACAATGGACTTGGGAGTCCTTGTACACGATTCCCTTAAGATTAACGTGCATGTTCAGTCAGCAGTCAGGAAGGCAAATGCAGTGTTAGCATTCATGTCAAGAGGGCTAGACTACAAGACCAGGGATGTACTTCTGGGGCTGTATAGGGATCTGGTCAGACACCATTTGGAGTATTATGAGCAGTTTTGGGCCCCGTATCTCAGGAACTATGTGCTGACCTTGGAAAGGGTCCAGGGGAGGCTCACAAGAATGATCCCTGGAATGAACAGCTTATCATATGAGGAACAGTTGAGGAATGTTGGTCTGTACTCGTTGGAGTTTAGAAGAATATTGGGGGGATCTTATTGAAACTTACAGGATACTGCAAGGCCTAAATAGAGTGGACGTGGAGAGGATGTTTCTACTTGTAGGAAAAATTAAAACCAGAGGACACAATCTCAGACTAAAGGGGCGATCCTTTAAAACAGAGATGAGAAGGAATTTCTTCAGCCAGAGGGTGGTGAATCTGTGGAACTCTTTGCTGCAGGTTATGGGGAGGGCAGGAGAAAGGGGATGAGAAAAATATCAGCCATGATTGAACGGCAGAGCAGACTCGATGGGCCAAGTGGCCTAATTCTGCTTCTGTCTTATGGTCTTATATCATCACAACATGCACCAATCAAATCCAGCTAAAACCGGTGTGGATCAAGGCACAATGGGCGAATTGCGTGACAGCCCCAAATTGGACTCTGCGTCAGGTTGATCGCGAGTCATCCAACTCAGTCGGCGCGACGGATTCTGGGTCTCGCCCTCGCTAGGGGTGAGATCCAGATCAGCATATCTAAATGAGCCTCAGGGCTTATTTCAATACTCAACGGCCACGCCTGCAAGACCACACAAACGTGGACCTGTAACGGCACGTCGGGGTGGTTTAGCGGGCCATTGGTCAGTGATAGGTAAGGGTGGTACCCTGGCACTCGGGCATTGTCAGGGTGACAAGGGCACTTCCAGAGTGCCAGGTTGGCACTGCCCAGTGTTGGGCCCGGGGTGGGTTCCCAGGTGCCACAACAAAGTTGGGGGGGGGGGGGGGGGGGGGGGGGGGTGAAGTGAGGGGGAGGTGGGGGGAAAGTGGAGAAAGACTGGGGCTGACAATAAAAATGGCGCCGTGATCTGTGAACAGCCATTCCTGCTGGCAAGCTAAATCTCTCTGTGGGGCCTCGACGGGGAGAAACTCCGAGGCCAGAAAAAGCACTGCAGCAGCCGAGAAACACCTCACTAAATGAGCCCAAAAGCGGACTTTAACATTTGTCTGCTGAATCGCGCCTAATGTTTAAACAGATTAATCAGTTCACACAATCCAGTACTGGTACTATCTGGCAGGCACACACCGATGACATGAGCGCTGGGAGAAACTGCACATGCAGTTACGAGGGGACACAAATTCAAGGTGAGGGGCGGGTTGCCCCACATCCTTTAAAAAGTACCTGGATGAGCACTTGGCACGTCATAACATTCAAGGCTATGGGCCAAGTGCTGGCAAATAGGATTAGGTATACAGGTCAGGTGTTTTCATGCTTCAGTGCAGACTCGATGGGTCGAAGGGCCTCTTCTGCACTGTATTATTCAGTGATGTGTCAGCAGATATAGTACAAATCAAGGGCTTATGCACAAAACTTCCTTGCGCATAGCCATTGGTGTTGGAAGCTAGTGTACAATAATTGATGCAGCAGGTCAAGGGAAAGAAAAACTAGGGGTTTATAATATATGCATATCTAAAATACAAAACCTATGAGGAAATGTTTGGAAATTCGGATACTTTGTTAACAATTAAAACAGTACCAGATTTATGCACCATTCATATTTATCATCAAGATCTAGTCAGATGGAACTCAAGGCCAATGTTCGAAGGTTTCTAAATGTTATTATGATGCCCTCAGAAGGAGAGGTGGTGGTAGCGATGGATGCGGAGAAGGCTTTTGATCGGGTGCAGTGGAATTACCTGTGGGAGGCGCTGGGAAGGTTTGGGTTTGGTGACGGCTGTATTGACTGGGTGCGGTTGTTCTATCAGGCACCAGTCGTGAGTGTGCGTACGAACCGGCTGAGGTCGGGGTATTTTGAACCGAGGGACGAGGCAAGGGTGCCCCCTCTCCCCGCTACTGTTTACTCTGGCCATAGAGCCATTGGCCATGGTGTTAAGAGCCTCTAGGAACTGGAAAGGGCTGGTTCAGTGGGAGGAAGGAGAGGGGGGGGGGGGGGTTGGGGGGGGGGGGGGGGGGGGGGGGGAGCACTGGGTCTCGCTCAACACAGATGACCTGCTCTTGTACATTTCGGACTTGTTGGAAGGGATGGGAAGTAATGTGAATCTTAGGGGAATTTGGCAATTTTTCGGAGTGGAACATGCCCCCGCTAACACTGGGGGGTAGGGTACAGACCGTGAAAATGACAGTCCTCCCCAGATTTCTGTTTATCTTTCAGTGCGTCCCCATCTTCATTCAAGCAGGTGAATAAGATTATTTCGGACTTTGTGTGGCCGTGCAAAACCCCGTGTGTGAAGAAAGTGTTGCTGGAGCGCAGTCGGGTGGAGGGTGGGTTGGCGCTGCCGAACTTCTGCAATTACCACTGGGCGGCTAATGTAGCCATGATTAGGAAGTGGGTACTGTGTGGGGGGGATTGGGGTCGACATGGGAGCGGATGGAGGCGGCGTCATGTAAAGACACCAGTCTGGGAGCATTGGTAACGGCACCTCTGCTGTTCTCACTGGCCCGATACCCCACAAGTCGGGTGGTGGTGGCGGCTCTGAGGATCTGGGAGCAAGGGAGGAGATATAAGAGAGTGGAGGAAGCATCGACTTGGACCTCGATTTATAATAACCACAGGTTTGTACCGGATAGGCTAGATGGCGGGTTCCGGAGTTGGCAGAGGGGAAGGTATCGGATATTTACCAGGAGCTTTCGGAGGCGGAGGAAGTTCCGGTGGAGGAGCTTCAGGGCAAGTGAGAGGACGAGTTAGGAGGAGAGATAGAGGCGGGGCTATGGGCGGGTGTCCTATGCAGGGTTAATATCTCCTCATCATGTGCCAGGCTTAACCTGATACAATTTAAGGTAGTTCACCGGGCACACATGACAGCGGCTAGAATGAGTAAGTTCTTTGGGGTTGAGGATAGGTGTGCGAGGTGTGCTGAAGCCTAGCAAATCATGTCCACATGTTTTGGGCATGCCCGAAGCTTAGAGGGTTTTGGCAGGATTTTGCTTAGGCAATGTCCACGGTACTAAAAACACGGGTGGTGCCGAATCCGGAGGTAGCGATCTTTGGAGTGTCGGAAGACCCAGGACTTGAGGGGCGAGAGGCAGATGTCTTGGCCTTTGCCTCCCTGGTAGCCCAGAGACAGATCTTGTTAATGTGGAGGGACTCGAAGCCCCCCCCCCCCCCCCCCCCCCACCCCCGAGTGTAGAGACCTGGGTTAGTGACATGGCTGGGTTTCTCAGTCTCGAGAAAATAAAGTTTGCCTAAATGTTAGGGTTCTCCCGGAGGTGGCAGCCTTTCTTGGGGAAAATTAAATTGTCAGATGCAGTATTCCAAAGCGGGAATGGGGGGGGGGGGGGGGGGGGGGGGTTGTTGTTGTATGGTTGAGGTGCGTGAAGATTGGGCAATGTTTATTTTACCATGTTGATGTCATTGTTTATGTTACTGTAATAAAAATTTTCAAATACCTCAATAAAATATTATTTTAAAAAAAATCTAGCCAGATGGGAATGCTACGTGGTTTTGCCAATATTACATACCTAATCTAAGGACTGCTGTCTTCAGTATTTGCTGTTCTTTCATCAAGGTGTAGTTCTTCAATATGCTCTCTGCCCTGTTCACAGAAGATAAACATTTTAATTTTTACTTTACAATTGCATCGGAATAGGAATTCTAGAAAGAAGACCTAATTCGGCGTAAACAGAAATATTACAATAAAACAAACCTGACACCAAGGAAACATACATAGATTACATAGAATTTACAGTGCAGAAGGAGGCCATTCGGCCCATCGAGTCTGCACCGGCTCTTGAAAGAGCACCCTAACCAAGCCCATACCTCCACCCTACCCAATAACCCAGTAACCCCGCCCAACATTAAGGGCAATTTGGACCCTAAGGGCAATTTAGCATGGCCAATCCACCTAACCTGCACGTCTTTGGACTGTGGGAGGAAACCGGAGCACCTGGAGGAAACCCACGCACACACGGGGAGAACGTGCAGACTCCACACAGACAGTGACCCAAGCAGGGATTCGAACCTGGGACCCTGGAGCTGCTATCCACAATGCTACCGTGCTGCCCTATAAACAATAAAGAGGGTAGGGAAAACAAGGGAGAGAGAGAGCTATAAGAGGAAATAGCCTTATTAGTTAGTTAGTGCCACTATGGATATGGAGTTCAGTTTCAATCCAAATTCCACACTTCACAAAGAACTTACCATTTTTCTGAGATTTCCTGAACAGAAAATAATTTAAATCTTTATTTGTACTTTGAGAATTAATTTCTTAAAAATAATGTTGACTAAATAGCTTTGGTTTCTTTGAAACAAATGTGTATCTGTATAACATACAAACAAATTGTCAGGATACATAGTACATTCCATGGATCTATTTTTCTATAACCTAGTTTTATAAAAAGATGTTTGCTTTGAAACAAACGCAGATGTCAGTAAGATGCTACTGACTATTTGGTTTACAAGGTAGTGTCCTCTGGAGGCCATTCATTTCTTTTGCATACAACTCACGAGTAAGACGTTAAAAGTCAGTATGAGCATAGATGGTGGCAAGTGAAATATGTCTGCTGCCTTGAAGAAGCAGACAATATAATAGAGTTCAACATGGGTTTGAGATATGTAATGGGTAAACACACTCTCTCATTTTATGAATAGCCAGTGCGGGGCTAATAAAACATGGGAGTGTTCAGTGGTGCCTTAATTTCATCGTATTCAACTTCTTGGTCGTTGCCCCATTCATGATCATTACATCTGTTACCATGCTGCTGCAATTGCATCAGCTATGCCAAATGGAATACTGGAACGTTAGACAAGGGTAATACATGCTAGCCTTATTTTTATGCAATATCCTCATTTCATATTATTTGGTAAAATAGTAAAACTTAAAGTAAATTGGGAAGCAATGAGTTAGAGCATCCATGAAATTCAAGCTGAAGAGTTGCAATGTACAAGCCAAATAATATAGTTATATCAATGGCAGGAGGATGGTTGCACTTTGTGACAAATTTACAGATGTGGTTTCCAGTCAAGAGACCAGAGAAGGTGAATCAAAATTACAGTTTATTTTCAGCCTGAAGAAAGGGTCGCAATGTGGCATACAGCACACCAGGTCCCAACCAGGACTACTGATCTTGCCGGTCCCAATTCGAGCCTTCTTTTAAGAGGTGATTCTGTGAGCCCCAGCTGATGGGCTTCTGCCCATTAGCAGGGGAGCTCATGTTCCACGTGCCCCATGGGGAGAACAATCGGATCGTCCCTGTGGGTCTCTCGAGGGTTATTACATGCCTTCCCATCCGAAGGTTCTTCTGTCACTGGATGCAGAGGAGATCTCTTCGCTGTTCTGCCTGCAATTGTACTTCTGCCATCTCTGGAGCTGGGTCGGAGGATTTTGGGGTGGTACCTGATTTCTCCACCATGATATGCTCCCCAGTAGGCACCAGACGCCGTCCCCAAAATTCCAGATGTACACTGTGTCCCCTGGTTTGAATTTTCTGTCCTGCTTCCAGTGGTCACGATACCACTTCTGGAGATCTTCTTTCTTTTCTACCTTCCTGCTAAGATTGGGAAATGTCAAGCTTAGATGGATCCAGAGCCGTCGACCCACTCCGCTGGCACTACTCCAATCGTAAAATGCTCCGTCGTTAGATAAAAACGTGCCAGTTTTGTTTCAACTGACCACGTAGTTTGTTTTACATACCCTTCTTAAAGGTTTGCACCGCCCACTCAACCAGAGCGTTCCAAGAAGGGTGACGTGGGGTGGTTCGAATGTGCTTCACCCCATTCATTTGCATAACCGCCTGAAATTCTTCACTTGTGAAGGATACAGTTATCGGTGACAGGCACTTCTGAAATACCGTTGAATGATTGGCAGAGTTTTTCTTTGGTGACTCAAAGTGGTGGAAAGTATCCAGTGTACATCCAACCACGTTGAGTGGGCATCAATCAGTAGCAGAAAGGGCCCAGTGAGGCTGGCGAGCAAACCCAACCAAGGATGCTCCGGCCACTCCTGTGGTGAGAGTGAGGCTGATGGCGGAAACCTCTGATACTCCCGGCATGCCGCACACTGCTGCACCGTTCTCTCAATATCGCAATCAAGCCCTCGCCACCACACACAGCTCCTGGCCATGACAGATTCCCCCAGGCAGGGTTCACCCTGCCGTGTTGATCCAGTATCTCTGTACGATCACCAATGGCTTAGCGTCATAATCATTCGTGACAAGCTCCAGGGGTTTACTAAAGGTCTTTGAATTTCAGGGTTCGCTCTGCCGTTTTGATCTGGCATCTCTGTACAATCACTGATGGTTTAGAGTCGTAATGATTCGTGACAAGCTCCACAAGTTCACTAAAGTTCTTCGAATCTGGGGCTGCTGGGTAGGTAAGGCTTTTGATCACACTGAAAGTTGGGGCTCCGCAGGCGGTCAGCGGTATTACCTTTTGCCTCTCATCTCCTACAGTGCCATTCGCCTGGAAGAAATACTGCATCCATTCAGTATACTGGGCCCTATTTTCTGCATATGTTTCAAAGACCAATTTCCAAAAAGCCTTTTAAAACTCTCGCTGACCTTGTTCTCGTGCTGAGGAATTGAAGTGTGGTCCAGAGTCTAGAATCGCAGCCGTAGTTTTCCTTCATCGCCAGTATAAAAGCTCAGGAGACCCGAGAAGGTGATTCAAACCGGGACTACTGATCATGCTGGTCCCAATCCGGGCCTGCTTTTAAAAGGTGATATGACAGCCCCCAGCTGATGGGCCTCCGCCCGTTCGCAGTGGAGCTCATATTCCATGGCCAGGCTCTGCCAAAGCTCCTTTTCTACCACTGGATGGGAGAGGGTAGTTGAAGGAGCCTGTGACGGACTGGGTCCAAATGGAGGATGCCTCCTGCACGGGACGTCTCTCAGGGCGCTGGCCGCCTCACTCCCGGCTCTCTCTCTGCCCCCTCCGCACATACTCAGCCCAGTTATAGTAGCCACATTAAAGGCCTGCAAACAATTCAGGCACCACTTCAAACTCGGTGGTAGTCTATAGAGGACCCCATCTGCAATAACCACAAGTTCACACCCAGCTAGCGTAGACGCCATGTTTAGGACATGGAAGGAGGAGAGAGGTGCCTTGAGGGTGCAGGACCTGTACGTGAATGGTATATTAGCAACACTGGGGGAAACTAAAAGCAACCTGGATCTGTACCTTACATGTTCTAAGCTACAGGGCTATGTACAGGGCAGGATGGATTAGAAAGAGCACCTGGTATCCTCAGGCTGGCATGGACAACATGGGCCGAATGGCCTCCTTCTGTGCCATACGTTTTCTATGATTCTAGGGGAGAAGCTCCAACTCGCGAAAGGGAACGAGCCGGTACTTGCAGCTGTGTGATTTTCTCCGCAAAGAATAGTCGATGCTCTCTCAGCTGTCCGGGCACCCACTCTTCGACACGATGGTGGGGCTAGAATAGATGGGGGGAGACAATTCTGGCAACATATACAGACGACTCATAGAAAAGCCCGGCCGTTGCTTCTCTGATCGCCCAGCAGAGACTTCTGCTAGGTTGGAAGTCGGCAGCGCCACCCAGAGCCTCGGAATGGCTCTTAGTTCTGGCTGAATTCCTGAAGCTGGAAAAAAATCAAATTCTCAATCAGGGAGTCCGAAGAGAGATTCCATGCAAGTGGAGAAGGTTTCCCAACCTTTGAGGGCCTGCTCGTAACTAAAATCAATGGTTCGACATGACTCTTCCCGTCATGATAAACGTAAATAAAATGTTCTCTTTGTAACTATGTACACCATTGTAAATAAGCAAACTTGATTATGAAGACTATGCCCACATACGCTGTGTCAACCTGTGACATATATGTTGTTGATGTGGCTTTTGTTCTTGTTCTGTTTTTTAACTTAACTAAATTAAGTGTTAAAATTCCAATAAAAATACTTTTCAAAAAGGATAGTGGCCTGCGCTGCAGAGGTGAGGAACCACCGGCCCCCACCCAGATGACTGATCACATGCGAGTTGTATAGCATGTTGATCTCTTCCCCCCCCACTAACCACGTGTCCACCCCAGGATCCAGCTGGGTCCCAGTCAGATGTTGAGCCTCTGGACCAGATCTACCCAGAGCTTATGCAGTCGATAAGATGCAGCTGTGGAATTCAGAAGGGGATGTCAACGACACTCTAGCAAGTCCATAGTTAATTGGAGGAGTCCCAAAGGCTGAGGGTGCAGGAACAAGGTAGCATTGCAGAGCATATTCCACCAGCAAGTTAGGGTTAGGGGCAAAGGTCACGGGACGCAGTAAGCAACAGGCTGTCTCCACCGCTGATGTGCATTCTGGGGAGACACCTAGAAGTAGTGGTTCAGCACGGAGGGCTAAGCAGATGAGAGAGAGCACTGGGGTGGAGAAGGGGGGTTGGGGAGGCGGCATCATTGGGGTCACTGCTGTGCAACAATAGAACACGTTGCACCCGAGACAAGTGAAGCCTCTGGCACATTATTCCATAATGCGGGCCGACCTCCAACCCCCCTGCCCCAGCCCCCCGGGCACGGTGGTCGTAGTGGCATCATTAGCCAGGTCTAAGCTCTCCCAAGAACCACCCAGTCACCCTTGGGTGTCCCTCGAAGATGCCAGGGATCTCAGACTGCCCCAGGATGTAATTGTCATGCACGTCCCCTGGGAAGCATGCGCACACGTGCATGATCCTCATGTGGTGGTCATGTGGCCTGGCCTGTCGCTAGCACCACAATGGCAGTTTCTGCGGCGTCCAAGATAATCCATAAAGTGTAATATCTGTAAATTTGACGAGGGTGAGGACAATCAATCAGCGATGGCTTCCAGCCTAATACTCTATGGTCCCCCATGGGTCCCCACCTCACATCCACTGCCATCCCTCAGGGTGCCGTCCAACTCACCCTGCACACACACACCCCAGGGTACTAGAGCCCAGACCCTGTATCCCAGACACCCGCTGGTAACGTTAACTGGACTGGGCGCTGCTTCCCTCCCTGGTGCATACACCTACCCTCTGGTTGCAGGGATGTCCCCAGTGCTGAGTCCCAGCTCCTGGGTGTTTGGATGTTGCCTTCTGCGTCTGTGGTCTCATGGTCTGGTTGGGATCTGAGGCAGTAACTCTCACCTGGGACTTGGCATGTGTACCCATGGGAATTCCCTCCCCCCACTGATGGCGCTCCAGCTTCCCGACCAAGGTCAATCCCACCCCGGGGTCGCCCTTGCCCCCTCCTCCGCACACGAGCACTGGGGCTGCAACCCTACTGTCTCCGGGCTCACTGCCCAGGTTCGAAGATGGCTACTTGCCTCCTCAGATCCCCACAGCACCTACTTCGCCATTTACGTTCTTAAAAAGATGTACTTATCGGTACCCGCATGCTGGGGAGGTGGTTCGATCACGGGAGGCCATCAGATAGGGGGCGTTCCCGTTAATGTTTTGGAGATTGGCGGTTAATTGGGGATTATTGGTTTTGTGCCACGCCGGGATCCTCATCTCGCCAACAGGAGCGGACTGGTTAGATCGCAAACCAATCAGTGCCCAGCGCAGTTCCCAATTCTGGTCTCTCCAGCAATCTAATGGCCGCGTCGCACTCAAGCGAGAGCGTTACGCGACCGTTAAATTGCGCCCAAGCGTGGTTGAGTAGCAGTGTGGATCCCACCCAAAAGTCCGGCTAGAAATATCTTGCCAAACTCGCCCTAAATGACCCTTAGGAATGTTTTGATTAAATCATGCCTGCTACCCAAGTCTGCTACCTAACTTTCATTATCCAAAAGAAAATGCTAATAAACTGGATTGTTACCGAGAAAACCTTTCTTCTGCCAGTCTCTCTCGAATGCAAAGCTCCCGCTCACGTTCTGAAAATAAATGAAAAGCAATATTTTTACTATTTGACATTCAATATCTACTTTTTGCTTGCAGGTAATCAAGCTGAAACAGTTATGCAAACAGTTTGCTGCACAATGTTCTGCACTGATCAACATTGAGAGCGATGGGAAGTTCAAAGTAGGCTGCTGGATTATGTAAACAATTTTCACTATAGACATAATGCTCATGAATGACAATATTGTCTTCCTATATTGTAACTGATTGTAACTCATATTTTATGACAGAAGCAAAGCAGTAATGCAACCAAAGCAGTTGGTAGGACTTGTAAACAGGAGAAAGTATGGATTACGTATTGGAATTGTTTTATGTTGAAGTATTTTGGTTCACTTTATCCAACCTCCAAGAAAAGAAACTTCACAGATCAATTTACTTGTATTCAACATGAGTAATTAATTCATATATGTACTTTCAACTAACTGCTGCCTTATTTCACACCTTCATAATAACTAATAGAGGCAGAAAGAATTGAAACCTAAAACAAACTGGCTTTATTGTGCTGTATTGGTTTTCAACAATTGTAAGAGGCAGGCATTAAACCACGTAAAACCCAATAGGAACATGACATCTCTTCCATTCTGTTGCAGTATACCATAAATAAATAAAATGATTAAATTAGCATAATTACGTTCAAGAAACTCTTCTCTTTCTTTCAAGGCCTTCTCTCTGTTGTAAAGCTGTTCCTCTTTAAGTTTCAGCTCATTCACTAGTGGGTCACTGTCCTGGAAATTTTCATTCTCTAGGGATCTCTTCCCTCGTCTTTCAGCTGATATTTTTCGCTGCTCTTCAGCCACCAAATCAGCAATCAAGATATGTTGCATTAGCTCATCCACAGAAGGCCTCAGGTAATCCTGATGTACAAGACAATCGGTCACATTGAGAGAATAAATCACAAGTCAATTACATGGAAACAAATAATAATTTTGGTGAGTGACTTTCACTGTTTCTCTTACTATCCTTACAGAGAACAATTTAAAGCAGTGTCCAGCACTACAGATTGTTCACATATTGGTTGGTTCTAGGGGTATATCATTTTGGATTATACCTGTGTGCCTGAAGGATCAGTGCTGGGGCCACAGT
This sequence comes from Scyliorhinus canicula, assembly GCF_902713615.1. Lineage (NCBI taxonomy): Eukaryota > Metazoa > Chordata > Chondrichthyes > Carcharhiniformes > Scyliorhinidae > Scyliorhinus > Scyliorhinus canicula. Next base: position 248,743,012 of record NC_052146.1, read on the forward strand.
TGTTCACAATCTATATAAATTAATGGGATAGGGAGACCAGATACAGTAGTTCCAAATTTGCTGATGACACAAAACCAGGTGGGAATAGAAGTTGTGAGAAGAATGCAAGGAGGCCTCAAGGGGACAGGTTCAGTAAATGTGCAGGAACATGGCAGATGGAATATAATGCGAATAAGCGTGAAGGTATCCACTGGTTGAAAAACCAGTATGTCTTAAATGGTGAGGGGTTGGGAAGTGTTGATGCCAAAGGGACCTGGATATCCTTGTTCAAAGATCATTGAAAGCTAGCATGCAGGTGCAGCAAGGGGATTTTAGTACAGAAGTGACAACGGACATGATTCAGTGGCCTCGTTGCCACCAACCTGGTGTCGGGATGAGGACGTTGAATCTCAAGAGAGGACTGTCGCAAGATTTGCGACACTCAAAATATCTTGTGAGAGTCAACGGAATCTTGCGAGGTATCACAATCTGGATCGCACCCTCACTGGACGTGGTCCAGATCAGCATATTCAAATGAGTCATGATCTCATTGAAACTTACAAATTATTTCAGCAACCATACAGGGTAGGATGGAGATAGCGTTTCCCCTGATTGGGGAGTCTAGAACCAGGAGATCATAGTCTCAGAATTAGGGGCAGGCCATTTAAAACTATGAGGAGGATTTTTTTTCACGCAGATGATAAATCTTTGGAATTTTCTACCCTGGAGGGCTGTGGAAGCTCAATCATTGAACAGGGTATACCGCTTGAAAGTGGCATTGAGGTAGATGATCAGTCATTATCTGTGAATGGCAGAATACACTCAACAGGCTGAATGGTCTACTCCTGTTCCTAGGTTGGAATTATTTTTGTATATGTAGTAAGTGCTGAATAACTACCCAATAAATGCCCATAAAAACCTTTCATTTATGCAAGTTCGTAGTTTAGAGGCAATTTACCCAGAATATCAGTAGTTGTATCTTTAATGTTTTCCACAGAGACATGCATTGGTCCATAATCGACTGTAGAATTCATAGATTTTATATGAAATAAGCCAACTTGTGGTTTTGCAATTGTACATATTCTTATTGGAATGCTTTTCAAATCACCTTCCATAAAGAAATACTTATGTGAGAACATGAAATTTCAGTAGCCAATAAATGGAGTAAGAATTCAATGCTAACATTCCCAATTTGCACCGCTATTTAACAGATATTTAGCTGTAAAAAGTGCCTCCTCAATTCAAAGGGCATGGGCCTCCACTTGTGGGTATGACAGGTGATACCAAGCCAGAGAATATGTAGTGAATAAACTCAAAAATTGCAATAGATGGTCATGCTATTGACTCAACTGGTAAAAGTGCAGCAATAAAAGTTTCGCCGACGGGCTAGGAATGTAGGAGCTCCATTACTGGGTACATTTGCAGATTTCAAAGAAATGGTAGAGCCTTGATTTTATTAAGTAAACATAGAGCCAGCTCAAAGCAATCCAGTCAGCTATTCGCGGGCGCTATTATTGTAGTCCTACAATCTTATTTCTTTCAATCAATTTCCTTTTGAAACTATTGATCATGTTTCTTCCACCACTCTCGAGAGGAGTGTTTTCCAGGACATTATCACTTGTTGCATCTCACGCCGGAACTGTACTCTGTTCCCAGCGTTTATACTATTAGTTATTGAGAATAGTTGCGCAATCCTGTCATAATCTTATACACTTCTATCAAATCTCACCTCAATTTCCTTTGCTCCAAGGAGAACAACCCCAGCTTCTTCAAGCTAACCCTCGTGCTAAAATCCCCAATCATAGAAACTGTTCTGGTAAATCTTTTCTGCACCCTCTCAAGGATCCGACATCCTTCCTAAAGTGCAGTGACCGCTCTGGACACAATACTCTAGTTGTGACCTAACTAGAACTTTATAAAAGGTTCACTGTAACTTCCCTGCTGATATGTAGAAGACTATTGATCTACAGCTAATATACAATTTAGGTTTCATTTCTGTTCATGCAGGGACAGCTTTTATGGGTTGGTAAATAATATAGAAGATGGATAGTGAAACAAAGAGAAGGAAGGTTAGAAAATGAAAATCATAAAAATGGACATAAAGAAAATTAATACTAACCTTAAGGTTTAGCATCCTGCCAAGGAGATTGTTCAATTCATCAGAATACCGATAAGGAATTCGTCTAAACTTGCCCTCTCTTATTTTCTCTGCTAATTCCTTCTGATTGTATGCAGTGAAAGGTGGGCTTTAAAATAAAATTATAAATTGAGTCAACTATTGTTCTGCATCTATTGTAAATGTTATAATCCAGAGACAAAACATGGTTGTTTAACCACGAGCAAAGCTTGAACTGCACATAATAGCTGCCGTGTCATTTGACATCAAGTAAAAGCTTGAAAGATGTGCGATTCTAGCTATGTCAAGACAATTACATACTCATCAGTTCAAGCTGAAGAAATGCTATACATAGATTCTGAACTTTACCCCGAAGCATCTGTTGTGTGTTTTCAGTATTCAAGTATGTCCACTAGATGTCATTATCCTACACATTAACAGCTCTATTTTGCACCAATGGCATAATGTGATCATATAATGCAACAGTTGAGATACGCAATAGCATAGAGCAGTGATGGGCAATCTAGGCTAGTAGGTGGGCCGCAATATTGAAATCAGGCTTGTTCACTGACCTCATGAATAAGATTAAATAAATTTAATACATATTTCATAACAAGTTATGGAAAATGCTTAATCATTTATATATTAATAGAACTGTCATCAACTTCAAACAGCAAAAACAAAATAAATATTTTCACTTCAGCTCTCACAGTCAATGTTGTGTGCAATCAGCATGTACCTCACTTCACTTGCCCTTGCCTTAGTGCATACAACTTCAGTCAAAACCATAGAAAAAAACTACACGGATGGAAATCAGTGGAATGTGGCAATTGGGCAACGGTCAACAAAATGTCAGAACCCAGATGGGCCGCATGTGGCCCCCCAGTGGCAGGTTTCCCACCACTGGCAGAGTTTCCCGTTTGGCCACATCCAGAAAATTGCGCAAAAAAATGTAATGACGAGATGACAGTTCAGGAGCGAAATTCTCCGACCCCCAGCAGGGTTGGAGAATCGCCTGGGGCCGCCTAAAATCCCGCCCCCGGCGTGGCAGAGATTCTCCGCCACCCGGGAAGTGGCGGAGGCAGGAATCTCGTCACTCCGATCGGAGAGGCCCCTGCGGTGATTCTCCGGCCCGGATGGGCCGAAGTCCCGCCGCTGGGAGGCCTCTCCCGCCGCCGAGGTTTGAACCACCTCTGGAACGGCGGGCTCAGTGGCGCGAGCAGGCCCCCGGGGTCCTGGGGGGGCAATCGAACCCCGGGGGTGCACCCACGGTGGCCTGGCCCGCAAAAGCCTTTCGGCCAGCCCCGCTGCCAGGGGCGCCGGTTTTTTGCGCCGGTCTTCTGGTGCCAACCGCTCCGGCGCGGGGCTGGCCCCCAAAGGTGGGGAGAATTTCCCACCTTTGGGGAGGCCCGACCCCTGAGTAGTTGGCGCCACTCCCCTACTCCGGGACCCTCCGTCACGCCGGGTAGGGGAGAATGCCGCCCCAGGTTCTGGTAAAATGTATTTTAGTAACAAATGTAAAATTGTTTTTGAATGGGCAGGGTGATGGAATATAATTATTCTTTATTTATTTCCATTATAAAGTGTTTAAGATTGATAGATAGTCTGGTGAAGTTTTATTACTACAGTTGAAAATAAGTTTATCAAAAATAAACATTTAGATCAGGGTATTCCATCCTCTACCAGTGAACTGAACTTAAAAATTATACAAAAAAAAAATTAAAAATCTATAATGATGCATTTAATAGTTTTATTGGTGTGCGGAAAATTAAAGGCACGATTCTCCAGAAATATTCTGTGGTAGAGAGCGGGAACTGCAGTGAACATCCCGGCGCTCGGCCTGGCGAGGCCGGCAACGCTTTTCAAAGTTAATTGGTCCACTTAACAAGGGCTTCTTGCCACAAATGAAGGCTCGCCAGCCGATTCACCAGCACTGTGCTCGCCAAACCCCCGCTATTAAGGCCGAGCAGCACTTAAGCACCGTGCTCAGCTCACCTCAGCCAGCTCACAACAATGACACTGAGGAGACTGGCCACAAGATTTGAGTGGGGCTGCACAGTGGCACAGTGGTGAGCACTGCTGCCTCACAGACCCAGGTTTGATCCCAGCTCTGGGTCACTGTCAGTATGGTTTGCAAATTCTCCGTGTGTTTGTGTGGGTTTCGCCCCCACAACCCATAGATGTGCAGGGTAGGTGGATTGGCCACGCTAAATTGCCCCTTAATTGGAAAAATTAATTCGGTACTCTAAATTTATTTATTTATTTAAAGATTTGGATTGCAGACCTGGGGAGGCTGCTAGATGCAGTGGAGGCCAGGAGGGATGTCCTGTTCCCCAAGGGTCCCAGAGGGTTAGCCATAGGGCAGCCACTGCTGCCTGGTATGAGGTGGTGGTGGCTGTGAGCCACTGTCCTCCAGTGCAGGAAAAAGATCGAAGACCTACTCCGGGCACAAAGAGTGAGTAGCCACCAATGCTGCTCCCCCCCCATGAGCAACCCTCAAATCTCTATGCGACCCCCAACCATCCCTCCAACCCCCATTCTCACTTAAAACCCCCAAACTCTTCTGTCCCTCCCGTCCCAAATCTGTGATCTATGCATGTGGCTAATGATGTCATTTCTGTGTCTCCACATCCTGTGGGCTGTGGTCTCCTCAGGAAAAGCAGGGAGGACCCGCTTTTAGGGGCAGCAGGGTAGCATGGTGGTTAGCATAAATGTTTCACAGCTCCAGGGTCCCAGGTTCGATTCCCGGCTGGGTCACTGTCTGTGTGGAGTCTGCACGTCCTCCCCCTGTGTGCGTGGGTTTCCTCCGGGTGCTCCGGTTTCCTCCCACAGTCCAAAGATGTGCGGGTTAGGTGGATTGGCCATGCTAAATTGTCCGTAGTGTCCTAATAAAAGTAAGGTTAAGGGGGGGTTGTTGGGTTACGGGTATAGGGTGGATACGTGGGTTTGAGTAGGGTGATCATGGCTCGGCACAACATTGAGGGCCGAAGGGCCTGTTCTGTGCTGTACTGTTCTATGTTCTATGACCCAGAGTGGCAGAGGCGTGCCGGACATAAGAATCCTCACCATGGAAGTGGCCTGTGTGACCGAGGACAAGGCAGTCACCAACGCGAAGGCTGGTGGACACCGCAGAGGTGAGGAACCAACGGGTCTCAGCCAAAGGACCTGTCAAACGAGAGTTGTTATTGCCTTACTGACTGACCCACCCCACCCACTGACCACATGTCCATTCTCACCCGAGAGCTCCGAGGATGACACCATAATAGTCACGTCAAATCTGTCATCCCCACCCTCCACCAGCACAGATACAGGCACCTCGGTGGGAAATGTTAGTGATCAGGTATATGGGTCACGGTCTGGTGAGCACCACAGAGCTGGTTGCACATCAGGCGGTGGCAGGAAACCCCAGACGAGACAGCAGTCAGACGTCTGCTGAATCTCAGTATCCAGCTGGGTCCCAGCCTGCTGCCGAGCCTGTGAAAGAGGTCATCCCAGAGCTGATGGAGATGTTAGGATGCGACTCGGATATTTTGATATTCAGCGTCTCACCAGCTAATCCATAGCTGCTTGGCGGAGTCCCAGAGGTTGCTGGCGGCAGCAATGTGTGGCACCGAGGCCAACACTGCAAGGGTGGCGACTGCAGCGGAGAGCCTGTTGCACAACGTCGGCACCATTAGTGAAGGTATCCGACGTTGCGCAGTCGTGACGGCCATGGCTGACGGTCTCGCCAGAATGTCTGCCTCGCTGGGGGTTGTCACCCAGTACCAGGCTGACGATGAGGTTCTGCAGGACATGTCCCGCTCTCAGACTGGAATGGCCGAGTTGCTGCGGAGCATGTCCCCGGTGGGCATTGCCGAGGCATTGCAGAGCATGCCCCAGTCACGAGGAGCGTGGTCTAGGGAGCCGACACGACAGTGCTGACCATGGGGCCAGGGCCAGCTGACACACGGGAGGCCGGGGATTGATCCAACTGCCCCTCTGTCAGGTGAACCCCAGAGCTCGGGGGGGTGACCTGCCAATTCCGAACGTATGCATATGGAATGAAAATAACTTCCATTTGGAGGATTTCCATGGGGACCGGGGGAAATGGGATTGACGGGGAACCGGGAATTAAATTCCATATATGGTCAACATCCATATATGGATTTAAATTCCATATATGGAAGATTTTGCAGGACGGTTAACATCCATATGTGGAATTCAATTCTATATATGGAAGTTTCCATCGCGGGCCTCCCGTATATGGAATTAAATTAAATGGAAGATTTCCATATATGGTCAACATCCAGGCCACGGGCCTTTACAATGATTCATTGTAAAAATAGCACAAAGCAGAATAAAACAAACAAGCTAACAATCAAAACGTAAGACTGTGGCTAGAATAGCCTTAGTACGGTACTTACGAAAGTGCACAAAGTTCATACAACAGACATCCCAAGGACCATATGTCCGATTTCTCATTATAGGACATGTGATTAATTTGTTCCTGTAAATCAAATATAAATAATTAATACAAACATATGGGGTGGCACAGTGGTGCAGTGGTTAGCACTGCTGCCTACAGCGCCGAGGACCCAGGTTCGATCCCGGCCCAGGGTCACCATCTGTGTGGAGTTTGCACATTCTCCTGGTGTCTACGTGGGTTTCACCCCCACAACCCAAAGATGTGCAGATTAGGTGGATTGGCCACGCTAAATTGCCAATTAATTGGAAACAAATAATTGGGTACTCCAAATTTATATTTAAAAAAATAGAAACTTATATGGTCAGTAACCCAATAATTGTCACTCTTAATTCACTCAAAAAAGGTATGTAATGTTAGATTTAAATGAGATTGATTAATTAATAACCCTTAAATGGTCACTATATTCCAAAAACCTTTCCCACTGAAAAAGCCAAATAACAAATCATGTCATTGATGAAATTTAGAAATTTTAGATTATTTTCAAGATTATTAACATTGGTTATTATACATATTCCCAAAGATTATAAACAAAAAATGTGTACTCACAGGAGACATGTAATATGGAGTGCCAACAAATGTTTTGGCAAAACTAGTGTCATGTTGCAAAATCCTAGCCAAGCCAAAATCACCTAGTTTGACATTATGCTGTACATCGAGAAAGACATTAGCAGGTTTGAGATCTCTGTGTAGCACTGTGCGGCCACTTTCACTGCGCCTGTGACATTCTCGTAAGGCCAGAGCTAACTGAGCAAGAACACGCAGGGCAAAATCTTCCTCTAAATACCTCCTGGAAGACAAATAGATTTGTTTTTGAAAAGGAAAAATACTCCTGAAATAATTCAAGAAACATAACCTAATTATCAAATTCATAACCGTTTAACAGTTTGGTTTAAACATGATACGAGACAAACAACACAGTAACAATATACACTATTGGGATTATCATTTATTATTACCCTCTACAGCATTTTAAGAGCTCGAAATCTCACCAAAATGTTTATTCATAAATAAGAAGTAAAACGTCAAAGGGGGAAGATGAAGAGTCTACCTTAAACGGTGGTTCTCACCAGATACTGCCTAATCTGCTGAGTGATTGCTGCTTTTTCTTATTAATATTTGCACCAAATATTAGCAGACTGGTTGAATGTAGGAGCATATCAACGGAGTGGTTCATACATTTCCAGCAGTTTCTAACATTGACCAATGGAAAGCATTTTACATATGAATATGAAGTTAATTTTCTTAAGTTTGAAACAAAGATTAAAAGTTTTTTCAGCTTGAATACACTTTTATTCAGCACAAGAACTGGAACATATTTAGAAAAAATTTTTTTTTTAAGTAGCAGCTTAATCAAGCAAGCTACTGTTGTACAGAAAAGGGTTTGGGTTAGAATTAGTATAGAAATGAAATTGAACAAATTAAATTCCAAAATATTTTGTTAAAATTTCAACAAATCAATAATTTTGAGACAGGGATCATAGAAAGTAGATCAATGTGGACATGCAACAAAAAAATTAAAATATTGATCACAGTTAATGGAACAAGAGGTATATTCAGCATCTTTGAGACTTGGCTTGGGATTTTGAAATATTTGTTATTTCCTTACTGATGGCGATTAAAGAAACAAATTACAAGCTTTTTCTCGAGTTTGAAACAATTTTGCGCTGGATTCTCCAATCGTCAGCACCAAAATCGTGAAACATGATCGGCTGGAGAATTGACTACAATGCCAAAATCGGCGTTGACGTTGGTGCAGCCATGTGGGTCAGGGCAGGGGTGGCACTGTCCCCCTGGGGGTAGGTGGGGAACAGGGGAACAGTGCTGGGTACTCAACCCTGGCTGCCTGAGGTTGTGCAGCTTCTTCCTGCACTGGTCAGCTGTCTCGGCCATCAGCCCGACTGCACTGACGGCCTCGGCCACCTTCGCCCACACATGCTGAACGATGGCACTTGTTGTCCTGCGGCCGGGTCCGGTGTACAAAGCCACCCTTCTCTCCTCCATGGAATCCAGGAGAGTATGCAGTTCGCTGTCTGTGAACCTTGGTCCTGCTCGTCTGGCGGCCATCTTGCCTGCGACGGCTGTGTATTGGGGGAGAATGATTTTCACCTGCCGTGGCATCGCGTCAATGACAAAACCCATGTATCGGTGGCCGGTCCCTCGGGTGCTTCACGTTGCGCCCGTGCTGGCCCCTTGTGGGCCGCTGAATCGATATTCCTGGGGGCCCGATGACGCCGTTGTGAAACTCAACAGTTTTACGACAGCGTCAACACTTAGCCCCATTATCGGAGAATCCCACCCTTTATATGTAGAATATGTTTCCCTACTGAGCATATTCATATATATTTAGCTGAAATGTTTTGGAAAGAGGAGATATTGAGGTAAAACATTATGCTGCTACTGGTGTTTCAATAACTCAAATGCCATTTTTTCCATGAAATAACATCCCCCACGTGTCCATCCAAGCTAGAACCATCTGCGAAATAATCTCTTTAAATAACCAAAAACATCATACTATACTGGTTACTAACATCATACAATAAGCCCAAAGTTGCGGTGGAATTAGAAGTCTGAGCCCAAAACTCCATTCCCAAGTTACTCATTCATCAATTTCCCCCCTCCCATTAAAATTCCATTTATTTCTCCTTCCAAAACCCAGCTGTCTGGTGGCATTTTCACTATACATTCATAGAAGATAAAAACAGTAGCAACATGAGTGCAGCTGGAAGACACTGGGTAACCAACGAATGCTTAACCTAAACAACCTGAAAACAATGTGCCAGTTCCACGAAGAAAGCTTTGGAAGCAGAAACATACAAACACAGATTCCAGAGATTAAAGAAAGGTTCAGTTTAAAAATTGCATGAAGAAAATTATTTTCAGGATCACTGTTAGAAAATAAATGTGTGTCTTCATAGGTTTCAGTCTTAAACGGAGGTAATATACTTAATACTCGGTGGCACAGGGGTTAACACCGTTGCTTCACAGCGCCAGGGACCCGGGATTGATTGCCGGCTTGAGTCACCGTCTGTGCAGAGTTTCCTCCGGGTGATCCGGTTTACTCCCACAAGTTCTGAAAGACGTGCTGTTAGGTGATTTGGACATACTGAATTCTCCCTCTGTGTACCCGAACAGGCGCTGTAGTATGGTAACTAGAGGATTTTCACAGTAACTAAATTGCAGTGTTAATGTAAGCCTATTTGTGACACTGATAAAGATTAGAAAGATACATAAAACAGGGACTAAGTGAAGTTAATCCCAGTTAGCATGCAGCCAGTCAAGCAGCTTTACAGACCTTTGCTGACAAAATGTCCCATGAAAATATGCTGTCGAGCAATCCAGGCAAAACAGAAAAGGTTAAGAAACTCAACGCAGAAAGTCAAGAGATCATACTTGACAACAAAAAAAGTGAATTTGGTCTACAATCTTGATTCAGAGTGAAGCCTCCACAGCTGCTTAATGACTAGCAGTTAAAAAGATAAAAGGAATAGATTAGTTAGCTGTCACTTTGGGAGAATAGCACCCAGCAAATATGTTCCCAAGTCACGAGTACACAATTACTTACGGCTTGTAATAGGAGTCATAATATTACATAAATTCTTCCAACAGCTTTAAAATAATAAAATGTCAGAAGGCATTTCACAGGGTGTTATCAAATAAAATTCTACATCAAGCCACATAGATATCAGAGCAATGATCAAGATTTTAAGGAGTGATTAAAGGAAAGAGAGGCAAGAAGATTTAGGGGGAAAATTCTGAAGCTTAGGACTTGGCAGTTAGAGGCATGGCCACCAATGGTGGAGCAATTAAAATCAGGGGCATGCATGAGGTCAGAATTGCAGGAATTCAGAAATTTCCAAGGGAAGCAGGGCTGCGTGATATGCATAATCTGGCACATTAAGAGTTCGTGTGATACTTTATTCTACCACCAGATGGAGCTGGGGAGCAGACCTATAAAAGGGAACGTCTCTCAGACTTTTGGGAGAAGGTGTAAGGAATAAGGAGAAGCTTAGAGTAGGTGTGAGTCAAGATAGATCAGTAGTATAGAGTTCTGTAGCATAGATATAGTTCAGTCTTATTTATTAGTTAATACCTTGTAACGTGTTTGAATCATAATTTGTGTAGTGTAAATAAACTAGCTTTGTTTGATAACGTATCTTGATGTTCTTTGGCTGCACTACAACATTAATCCATCCTGAGAAACTCAACAAAGAACATCACAGGCTGGAAGAGGTTAGAGATTGGGAAGGGCAGGTTCATGGATGGATTTGAAAACAAGTAGGAACAATTTTTAATTGAGGTATTGGGTAGGTCAGCATGCACAAATGGGATGGGTGAATCGGTACGAGTTAGGATGTCGACTAATGGTTGACCATGAAACGAGTGTATCTTGTGAGTTTCTTGAATCAAGTGCAAACAACAGACACAAAGTGAGTGCAAAATATAGCTCATGCGCCAAGCAACAAGTCATCAAACCTGGTTCTTCAAGAGGTATAATCTGTGAGCAATCTACTGTTTCTCTGGGGCTGAGCATACCATATAGTACAGCATCCTGAGGACTTTGTATACCAAATTTTGTTTTCTCCTTATTTGCAATAGATCGTAGTTTATATTGCTGCATAGTCATAAAATGTCTTTATTATTGATTCAGTCTTTTAATATTGGGAGTCCTCAGGAGTCTCTTCAATTGTAGCCTTCCACCCAACACAGAAAACCTTGAAACATTGTTTTCCAATCCTTAGACAATAAAATTAAGAGCTTCAAGGTTCTAATACAATAAAATTAATAGAGCTACACATGAAACCCTCTCTTTCTCCTGGATTATCCTGAATGACAGAATCTTGTTGGAAAAGGAGTCAAGCAAGTTTAAGAAAAAAATATACTAAGACATCGTATAGTTGTGACATAATGCATCATTCTAAAACAAAAACCATGGATAACTTATGTTCTTGTCCAGTGAAAATTTAAAAACCCAAGTCATACAATGCAAGCATCAGTGCCTGTATCATGTAACACATTTTACCTTTCTCGTATACACTTGTTAATCAGACTGGCCAAGTCACCTCCTTCACAGAACTCCATGACGATGTACAATGTTGCATTTGTTCTGTCAATAATACGGTCATAATATCGAACAATGTTTGGGTGTTTAAGTTCACGAAGCAAGTTCACCTCCGAGACGAGCATCTGTTTTTCTGCCTCAGACATTGATCCATAATCCATCTCCTTCCAGACCAGGACCTGTAAAAGTTAGTTCATTCGATGAATATCCATTTCAGATGGGTGATAGCAGTTTGGGTTGATAAGATTGGTTAGTACATTTATTGTTTAAAGTTAAAATTTGAGGATTTTGTTTACAATCAGATTATTCAGGACTGTATAGAATCATAGAATTTACAGTGCAGAAGGAGGCCATTTGACCCATCGAGTCTGCACCGGCTCTTGGAAAGAGCACCCTACCCAACCGCACACCTCCACTCTATCCCCATAACCCAGTAACCCCACCCAATACTAAGGGTAATTTTGGATACTACGATCAATTTAGCATGGCCAATCCACCTAACCTGCACATCTTTGGACTGTGGGAGGATACCGGAGCACCCAGAGGATACCCACACACACACGGGGAGAACGTGCAGACTCCACACAGACAGTGACCCAAGCCGGGAATCAAACCTGGGACCCTGGAGCTGTGAAGCAATTGTGCTATCCACTGTGCTACCCTGCTGCTGTGTGTTGATGTATATTTATAATTCTCATCATTAAATATAAACTTATCAGCTTAATTTTTGAAAGTTAATGCAGGATTCCTTTGACTTGGCAACTTATGCACGAGTATCATATGAGGTATATTTTGGATGCAAACTTATTTGTGACATCTACATCTCATTCTTCAGTTATCAATGAAAGATCTAAGGCCATTTGAACTCAAGCAAGTTATATTCATCTCAAACAAAAATCATCCTGCAAGATTTTAGGTATTTATTATGCATTCAGGGAAATGTACTGAAGATATTCAACACAACTCAACTTACTTTCCGGTAGAGCAGGGGCTCCCAAACTGGGTTCTGTAAAACCCCAGGGTTCGGCAGGACTCTTCCAAGAGATCGGCTGTTATATGTTTTAAAAAGCTGTTTTCCAGCTTGACTAATTGAAGGCAGTTGTTTCACTTTGTTGGCTACTGATAGGCACACTAAAGAACCCATCAGCAATCGATGTACTGAGAAGAACATTAACTAAGATGTCATAGAATCCCTACAGTGCAGAAGGCCGTTGGGCCCATCAAGTTTGCACCGGCCCTCTACAACCCAAAATACCATGTCCATTATATATTAGTGTAACATCCACCTCTACCTCATCACATTGGCTGCATCTTCAGAATTAATTACTCCAAACCTTTCCTGGTTGACCGCACATTCTGCTCATGGTAGAGAATTCCACTTCTCAATTCTTTACTGGATTCATTTGTCATAGGTTTACAGCATGAAAACAGGCCCTTCGGCCAACTTGACCGTGCCGCCCAATTTTTTATAATAATAATCTTTATTGTCACAAGTAGGCTTACATTAACATTGAAATGAAGTTACCGTCGCCTGTTCGGGTACACGGAGGGAGAATTCAGAATTTCCAAATGACCTAACAGCACATCTTTCAGGACTTGTGGGAGGAAACCGGAGTGCCCGGAGAAAACCCACACTGACACAGGGAGAACATGCAGACTCCGCACAGGCAGTGGCCCAAGCCGGCAATCGAACCTGGGACCCTGGTGCTGTGAAGCAACAGTACTAACCGTGCTACCGTGCCACCCACTAAGCAGGTATCAATTGCCCGCATTTCGCCCATATCCCTCGACACCCATCTTTCCCATATAACTATCTAAATGCTTTTTAAAAGACAAAATTGTACCTGCCTCTGGCAGCTCGTTCCAAACACTCACCACCCTCTGTTGGAAAAATGTTGCCCCTCTGGACCCTTTTGTATCTCTGTCCTCTCACCTTAAGACTATGCCCTCTAGCTTTAGATTCCCCTACCTTTGGGAAAATATGTTGACTATCTACCTTATCTATGCCCTTCATTGTTTTATAGACCTCTATAAGATCACCTCCAAGCCTCCTTCGCTCCAGGGAAAAAAGTCCCAGTCTATCCAGCCTCTCCTTGTAACTAAAACTATCAAGTTCTGGTAGCATCCTATTAAACCTTTTCTGCAATCTTTCTAGTTTAATAATATCCTTTCTATCATAGGGTGACTAGAACTATACACAGTATTCCAAGTGTGGCTTTACTAATGTCTTGTACAACTTCAGCAAGACGTCCCATCTCCTGTAATCAATGTTCTGACCAATGAAACCTAGTATGCTGAATGCCTTCTTCACCACCCTGTCCACTTGTGACTCCACTTACTCCTCGATCTCTTTGTTCTATAACACCCTACTATTAACTGAATAGGTCCTGCTGCGATTCGATCTAGCAAAATGCACCACCTCACAGTTATCTAAATTAAACTCCATCTGCCATTTATTAGCCCACTGGCCCAATTGATCAAGATCCCATTGCAATCCTAGATAACCCTCTTCACTGTCCACTATGCCACCAATCTTGGTGTCATCTGCAAACTTACTAACCATGCCTCCTAAATTCTCATCCAAATCATTATTATAAATAACAAATAACAGTGGATACAGCACCTGAGACACACCGCTGGTCACAGACGTCAATACCTTCTGTCATCTGCTCCATAATTCGGTGAAATATTTTGGATGCAGATATAATCCCAAAAGGCATTCGATTATAACAATAACGTCCAAATGGCGTGTTGAAGGTACACAGCAGTCGGCTGGAATCATCAAGCTGCATCGGCCAGAAGCCTCGTGAGGCATCAAGTTTGGTGAATATGCAAGCTTTCACCATTTCGCTCATTATCTCCTCTCACTTGGGAATAGGGTAGTGTTCCCTGTGAATGTTTTTGTTCAAATCCTTGTGGTCTAAACAGATTCTAAGTTCACCGGACAGCTTCTTGACACACACCAACGAGCTGCCCAGTCAGTCGGCTGTGTGACCTGTGAGATGCTGCCTTGAGATTGGAGGCATGTCGAGTTCTGCTGTTAGCTTGTCCCGCAACGGAGATGGTACCCTCCTTGGTGCATGTCCTTCTGTACATACCCATGTATGGATCACTACACATTGATTGAAGGCCAAGGGCAGGTGGAAAAGGAGGTGGGTGGCGACAGGGGGATAAAAATAGCATTGCGTAAATCTAGGAAGCGAAGACTTGAAGCAAAGACTTGGTGTGACCAGAAGGAAGGAAAGAAGCAAGCAAGGAAGAAACAGCCAGAATGAATCACCTTCGCAAAGAGGAATCAGGGACTCGGGGATCGGATGTACAGCATATCAAACCAGCTTTGCAGGTAGTATAGTCAAATCCTGGGTGTTTCTTGTATATATAGTGGGAAATTTACTGGTCAACTATATTTAATAAAGTGTGTTGCATGATTTGTGTCCGTACTTTGTTCTCCTCATAAATAAAGACACTTGGGTAAACCTTGATTAAGGAGCCGGTTGAAGTATCTGAATTGGACAGATACAAGGTAAAGCACGTGGGAAGGAGACAAACACCTCTAGTTTCACCACCGAGAGCAAGCCAAAGCCAAGCAATGACAATGAAAAGAGTACAACAGTAGAAAACAATACAGGTGCATCACCACCAGCAGCAGCCAAGCCTCCCCCGGTACCACAGTAGAAAACAATACAGGGGCATCACCACCAGCAGCAACCAAGCCTCCGACGGTACCACAGTAGAAAACAATACAGGGAAATCTATTGCCAACTTGTCGGACTACACCCTTCAACCAGACGAAATCGAAGTCCTCAGCAGAGGGCACAATTTCTGCACCACCACCAAAATGGACCTCATCAGTCTTGCGGCAGACACGGAGGAGTTCATCAGGCAAATGAGGTTCTGGGAATTCTTCCACAGACCCCAAGAGGCCGACAGCGAACCCAAGGAGACTATCAATGAACCGGAACAGCAGACCGAGAGATCTGCAGTGCGGCAACCGAAGAAAGAGTCAAATTGGACCCCTCCGGAAGGCCGTTAAGACTCGACATGTATGCTCAAGCTGTCAGGAGTCGCGTCAATGTCAGATTCATCAGTCGCATTCACAAGACAGCCCCGAACGTCACCTAAGCACAACGCAACGCCATCCGTGCTCTCAAGACCAACCGCAACATTGTCATCAAACCAGCAAAGGTGGGGCCGCCGTCATACTGAACAGAACGGACACCTGCAAAGAAGTATACCAACAACTCAACAACCAGGAACACTACAGTTACCCGCAGATCCGACCAAGGAACACATCCACCAACTCAACAGACTGATCCAGACCTTCAGAGCACCCTATGTGCTCTCATCCCACGTAAACCCCACATTGGAGATCTCTACGGCCTCCCGAAAATACACAAGGCCAACACACCAGGCTTTCCTATTGTTTCAGGCAATGGGACCCTGTGTGAGAACCTCTCTGGCTACATCGAGGGCATCTTGAAACCCATCGTACAAGGTACGCCCAGCTTATGTCGCGACACAACGGACTTCCTACAGAAACTCAGCACCCATGGACCAGTTGAGCTACGAACATTTCTCGTCACAATGGACGTCTCGGCACTCTACACCAGCATCCCGCATGACGACGGCATTGCTGCAACAGCCTCAGTACTCAACACCGACAACTGCCAATCTCCAGACGCAATTCTGCAACTCATCCGCTTCATTCTGGATCACAGCATCTTCACCTTTGACAACAGATTCTTCATCCAGAAGCACGGAACAGCCACGGGGACAAAGTTAGCACCTCAATATAGCCAACATCTTCATGCACAACTTTTAACAAGACCTCCTCACCGCACAGGACCTTCAACCGACATTATACACCTTTGGACCCACGGTGAAGAATCACTGAAACGACTACACGATGACATCAGTAAGTTCCATCCCACCATCAGACTCACCATGGACTACTCTCCAAAATCAGTTGCATTCTTGGACACACTCCCTGTTTAGCACAGGGCTAAATCGCTGGCTTTGAAAGCAGACCAAGTGGCCAGCAGCACGGTTCGATTCCCGTAACAGCCTCCCTGAACAGGCGCTGGAATGTGGCGACTAGGGGCTTTTCACAGTAACTTCATTTGAAGCCTACTCGTGACAATAAGCGATTTTCATTTCATTTTTCATTTCATCTCCATCAAGGACGGTCACCTCAGCACTTTGCTTTACCGCAAGCCCACGGATAACCTCACGATGCTCCACTTCTCCAGCTTCCACCCTAAACACATTAAAGAAGCCATCCCCTATGGACAAGCCCTCCGTATACACAGGATCTGCTCAGACGAGGAGCATAACAGACATCTACAGACGCTGAAAGATGCCCTTGTATGAGCGGGATATGACACTCGACTCATCGATCAACAGTTCCAACGCGCCACAGCAAAAATCTGCACCGACCTCCTCAGAAGACTAACACGGAACACAACCGACAGAGTACCCTTCGTCATTCAGTAATTTCCTGGAGCGGAGAAACTACATCTTCTTCGCCTTCAACCTGTCATCGATGTAGATGAAATCTTGCCAAGGTCATCCCCACACCCCCACTACTTGCCTTCAAACAACCACGCAACCTCAAACAAACCATTGTTTGCAACAAACTACCCAGCCTTCAGAACAGTGACCACAACACCACCCAACCCTGCCATGGCAATCTCTACAAGACGTGCCAGATCATTGACATGGATACCACCATTACACGTGAGAACACCACCCACCAGGTACGCGGTACATACTCGTGCGACTCGGCCAATGTTGTCTACCTCATACGCTGCAGGAAAGGATGTCCCGAAGCGTGGTACATTGGCGAGACCATGCAGACATTGCGACAACGAATGAACGGACATCTTGCGACAATCACTAGGCAGGAATGTTCCCTTCCAGTCGGGGAAAACTTCAGCAGTCAAGGGCATTCAGCCTGATCTCCGGGTAAGAATTCTCCATTCTCAGGACGCGCGACAACGCAGAATCGCCGAGCATAAATTTATATCCAAGTTCCGCACACGAGTGTGGCCTCAACTATGACCTGGGGTTCACATCACATTAATCCCCCACCATCTGGCCTGGGTTTGCGAAATCCTACCAACTGACTTGCCTTGAGACAATTCACACCTCTTTAACCTGGGGTTACCCCATCTCTGGATCTGTAAAGACTTAATTACCTGCAAATGCTCACATTCTAAGCAATGTCTTGCATCTTTGAATTTGTCTATATATATATGTTTCTGGAACATACCTCTTCATTCACCTGAGGAGAGAGCAGTGCTCCGAAAGCTAGTGTTTGAAACAAACCTGTTGGACTTTAACCTGGTGTTGTAAGACTTCTTACTGTGCTCACCCCAGTCCAACGCCAGCATCTCCACATAACGAAGAGTGTGGAGTAACCCAGGCACCCACCAACCCCTCCAAACATGGTCTACCCCACCAGTGATGGAGACTGTAGGTCTTGCATTGATTGGATTCCTCAGTCGCCTGAGAACTCATTTTAGTGTAGTAGCAAGTCATCTTCGACTCTGAGGGTCTGCCGAAGACAGTCATTATCTTAAAATAATGGGGGATCACTGGGGGAAAATGCTCAGCCTTCTCACAATTGGCGATCCATCAGTCTGGTATGATCCTTCTGAGTCAATTTTGCACCTTTGAACGTTTCTATTTAGCAACTTTTTGACCAACGCTCACCCAGTGGGGGTGAGGCAGCTTTCCAATTGGTCAGGACATGTGGTGGGGGTCAAAGGGGAGGTCAGACATGAGACCTCCATGTGGGGATCAGAGCAGGCGGCGGCTCTGACTCCCGATCGCAGCCACTGAAGCTGAAACCACCCCAGCGAGTGTTGTGAGACTTCCTCACGACAACCGCCCGCTCCCGCTAAAAGCGCGTTCTCTGCGCCGGTCCGTGTGAGGGAGAACCGCAGTTTTAACCGCTCAGTTAGATGGGAGTAGAGAACCTCACGCTCACCTTGCCGTCTGATTTCCGTCTGATCTTCTGGCACCTGCCGTAAGAGCCCGAGCCGATACTCTCCAACAATTCATAATCTACCAGGCGGGACGGCATTTTTCTGGACGAGGCGAATGGCCGCGGGCATAGATATCCCAGTCTGAGTTGAAGACGATGCTGCGGGCTGGGCTGGGCCACTGACTGTGTGTGTGTGTGAGAGAGACCGGCCAGCTGGTGCCCGAGGCGCGCGCCAGCCCAGCCTAACAGACCAGGACGCGCGCGAGCTAACCAAACAGACCGGAAGGCGCGCGCGGGCCACCCGTCATTTTCAAACCGCCTCGCTCCTCAGCTCCATTCCGATTGGTCGTTCGGCTGCGGCGTCTCGACCTTGGATTGGCTCGTGTCCATAACAAACAGTTGCCTTGACAGCGGCTGGCGGCGCGGGAGCAGCGCGCGAAATTCAAACCGCGATCGGCGCCCGTGCTGAATCGCCCATCATTTTGCATTGCGGCTCCTGTCTTGGGTTACAATTCATGCAGGCGTTTTTGAAAAGAAGTCAAGTGTGCACGCTACTTTATTGTTAGAGACCAGATGATCCGATTTCTAAAATAACGTTTCTCTGAGGATCGCGGCAAATTGAACTAGAATGTTACTAGGTTCTGGCGCAAATGAGCGATTTACTGGAACCAAGAGTTAAAATAAACTTCAAACCATCACGCTTGCATAAAACTAAAGGGTCACTCTTCCATTATTATTGTTTTGGTGGAATGGTGTGTTGAGACATTTGAACACAAGGAATAGGAGATTCGAAATAAAACCAAAATGCTAGGAAGACGCAACAAGTCTGGCAACATCTGTGAAGAACATAAGGAATAGGCCTCAAGACTGCTCCACCATTCAGTAACATAGCTGAACTGTGAAATCAATCCTGTATCCCCATATCATAGAACATACAGTGCAGAAGTAGGTCATTCGGCCCACCGAGACGGCACCAACCCACTTATCCCTCACTTCCACCCTATTCCTGTAACCCAACAACCCCTCCTAACTTTTGATTCCCTTAGTGTCCAGGGTGGCCAACTGTGATTAACTGCTGGAGAAGGAGAATGTCTCAGAGAGTTCAAGGACAGAATCAATTTGGCTAGAGCTAAGGAACAAAAAGGGTGAAATTACATGGCTCTGGATAGTCTATAGATCGTGAACTAGTGAGAAGTAAAGGGTAAGGTTAAGGGGGTGGGGGGGGGGGGGTTGTTGGGTTACGGGTATAGGGTGGATACTTGGGGTTTGAGTAGGGTGATCATTGCTCGGCACAGCATCGAGGGCCGAAGGGCCTGTTCTGTGTTGTACTATTCTAAGTAGAAGAACAAATCTGCAGGGATATTACAGAAGAGATGCAAACATTGTGGTTAGCACAGTTGCTTCACAGCTCCGGGTCCCAGGTTTGATTCCCGGCTTGGGTCACTGTCTGTGCGGAGTCTGCACGTTCTCCCCGTGTTTGCTTGGGTTTCCTCCGGGTGCTACGGTTTTCTCCCATGGTCCAAAGATGTGCAGGTTAGGTGGATTGGCTATGCTAAATTGCCCTTAGTGTCCAAAACATGGTTAGGTGGGGTTACGAGGATAGGGTGGAGGTGTGGGGATAGGGTGGAGATATAGGCTTAGGTAGGGTGCTCTTTACAAGGGCCGGTGCAGACTCGATGGGCCAAATGGCCTGCTTCTGCACTGTAAATTGCATGATTCTATGATAGGTTTTAATGGGAACCTTTATTCCCAAACTCAGACCGGGAGAGTGGTAGTGTAAAGGATGGAGAGGGGCAAAAGTTCCTAAATCAGGGTTTTTCAAAGTGCAGGTGTCAGGACAGCCATGGAGCGATTGGTCGCGGCATTCCCTATCACAGGAGAAGTGCCCATCGGCCGCAACCGGCTTTTAAATTGAGAATGCCAGCTGTGGCCCGCTTATAAATTAAGAATGGCCGCCGCGACCGGCTTTTAAATGGAATGATGCAGTCGTCTGGCCAGAAATGGCAGCTGAGTGCAGGTTACGTGCCCAGCTCATACACTGATATCATGTGCCCTGTACACACATACTTCTGCAAAATCACGGAAGAGAGATTCCTCCATTTTATAGCTGCAAGACAAGAATTCCAACAGTGCAGAAGGAAGCCATTTGACCCATCGCATCCGCACCAAACCTCTGAAAGAGCACCCGACCTAAGTGATACCAATCAATACAGTCAAAATGGTCGTTAACAAGGACTGTGGTTTTAAATCAGCTAGAATGTGCACTGAGAGGCTGTCCCGGATCAATGGGTTATATACCTTCTCAGAGGGGCGGAGCCAACAACATCAACACAACAACAGTAACAGTGAGTTAACAATAATATATACAACAGCCATACGTGGCTCACCACATTCACCCCGTTAAAAAAAAGTCTGGCGGGGGTGAAGTGGACTCACAGGTTTAGTCTCACAGGAGGGTGTATTGTCCGCTGTGAACGTTGCAGTGTAGGCGCTGGCGTCGAGACCTTCGACTCCGGGAGCACGTCGTCCTCACAACAGGTTCCCGGACAGGGTGACGGCGCAGGGGTGGTGCTAATTGACCTCGGATGAGGTGATGGGGTTAATGGGGAGGTAGAAGGAAGTGGTCAGGTAATGGTGGGCGCAGGGGTACCAGTTGATGTGGTAGATGGGGAGGTAGAAAGAAGCGATGAGGTGATGGTGGGCGCAGGGGTACCCACAGGGGCCAGGTCCCTGAGGGAGTCTGTCCTGCCGCCCGTCGCGCTGTGTCACGTATTCGTACTGAGGGTTTGCATGGAGGAGGTGAACCCTCGACCAAAGGGTCAGCCTAATGGCTCCTCATGTGCTTCCAGAGGAGTACCGGCCCAGAAGTCGTGAGTCAGGTAGGAAGCGAGACCCCAGAGATCGACGTCCTGGGAAAGACAAATTGACGGTAGTGAGGGGTCTCGTTAGTGACAGTACACAACAGTGACCAGATGGAGTGGAACGCGTCAGGGAGGACCTCCTGCCAGCGGGCGACTGGCAGACATCTAGACCGTAGGGCCAGAAGGACGGCCTTCCAGACCGTAGCATTCCCCCTCTCCCCTGGGGTTGTAGCTGGTAGTCCTGCTCGAGGCGCTGCCCTTACTGAGCAGGTACTGACGCAGTTCATCGCTCATGAATGAGGATCCCCGATCGCTGTGAATATAAGTGGGGAAACCGAACAGGGTGAAGATGCTGCGCAGGGCCTTGATGACTGTGGCAGAGGTCATGTCAGGGCATGGGATGGCGAAAGGAAAATGTGAGTACTCATCAACAACATTGAGAAAGTACACGCTACGATCAGTGGAGGGGAGTGGCCCTTTGAAATCCATACTGAGGCGTTCAAAAGGGCGGGAGGCATTCACCAGGTGGGCCTTGTCTGGCCGATAGAAGTGTGGCTTGTACGCCGCACAGACTTGGCAGTCCCTGGTCCTGGCCCTGACCTCCTCTGTACAGTAGGGCAGGTTGCGGGCCTTGACAAAGTGGAGAAGCCGGGTGACCCCTGGGTGACAGAGGTTGTTGTGGATAGCCCATAACCGGTCAGCCTGCACATTGGCACAGGTGCCATGGGACAGGGCATTAGGGGGCTCATTGAGCTTCCCAGGATGATACAAGATGTCGTAGTTCTAGGTGGAGAGCTTGACCCTCCACCGCAAAATCTTGTCGTTCTTAATTTTGCCCCACTGCGTGTTGTTGAACATGAAGGCAACCGACCATTGGTCTGTGAGGAGAGTGAATCTCCTGCCGACTAGGTAATGCCTCCAGTGCCGCACAGCTTCCACAATGGCTTGCGCGTCCTTTTCAGCAGAGGAGTGTCGAATTTCGGAGGCATGGAGGGTACGGGAAAAAAAGGCGACAGGCCTCCCTGCCTGGTTAAGAGTGGCTGCCAGGGCAAAGTCAGACGCATCGCTTTCCACCTGGAATGTGATGATTCGTCCACGGCATGCTTCGTGGCCTTGGCAATTTCAGATCTGATGCGGTTGAAGGCCAGGCAGGCCTCAGCCGTCAGGGGAAAAGTGGTGGACTTAATGAGTGGGTGGGCTGTGTCCGCGTAGTTGGGGACCCACTGGGCATAGTTGGAGAAGAACCCCAATCACGTTTTCAGGGCCGTGGGGGAGGGGGAGTTGCAGGAAGGGGCGCATGCGTTTCGGGGTCAGGCCCTAGGACTCCGTTTTCCACGACATAGCCGAGGATGGCTAGCCGGGTTGTGCGGAAAACGCATTTCTCCTTATATGTCAAATGAAGGAGTCGAGCGGTGCGGAGGAATTTTTGAAGGTTGGAGTCATCGTCCTGCAGGTCATAGCCGCAGATGGTAATATTATCCAAGTACGGGAACGTGGCCCGCAGCCTGTACTGGTCAACCATTCGGTCCATCGTTCGTTGGAAGACCGAAACCCCGTTGGTGACGCCGAAGGGGACCCTGAGGAAATGGAAGAGACGGCCATCTGCCTCAAAGGCATTGTGTTGGCGGTCCACCCGCCGGATAGGGAGCTGGTGGTACGCGGACTTCAAGTCCACCGTGGAGAAGACTCGATATTGCGCAATCTGATTGACCATGTCAGATATGCACGGGAGGGGGTACGCATCGAGCTGCATCTACCGGTTGATCGTCTGACCGTAGTCGATGACCATCCGGTGTTCCTCCCCGGTCCTGACGACCACACTTGTGCTCTCCAGCGGCTATTACTGGCCTCAATGATCCCTTCCCTCAGAAGTCGCTGGACCTCTGTCCTGATGAAGGCCTTGTCATGAGCACTGTACCGTCTGCTCCAGGTGGCGATGGGATTACAGTCTGGGGTGAGGTTCGCGAAGAGCGAGGGAGGGACAACCTTCAGGGTCGTGAGGCTACAGACGGTGAGAGGGGGCTGGGGTCCCACGAACTTCAGGGTTAGACTACGGAGGTTGCACTGAAAGTCTAAACCCAGTAGGAGAGGGGCGCAGAGATGGGGGAGGACGTAGAGTTTGAAATTGGCGTATTCGACACCATGTATTGACAGGTTGGTGGTGCAGTACCCCCGGATCTGCACGGAGTGTGATCCGGAAGCTAGGGATATGACTTTTGAGACAGGGAGGACCCGGAGGGAACTGCGCCTTAATATGTCCGGGTGGACGAAGCTATCCGTGCTCCCGGAGTCAAAGAGGCAGGGCGTCTCCTGCCCATTGAGGCTGATGGCCATGGCAAGGCCGGGACTGGTCAAGTTGAATGGAGCTGAGTTGATGGCGATGAGTGTCGTGCTGGTCGTAAAATGGCGGCATCTACGAAGTCGGACAAAGTGGCGACCCCATGGATCTCACGCGGCGTTCGACGTCGATGACGTCAGACAAGATGGCGGCCCCCATGGATCGCACGCGGCGGTGGAGTTGACGACGTCAGCCAAGGTGGCTGCCCCACGGGTCACACACGGCAAGTGACACGTCAGCAGAGGGCGCTCTGGGCAGGCACAATGCCACGCTGCGGGGTCTGTGAGTCTCAGACTGGGCTTGACAGGCTTTTGGTTTTTGGTTTTGATTTTTAGGCTTAGCTAGGCATATCTTAGCGTAGTGCCCCTTGCCACACGCGTTACACGTAGAATTGCGAGCCGGGCAACACTGCCTGGGGTGCTGTCCCTGTCCGCAGAAGTAACAGCATGGTCCTCTGGAGCTGGACGGCTGCCGCACAGCACAGGAATGAGGCACGCCTGGGTCGGGTGATGACTGCGTCTCTGATGTCTCCGAGGATGCCGCGTGGTCGGATGGGAAGGCATCCAGGCTCTGGAAGGCCACTTCCAGTGAGGTAGCCAGCTTCACAGTCTCCTCGAGGTCGAGGGCCCCCATTTCTAGAAGCTGCTGCCGGATGTAGCTGGACCGGACACTGGCCTCATAGGTGTCCTGGACCATCAGCTCCGTGTGCTCGACCTCTGTGACAGCCCTGCAGTTGCAACTACAGACGAGTCGCTCAGTTCACGCAGATATTCAGCCACAGACTCACCCTGGCACTGACGCCGCGTGGTCAGGAGGTGTCGAGCGAGTACCTCATTCACCAGCCTCACGAGCTGTCGTTTGAGCAGCTCCACTGCCTCTGCGTATGAGGCCGCGTCTCTGATGAGTTGGAAAATCCTGTGGCTCACCCGGGCATTGAGGAGACGCTGTTTAATTTCCGGGGAGATCTCGGAGGTGAAGGAGCTGAGGTAGCCCTCAAAGCAATTGAGCCAATGCTCAAATATTGATGTCGCCTCTGGCGCCTGCGGGTCAAGTTCGAGGCGTTCTGGTTTTAAAACGACTTCCATCGTAAAAAAATGTAGCTGATCAAATTGATATCAATCAATCCAGTCAAAATGGTAGTTAACAAGAACTGTGGTTTTAATCAGCTAGAATGTGCCCACCGCACTGAGCGGCTGTCCCAAATCGAAGGGTTATATACCTTCTCAGAGGGGCGGAGCCAACAACAACATCAACACAACAACAGTAACAGTGAGTAAAGACAATAATATATACAACAGCCATACGTGGCTCACCACACTAGGCTCTATCCCAATAACCCCTTAACCTAACCTACATATCCCTGGACACTAAGGGGCAATTTAACATGGCCAATCCACCTAACCCGCACATCTTTGGGATGTGGGAGGAAACCCACCCAGACACAGAGAATGTGCAAACTCCACACAGACAGTCACCCAAAGCAGGAACTGAACCTGGGTCCCTAGCGCTGTGAGGCAACAGTGCTAACCACTTTGTCACCGGGCCACCCCGGGAACTGTGAAGAACTGAAGATAGATCATTTTGTTATAAGAAATGGGGCCAGAGATACAAACAGACCTCGCAACTGAATCTGCTTGAGAGAGCTGCCTAGGAGAGTCCAGAGCAGGACAGAGCAGTGCTCATGTAAGCTCTGCACAGAGCCCCAGGGCCTCTGATGAACAGCCAACAAAAAGTCCAAAGATGGGCAGGTTAGGTGGATTGGCCATGATAAATTGCCCTGAGTGTCCAAAATTGCCCTTAGTGTTGGGTGGGGTTACTGGGTTATGGGGATAGGGTGGAGGTGTTGATCTTGGGTAGGGTGCTCTTTCCAGGAGCCGGTGCAGACTCGATGGGCCGAATGGCCTCCTTCTGCACTGTAAATTCTATGAAAAAACTGAAATGGGGAACAAAGCATTATAAAGATATTTTACTGAGGTATGGCTTTGTTAATTGGGCCAGTGAAAATCAGGATGCAAAGCCCATTTGTGTTATATGCAGGGTAGTACTGAGAAATGAGAGATTAAATCCTCAAAACATCAAAGGCATTTGAAGACTAAGCTTGGCAAGTTCGAGGACAAACCTTTTAATTTTTTTCAAAGGATGCAGCGAGAACTTAAATCATCAGTGGAAGTCCTTAACAGAACTGTAACATTGAATGACAAAGCAAGTGAGGACCAAGCAGGCTCACCCGTCGCATTAAAGGTAAGCAAAAATGGTGGGTCGCAAAGGTTGGCTGGTGTGGGTCACGAAGGTCGGCCGGAATGGGTCCCCGAAGGTTTGACGATTGGTATAAGTGGGTCCAGGGAAAATAAGTTTGAAAAACACTGTCCTAGATTGTGTCCAAAAAAGATTTCTGCAGCAGTATGTGTCCAGTCCAACAAGAAACGATGCACTGTTGCACCTGGTTCTTGGAAATGAGGGGAGGCAAGCAGATCAAGTGGTAGTGGGGAGCATTTAGGAGACAGAGGTCATTGTATTGTGAGGTTTAGGATGATGTTAGAAAATGCAATCCTGAGTAAAAATAATTAACTGGGGGAGATCTGACTTCAATGGGACAAGACTGGAGCTGAGCTGATTAGACTGGAATGAAAGATTGGTGGGGGAAACTGAACAATGGGCTTCCTTCAAAACAGAAATGGAGAGGCAAAGTGCCAGTATATAAAATAATATTCCGCTTTTCTATTCTTCCTGTCAAAGTGAACAACCTTACATTTTCCCACTTTGCACTCCA
Source organism: Scyliorhinus canicula (assembly GCF_902713615.1). Classification (NCBI taxonomy): domain Eukaryota; kingdom Metazoa; phylum Chordata; class Chondrichthyes; order Carcharhiniformes; family Scyliorhinidae; genus Scyliorhinus; species Scyliorhinus canicula. The sequence continues at coordinate 248,769,588 of NC_052146.1, forward strand.
TCTGACAATTTTATGCCAGTGCTATCTATATTACTTTGCAGATTTTTTCTTTTCTTCTCATAACTCGTTTTCCTATACTTGTTTCATCAGCAAATTTTGGCTACTATACAATCTGTCCCTTCAACCAAGTCATTAATATAGATTGTAAAAAGTTGACACCCCAGCACTGATCCCTGCGACACTCCACTAGTTATAGTATGCCGACCTGAAAGTGACCCATTTATCTAGATTCTGTTTCCTGTTAGCTAATCCTCTAACCATGCTAATATATCACCCCCTACATCATGAGCTCCTCTGCAGAAACTTCTGTGTGACACCTTATCAAAGGCTTTTTGAAATCCAAATGCACTCCATCTCATTGTTTCCTTTTATCTACCTTGCTTGTTATATCCTCAAAGAATTCGATTCAATTTTGTTGTTTAACTTTCTGGCCCTAGATTATTAAAAATTAAGATCAATCTAATTTCTGTATTACATCTTTTGACAGTGTCTATTCTTGTCTTGATATCTAGACAGGGTTTTGGTCAAGTTAAGTAATGAACAGCAAGTTCATCTGTCAATTTCTTTGGAGCTAAGGGGCTGAATTCTCCGTTTGGGAGACTAAGTCTCCACGCCGGCGTGAAATCAGTGTTTTACGGCAGGAAAACTGGCGCAAAACGGGCACCGATTCCCAGTTCCCATGCGGGGGGGGGGGGGCTAGCAGCCAGGCAGCGTGACCGCAATGCGCACGGTTGCGGCCTGCAGCGGCCGTGCTGTGCTTCGTGGCGTTGCAGTCCACGGACCCGGCACGCAAAAATAGTCCCCACCCCTTCAGCTGGCTCGTGCGCCCAAAACCGCGCCCCCACAGTGCCTCCAGCCCCAAATAATGCCACCCCTGCCTGCGGATCATCCCTCCCCCGACTGTGGCAGCGCTGGACTGAATCCGCAGTCGCCACGCTGAGTTCCTGACGGATGAGACCACGTGTCCCACGCCATCGGAAACCTGGCCGGTCGGGACGAAGAACCGTGGGGCGGGCCTCAGGCAATGGCCTGAGGCTGTGGCTATGGCATGCGTCGTACTCCTAGAGTATGCTGTCTTTCAGCGGGCGGAGCATCGCGAAAGCAGCACCGCCCCGATTTTGTCATTATTGGGGATTCTCCACCCCGTTGCAGTACGCGATTTTGGCGATCGGAGAATCCAGCCTATGGTATGGATGTTGAAATTTATTCACCCTGACTTATGGTCGTGCTGGCTGTGATTTTTGGTGTGCCTATGCTCATTGGAAACGAGGTGGGTCAGGCAGAAAATTCATCTGCCCACCTTCTTTTCATAATTGTAGCATAGTCCTGAGTGGCTCCCCTCCAGCTCAGGTCTCCATTTCAGTGCAGGTACCCTCTCCATACCCCAGGGCACCAAGAAGTGTTAGAAAAAGCCACTTAATCTAAATAGTCTTCCCTTTTTAAAGACGTAGCCACTATAAAAGGTAACTTGCAACAATGTACTGCCGGCTGCTGGATATTTTCTTTTTGCCATACCTGGAGAAGCTATGACATAATTGACAAACAAGAGGACTCCCAGATTTTATTTTATTTTTAATATAAATTTTAGAGTACCCAATTATTTCCCCCCCCCCCAATTAAGGGGCAATTTAGCATGGCCAATCCACCTAACCTGCACATCTTTGGGTTGTGGGGGTGAAACCCATGCTGACATGGGGAGAATGTGCAAACTGCACACGAACAGTGACCCATTACCGGGATTCGAACCCAGGTCCTCAGCACCGCAGTCCCAGTGCTAACCACTGCGCGCATGCCACCAGGCTCTCAGATTTTATGACAGCAACCTGCACAAACTTTGTCAACAGGTTGAGACCAAGAAGGATGCCAGGTTTCCAGCAAGAGACAGTAAGTCCTTGAGATTAACTATGTGTCATGCCCAGTAGAGGCATATCATATTATGACTTTTCAGTCAATACTTCTTAAAATTGGATACAAACAATCTGTGAAGATGGCTGATGCAAATCATGTGACTTTTGACATTTGGATGACAAAACAGTAAGAAGTCTTTGGTGAATACTTAATTTAGTATGGACATAGGTGAGGGTACTGTAATAGGTCCACGGAGGCAGAAGTCCCTTCACCAGAATCCCTTTTATTAACAAAGCTAACAGAAGTACAACCATATACATTCAGCTTGCTGTCTATACTGGGAGTGCAGAGGATCTGACACTCAATTATATACAAAGAAGAGGTTCCCTGATTGGCACACTAATCACGGAACTTGTATTACTTTTGGCCATTTTCAAAGGCCTGGTCTAAGTCATTACATGTACCTCAGAACCTTCTTTGGAATTCACATATCTCATTGTTTAAGGATGGGCCAACACCTACAAACTATGAAGTTTCCAAATTACCGGTCTCCATATTTCATTTTGGAATAAAGATCAAAAGCCAATGGTCACCATCAACTTCCCATTGTATCATGAAAGCCTCCCCCATCAAAACCAGACCGAATGGGCCTCAGAGTGGTAATGTAGCAACCATGTGCTGAAAACTGGTTTCAGGAACTGCACCCTTATTACCCCAAGACCTAGCAGATCATGGGAACTATCAGTTGTCAGCCAGTCTGACAACCAGACTCTGAAACTAAGTGCAGGTCATCAAGCTGCTAAGCACTTAGCTTGTTCCAGTTTCAAAGCTCACCTGAGTACCACCTTCTAGATATTTGACTACAAAAGACCTCACAAGCAGCCATGAACCCTTTGCTTTACAAGACCCTCACTTCAACTCCAGATAATCAAACCCATTCAAGAAACCATAAGCCTGTCATGTGGGAAGGCCGGAAATCATAAATCTGAGACTTAAGTAATTGTAATCTGTAAAACTGCACCACCTTTATCCATATCTATGGTTACTGCCCTCAGCAACCCCATATCTATGTATTTTTACACCATACAGTATCTCAGCTACCTCCTCTTTAACTATGACGTTGCAACTGTCTTTACTAAAGAAGATGTTGCCAAAGTACTAATTTATGCCTCAGCATGCCCTCCACGGGCCCACTCCTCTTACTATTTATATAGCGTAAGAAGTCTTACAACACCAGGTTAAAGTCCAATATGTCTTCTTTCAAACAAACATGTTTGAAACAAACATGTTAGACTTTCACCTGGTGTTGTAAGACTTCTTACTGTGCTCACCCCAGTCCAAACGCCGGCATCTCCACATCATATTTATATACCTGGTGAAGATATTGTTTTATCTAAGCTGCCAACCTAAAATGGGAGTATGAAATAGATATACTGTAGTGAATGGTGGGTCCATGTCAGGGGTGGAAAAGTACCTTTTAAAAACCTCACATGATCTTCAGTTTGAGAGTCAGGTCTTTGTGAAGGAGGTAACATAACTCTGTCACCACCTCCTTAGTAAGGGACTCTCCTGGCTCACCCCAATGTGGTAGTGGTGCTTCCAGAAGACCATCTCAGGGAGAACACTCCTTCGCCTCCCTCCTCACAAAGGTTTCTGTTTGCCTCCTCTGCATGTCCAACTCATGTTGCAGAGAAAGTGACACTATAACCTCTGTCCCCAGACCCTTTTGAAGGCAATGCAATTTTCTGCCTTCTCTGGCCTGAAGTAAGCCAAAAACACTTCAGCTGCAGCTCATTGAATGTTTAAATAGCCTCAGAACTGAGCACATCTGGCTTGTTAATGCCTGAATTCAGACAGTGCTTTAAGATTTTAACATTTTACTCTTTTTCCCTAATGTGATTTAGTCATTAATGCCCTCTTAACTGAGTCTTCCTAACTCCATTTGATTTGACCTGAATTGTGACTCTACAGCCATGATTGTGTCTGAGAGTCCACCTCTCAACTGGACAGAGCTTCAACCACGCATTCCCTATTCTACAGCAGAAAGATAACTTGTTTTCAGAAATTTGCCACCAAATCTCTATAATGAACTGCAGAATGATGTACAAAGTGTAATTATGAATTTGTGCCTTCCTCTGTGATTAATTTAAAATCAAAAACTTCCTTTCATTCCAGGCTTGGGTCACTGCCTGTGTGGAGTTTGCAACTAACTTACTATATATAATTAATATTCTCTCCCCTTCTGTCACATTTCACCATGATACATGTTGTCTTAGCAACATAAAGCTTAACCTGTCACACCCAATCTCATGTGACAATGAGGCTTTAAAGTTCAGGTTGAGAGAGTTCTTGAAAATCCAAATATCTTGTGAATAAGAATTTAGTTTACTGTCATTAACTCTATGTCACCTGTTGCATCAAATCCTCTTTCTCATTTTACTTTTACATATATTTTTATTAAAGATTTTCCATTTATAACAAATTTATAACAAACTAACTACCCAAAAGACAGATGTTACACAATACAATATAGCCAAAAGCTAACCAACAATATGAATCCCATGCAAAAGAGAAAAGAAAAACTCTCCCTACAAATAAAAATAACTCCCCCCTCCCCCAATAACTGATGGTGACTAACTCTTTAAAGGTGATGAATGGCTGCCATCTCAGATAGAACCCCTCAACTGACCCCCTGACGGTGTACTTGACCTTCTCCAGATATAGAAATTCCATAAGGTCACTCAACCAAACCTAGGCACTGGCGGAATAAGTAGCTCCACCCCAGCAGAAATCAGCCCCCTCAGCAGCCCCGACAAGTCCAACACCCCAAAAATGGTCACCAAAGGACAAGGCCCTAGATCAACATTAAGAATGGCTGACAAGTGCGAAGGGTGGGTGGGGAGGGATGCTGGCATTGATGTGGCGCAATTGGTTAAGGGGAGATGGCAGCAGACATCTTGGAATGGATCCAAGGGTGAGCAAGGCATGGATCTGGGCGCACTGGCTAATGAGGGGTTATGGCTGATCAGCGAGGGGGGCTCTTGATTCCGAAGGCTTTCTTTAGGAAGGTTAATAAGAGTATTCTGGAGTTTGTGTGGGCGCGAAAGACCCCGAGAGTGAGGAGGGTATTCCTGGAGCGAGGTAGGGAGGTAGGTGGTTTGACGTTGCCCAACCTGTGTGGGTACTACTGGGCTGCGAATGTAGCAATGATTCGTAGGTGGGTGATGGAGGGAGAGGATGCCGCATGGAAGAGGTTGGAGATGGCGTCCTGTGTGGGCACAAGTTTGGAGGCACTGGTGACGGCCTCGCTCCCACTCCCTCTGGCAAGGTATTCTATGGGTCCAGTAGTGGTGGCTCCCCTCAAAATTTGGGGGCAGTGGAGACGGCATAGGGGGGAAGTGAAGGCCTCAGTTTGGACCCCAATACGGGGCAACCACCGGTTTGCACCAGGGAGAATAGATGGTGGGTTTTTGAGTTGGCATAGGGCAGGCATCAGGCGGATGGGGGACCTTTTCCTCGACGGGAAGTTTGCGACTTTAGAGGAGTTGGAGGGGAAGTGGGGTGTCCCCCCGGGAATACTTTCAGGTACATGCAGATTAGGGCATTTGTTAAGCGGCAGGTGGTGGAGTTTTTGCTATTGCCGCCAAGGGGGGTGCAGGCTAGGGTGCTCTCGGGGACGTGGGTCGGTGAGGGTAGGATTTCGGCAATTTATCAGGCGATGCAGGAGGGGGAGGAGGCCTCGGTGGAAGAGCTGAAAGCGAAGTGGGAGGAGGAGCTGGGGAGGAGATCAACGAGGGGACGTGGGCGGACACCCTGGGGAGGGTGAATTCATCCACTTCTTGCACAAGGCTCAGCTTAATTCAGCTGAAGGTGCTGCATAGGGCGCACATGACTGGGGCCAGGCTGAGCCGGTTCTTTGGGGGTGAGGACAGGTGTGGGAGGTGTTCGGGAGGCCCGGCGAATCACACTCACATGTTCTGGGCGTGTCCGGCGTTGGAGGGGTTCTGGAAGGGGGTGGTGGGGACCTTGTCCAAAGTGGTCGGTTCCAGGGTGGAACCGGGCTGGGGTCTCGCTATCTTTGGGGTAGCATCGGAGTCGGGAGTGCAGGAGGCGAGAGAGGCCGGTATCCTGGCCTTTGCGTCTCTAGTAGCCCGGCGTCGGATTATTTTACAGTGGAGGGACGCGAAGCCCCCGAGCCCGGAATCCTGGATTAACAACATGGCCGGGTTCATCAAACAGGAGAGGGTCAAGTTTGCCCTGAGGGGGTCGTTGCAAGGGTTCTTCCGGCGGTGGCAGCCTTTTCTTGATTTCCTGGCGGAGTGTTAGGGGGTGGTCAATCTCAGCAGCAACCCGGGGGGGGGGGGGGGGGGGATTATGGGTCTGTTAAGGGGGGTTTTTGCAACTATATGTTTGTTACTTTCTTTTTTGTTATTAATTTATTGCTTTGTATTGGGGGGGAGGGGCTTGTCTTTCTGTTTTTTCTATGACTTGTTTATTTTATTGTTGGGAGAAAATTTGTTGTTGAAAAATTTGAATAAAATTTTTTTTAAAAAAAATAAATAAATAACTTGGATGAGGAAGTGGAAGGGTGGGTTAGTAAGTTTGCAATGACATGAAGGTTGGGGGAGTTGTCGATAGTGTTGAGGGTTGTCGCAGGTTACAGTATGACATTGACAGGATGTAGAGCTGGGCTGAGAAGTGGCAGATGGAGTTCAACCTTGATAAATGTGAAGTGAATCATTTTGGAAGGTCGAATTTGAATGCTGAAAACAAGGTTAAAAGCAGGATTCTTGGAAGTGTGGAGGAACAGAGGGATCTTGGGGTCCACATACATAGATCCCTAAAGTTGCCTCCCAGGTTGATAGGGTTGTTAAGAAGGCGTATGGTGTGTTGGCTTTCATTAACAGGGGGATTGAGTTTAAGAGCCGCGAGGTTTTGCTGCAGCTTTATAAAACTCTAGTTAGATCACACTTGGAATATTGTGTCTGTGGTGATCACAAGTTAACTAGATGCAATACAACTGAGCAAACACTAGAGGGGGCACGGGAGAGCCATATAAATAGACGGGGACAGGAAGTGAGGACACACTTCACAGAGGGCAGAACTTGGGGCAGGACACATACACCCACACCAGCTAGGAACACTGAAGGTAACCTTAGGAAACAGCTCTGAAGAGAGAACGAACTCACAATAAAGCATCTTCTCCACATTTGAGACTACGAGCTTTATTAAGACACGAGTAACAACACATGGTACCCAGGAGTGGCTTCAGACGCTTACTACAAGACAACTCAGTGGCAGATACAGAAAGCTCAAAATGGCATGGAAATCTCCTACTGGACATTTGACTTGGGAAGACATCGCTAATTCGAGGATGTGGTTTGGACACCCAGAGCAGCTAGACCTGACTGGCAATGTAAGAGGTGTCTGGAAAAGGTTTAAACAAATGTTTGATTTGGATCTCGTAGCTAATGAGGTACAAGACGCCTCCGACAACATTAAAATAGCAATTCTCACCGCAGGGCCTGTAAATCGGAAAGTGTATAATGGATTTAAATACTCAAAAGATGAAGACAGAAACAGCTTACAAACGTTACTAAACAAATTTGAAGAGTACTGTGAGAAATTTGAACAGCAAGACATGCTCAGAGTCCAAACTGCACAGAGACTGAGTGATGCCAAACTTAAAAAATCACGAAAAGAACAAGAAATCGCGAATGAAAAGTACAGATCAAAAAGAAGAAATAACAAGAATTTCTCACAAAGACAAAACGCTGAAACCCTGTCCAAATCGGGAAGAGAAGATTACTTACAAATTTTGGAGGACCGGTCCTGGTGGGAAAGAAAAATCGATGAAATCCGCGAAAAACGCCAAAAAATGGCGTTGGAGCACATTTTGCAGTCTCCGGTAAGCAAAGAACTACAAATGGCGTCTGCGCATGCGCAATGGACACAGAACCGCACAGGGGAGGAAAGCCGATTTGCGCATGCGCAATTCATTCCTACGCGTGACGTCATGTCGTCTGAGCATCCCGACCACGGGGATGGGACAATTGGGCGCGGCCGTTTTGGCGCGGCCGTTTGGACGCAGCCGTTTGGGCGCCATGGGACAATTGGGCGCAGCCAATTTGGCGCGGCCGTTTGGGCGCAGACGACAGAAAACCTTAAATTAGTTCATTTAGTTTAGTTCATTTGGTGATTATGAGCAAGGCTCCTCAAGTACTCAAATTTCAAATTTAAGAACACTTTCATGTATTCTTTTATCTTTATTGTAAATTAAAAACCTTAAATTAGTTCATTTAGTTAAAAACCTTAAATTTGTTCATTTAGTTAAAAACCTTAAATTAGTTCATTTAGTTAAAAACTAAAGTTAAAAACCTTTAGTTTAGTTCATTTGGTAATTATGAGCAAGGCTCCTCAAGTACTCGATAGCATCCATGTTTTCAAATTTAAGAACAGTTTCATGTATTCTTTTATCTGCATCTCTATACTTTTTTAGTTTTTGTGGCGGTTCATGGCCGGCTAGTAACGCCAATATATAAACAGATGGTGATAGAATGCACCAGCACCCAACTCAACGCACCCGCACCAGCCAACTCACCTGAGGCTAATAATAAAGAAATGTTATTTTGGCGCCAAAACGTCCGGTGCCAAAACAGCCGGCGCCAAAACGGTTGGCGCCAAAACGGCCGCGCCAAAAGACTGCGCCAAAAAGTACCTAACCCCCCGACCACACCCACTTAAAAGGGAAATGCCCGAAAATTGAAAATAAGACACTTAAAGTGGTAAACACAAATTTTCTTGCCTCAGAACACAGAAAAACGCCTGAACTTACACCAACAGTTAAAAACAACTTGCACAACACCCTGAAAAAAGCAGTCTGCACCACCCAAAGTGAAGAGAACAAAAAGAATTCCGAAACAACGAAAGATGATTTGTTTTTCGAAGATTACCTCTCAGACATGGCTGAGACAGTCGGATATGCTTATCACAGCATCAGCGACACGGTCGCAAAGTTCAACATGAATCAACTCGTGGTAGAAGAATCCAACCAGGATGATTTGGTTTTCGAAGAATACTACTCAGACACAGCTGAGTCAGTCGGATATGCTTCTCACAGCATCAGCGACACGGTCGCAAAGTTCAACACGAATCAACTCGTGGTAGAAGAAGCCAACGAAGATGAAATGGGTTTCAAAGAATACTACTCAGACATGGAGGAGTTATTTGGACATGCTGATCACAGCATCAGCGACACCGTTGCAAAGCTCAACACGACTCTACTCATGGTAGATGAATCCAACACCATGATGCCATGGCAGCTCATCGATACATTGGATGACAGCAATACCCTAGACGAAGACGACGCCACACAGAGAGCACAGGAAGACTCCACAGAGCGAGCGATGACAGGCTCCACAGTGCGAGTAATGAAAGACTCCAAAAGGGATGCAAGCAAACACTCCCTGGCGAACACCATGCATGAACAAGACCATGCAGGTAAACCCGCTGTATCTGAGCAACCGCAAGCAGACTATGACAGTCTACCAAGCTCACAGGAACAAGAAGAAGACAACGTACATCAAACCACTGACACCATGCATGCACAAGACCATGAAGGTCAACCTGCCGTATCTGAGCAACCACAAGCAGACTATGAAAGTCTAACAAGCTCACATGAACAGGAAGAAGACAATGCACCTCTACCCACTGCATGCGAAGACAGTGACAAGGTGAACAACACTCGACGTACAGGATCACAGTGAGACTGACAGTTCTCAGCTTGTCTGTACCGAAGCACAGAGCGAAAACAGTAACAAGGTGATCGCACTCGACGCACAGGATCACAGCGAGACTGACAGTTCTCAGCTTGTCTGTACAGAAGCACAGAGTCGGGCCACCCAACAGTCCAGAGAGACGATGCCGAAAGAAAACATGCAGATTTTGATTCCAGAAGAGGAGCACCTGGAGTCCAGAGAGACAACGCCGAAAGAAACCATGCAGATTCTGACTCCAGAAGAGGAGCACCTGGAGTCCAGAGAGACCAAGCCAAAAGAAACCATGCAGATTCTGACTCCAGAAGAGGAGCACCTGGAGTCCAGAGAGACCAAGCCAAAAGAAACCATGCAGATTTTGACTCCAGAAGAGGAGCACCTGGAGTCCAGTGAGACAACGCCGAAAGAAACCATGCAGATTCTGACTCCAGAAGAGGAGCACCTGGAGTCCAGAGAGACCAAGCCAAAAGAAACCATGCAGATTCTGACTCCAGAAGAGGAGCACCTGGAGTCCAGAGAGACCAAGCCAAAAGAAACCATGCAGATTTTGACTCCAGAAGAGGAGCACCTGGAGTCCAGTGAGACAACATCAACGGAAATCATGAAGATTTCAACTCCAGAAGCGGAGCACCAAGAGTCCGGAGACACCACGTCAACTGAAATCATGCAGATTTGGACTCCAGAAGAGGAGCGCCAGGAGTCCACAGACATCACGTCAATTGTAATCATGGAGGTTTTGACTCAAGAAGAGGAGCGCCAAGAATCCAGAGACACCGCGTCAAATGAAATCGAGAAGAATTTGACTCCGGAAGAGGAGCACCAAGAAAGCAAAGATGAGGAATCCACTTCTCCACAAATGATTGAGGTCACCTGCACCGATGCAACGTCAGATCATTCGCACCACTCTCGAGACGAAATGCTCAATGACTCAAATTATCCACTCGGGACACGAATAGAGTATAACAAGAAAAACAAAAGTCAAAAGAAGCCCAGCAGAAACGGGACAAACAACAGCAAGAACAAAAGCAACATGAAGCGCGACAAGACCAACAACAATAGCAAGAAGCACAGCAGAAACGAGAACGACAACAGAAAGAACAGAAGCAACATGAAGCACGACAAGAAAAACAACAAAGTCAGGAACAAAGATAGCGACAACACCAAAGACGGAAACGACAAAAACAGCAACACGAACGGCAACGAAAACAACAAAGTCAGGAACAACGACAGTGCCAACAACAAAGACAGAAACGACAAAAACAGCAACAAGTACGGCAACGAAAACAACAAAAACAGGAACGACAGAAACAACAGCAATGAAACAACGACTTGTACACAATGGTACTACTCGGCACATGAAGGACAATGCCACAGCACACTGCAAAACGATGACAAGACTACAAACATGTCATGGGATGACGACGAATCGCACAAACTCACGTCTGCTCCAGAACGAGCAAGCACACCAGCATCCAAGGCTGATGAGACAATAAATCAACACCACAAGCACAAAAAAAAAAAGTCCATGCCAGTCAACATCAGTGAGGTGACCATGCAAACACCTCGGGATGATGCATTGGGTACTTAAAATAACAAGGAACACCAACAACATTCACAGCGGACTTGCAATATCAATATCACCACGTCATCAACAACAAAAAGAAAAAAAAAGCTCTGAACAAATTCATCAAGTTTGGACTCATAAATGTTTTTATTAAGATTGGACATATAACTACATTGGCTTTGTACAATATGCAATAGCACCATCACCTGTATAGATACGCATATCATAAGTAACTGTTTTCTATAATTTTCTTTAACGATGTACAGCAAATATGTAAAGAGAAAAAGGGGGATGTGGTGATCGTAGATTTACTAGATACAAAACAACTGAGCAAACACCAGAGGGAGAGCTATAAATACACCGGGACAGGATGTACAATTTTCTTTAACGATGTACAGAAAATATGTAAAGAGAAAAAGGGGGATGTGGTGATCACAAGTTAACTAGATGCAATACAACTGAGCAAACACTAGAGGGGGCACGGGAGAGCCATATAAATAGACGGGGACAGGAAGTGAGGACACACTTCACAGAGGGCAGAACTTGGGGCAGGACACATACACCCACACCAGCTAGGAACACTGAAGGTAACCTTAGGAAACAGCTCTGAAGAGAGAACGAACTCACAATAAAGCATCTTCTCCACATTTGAGACTACGAGCTTTATTAAGACACGAGTAACAACACAGTGTCTAGTTCTGGTCGCCTCATTATAGGAAGGATGTGGATGCTTTGGAGAGGATACAGAGGAGATTTACCAGGATGCTGCCTGGACTGGAGGAAGGCAGGTCTTATGAAGAAAGGTTGAGGGAGCAAGGGCTTTTCTCACTGGAGCAAAGAAGGCAGAGAGTGACTTGTTGGAGGTGTATAAGGTGATGAGAGGCATGGATAGAGTGGATAGCCAGAGACTTTTCCCCAGGGTGGAAATAGCTGTCACAAGGGGACTCATTTTCTTTTAATAAACAATTTTATTGAGGTAGTTTTTGGCTTTATAAACAGTTACAGACATCATCAGAAAAGAAGCAAAAAAGGCAAAAATGTGCAAACATCCACGTACTTTCAATACTTCCATCGTAACATACTGCACAAGCCCGTTCCCCTCCCACCGGTAAAGGGGACTCATTTTAAGGTGATTGGAGGAAGGTATAGGGGAGATGTCAGAGGTAGGTTCTTTACACAGAGAGTGATGGGTGTGTGGAATGCAGAGCCAGCAGAGGTGGTGGAGTCAAAGTCATTGGGGACATATAAGCGACTCTAAGACAGGCACATGGACAGCAGTAAATTGAAGGGATGTAGGGTTAGGTTGATCTTAGATTAGGATGAATGGTCGGCACAACATCATGGGCTGAAGAGCCTGTACTATGCTGTACTGTTCAATGTTCTATAGAGAGAGTGGAGCGGGCTGAGAAGCTAAGGTTGGTGGAGGACATTCCGAGGGTGAACCGGAAAAATTCGGTGGCACTGGAGGATGCATTAGTAAAGGAGAGGCAGATGCTTCAGATGGAGTTTGGGCTAGAAAGGCAGTGGGATAATTGCATAGAGACAGGGAGGCGGTTTATGATTATGGGGAGAAAGCGAATAGGATACTTGCCCATCAATTGAGGAAACAGGTGACAGTGAAGGAGATTGGACGGGTGAGGGATGAAAGGGGCACAATGGTATCAGAGCCGGAGGGGATGAATAAGATTTGTGACACCTTCTATCGGATGTTGCATGACTTGGAGCCTCCAGTGGGGGATGAAAGGATGAAGTTGTTGAAGAGGCTACGGTGCAGGTACTGAGGGGTCCGATTGGGCTGAGGGAGATGATGGATTGCGTGGGGTCGATACAAGCGGGAAAGGCCCTGGGGCCGGATGGGTTCCCAGCCTCGTTTTGTAAGAAGTTTGGGTTGGAGCTGGGACCCCTGCTCGTTGGGGTGTATAACAAGTCGATGGGGAGATGGGAGCTCACTCAATGCTATTGCAGGCCTCTATTTTGCTCATTTTGAAGAAGGACAAAGACCCGGAGCAATACGATTGTGGTGCCCGATTTCACTTGAAAATGGACGCAAAGCTGCTGGCGAAGGTGCTGACGTCGCAGATGGAGGATTGCGTGCTGGGGGTGATAGGAGAGGACCAGATGGGTTTCCTGAAGGAGCGGCAGCTGTCAGCGAATATGCGGAGGCTTCGTAATGTTATTATTGGACAGGGGTTGTGGATTGGGTTTGGCTGCTGTACAAGGCACCTAAGGTTAGTGTTCAAACAAGGTTATTTCGGATTACTTTGGGCTACACTGGGGGACGAGGCAAGTGTGCCCACTCTCCCCTCTGCTGTTTGCCCAGCGATAGAACCGTTGGCAATGGAACCTCAAGCACAGTTTCTTTGTATGCAAAAGACCTCCTAGTGTATATTTCAGAGCTTCAATAGGATCATAAGAGTCTGGGTGTTTAGCCACTTTTCGAGGTACAACTTGAATATGGGGAAAAGCGAGGTGTCCCCAATTAATGGACGGGGACAGGAGAGGAAGCTGGGGCAATTGCCATTTCGGGTAGTGGAGGCGACTTTCGCGATCTTGGGCTGAGCTGCACAAGCTGAACTTGGCGTGGCTGGTGGAGGGATGAAGGCGGAATTCAAGAGTTGGGATGTGCTGCTGAAGTGTTCGTATTTCAGAACTTTGTTGCTAAGTCCTTTTTTAGGAAGATGAATGAGTTGATTTTGAGGTTTGTGTCGGCATGGGAGGCTTTGCAGGTGAGGAGGGTGTTCTTGGAGAGGGATCGGTGGGGAGGGCACAAATAGATGATTATCACAATTAGGGACCAATGACGACATGGATCTAAGCCCAAAATGCTGCCTAAATTGCTTCCATATCCTTCGAGATGACACAACCACCGCATTCGAAGAATACCTCGCTGGAGAAAACGGCAGTGAGGCTGTCACCAGCACACCTAGACTAGAACTCCTGCACAAACCCGCTTCCATCCACTCACAAATGGCACTTGGACTGTTGAACCACCCCAAAATCTTCTCAACATTGACCACCCAATAATAAGAAATAAATTATGGAGAGGACAGTGTGAAACAGACTGATAAGCTCGAGGAGATACTTGTCAGGAAGGAAGATGTGTTGCGCGTTTTGAAAAACTTGAGGATAGACAAGTCCCCCCGGGCCTGACGGGATATATCCAAGGATTCTATGGGAAGCAAGAAATGAAATTGCAGAGCCGTTGGCAATGATCGTTTCGTCCTCGCTGTCAACAGGGGTGGTACCAGAGGATTGGAGATCAGAACCATTGTAGGCTTGTGCAGAAAGTAAGGAGGCATGGGATAGTGGGAAATTTGGCCAGTTGGATAACAAACTGGCTAACCGATAGAAGTCAGAGAGTGGTGGTGGATGGCAAATATTCAGCCTGGAGCCCAGTTATCAGTGGCGTACCGCAGGGATCAGTTCTGGGTCCTCTGCTGTTTGTGATTTTCATTAACGACTTGGATGAGGGAGTTGAAGGGTGGGTCAGTAAATTTGCAGATGATACGAAGATTGGTGGAGTTGTGGATAGTGAGGAGGGCTGTTGTCGGCTTCAAAGAGACATAGATAGAATGCAGAGCTGGGCTGAGAAGTGGCAGATGGAGTTTAACCCTGACAAGTGTGAGGTTGTCCATTTTGGAATGACAAATATGAATGCGGAATACAGGGTTAACGGTAGAGTTCTTGGAAACGTGGAGGAGCAGAGAGATCTTGGGGTCTATGTTCATAGATCTTTGAAAGTTGCCACTCAAGTGGATAGAGCTGTGAAGAAGGCCTATGGTGTGCTAGCGTTCATTAGCAGAGGGATTGAATTTAAGAGCCGTGAGGTGATGATGCAGCTGTACAAAACCTTGGTCAGGCCACATTTGGAGTACTGTGTGCAGTTCTGGTCGCCTCATTTTAGGAAGGATGTGGAAGCTTTGGAAAAGGTGCAAAGGAGATTTACCAGGATGTTGCCTGGAATGGAGAGTAGGTCATACGAGGAAAGGTTGAGGGTGCTAGGCCTTTTCTCATTAGAACGGAGACTTGAGGGGCGACTTGATAGAGGTTTATAAGATGATTAGGGGAATAGATAAGAGTAGACAGTCAGAGACTTTTTCCCCGGGTGGAACACACCATTACAAGGGGACATAAATTTAAGATAAATGGTGGAAGATATAGAGGGGATGTCAGAGATAGGTTCTTTACCCAGAGAGTAGTGGGGGCATGGAATGCACTGCCTGTGGAAGTGGTTGAGTCGGAAACGTTAGGGACCTTCAAGCGGCTATTGTATAGGTACATGGATTAGGGTAGAATAATGGAGTGTAGGTTAACTTCTTAAGGGCAGCACGGTAGCATTGTGGATAGCACAATTGCTTCACAACTCCAGGGTCCCAAGTTCGATTTCGACTTGGGTCACTGTCTGTGTGGAGTCTGCACATCCTCCCCGTGTGTGCGTGGGTTTCCTCCGGGTACTCCGGTTTCCTCCCACAGTCCAAAGATGTGCAGGTTGGGTGGATTGGCCATGAAAAATTGTCCAAAATTCTATGATTAACCTAGGACAAAAGTTCGGCGCAACATCGTGGGCTGAAGGGCCTGTTCTGTGCTGTATTTCTCTATCTATCTATCTATTGGGCAACGCCAGACCCTTCACTGTCTGTTCCTCTAAAGAAATGCCCTACGAATCCTTGGGGTCTTACCCACCCATACAAAAGAAGCTACTAACTTATTGATCCTAACAAAAAAGTATTTAGGGAGAAAAACTAGGGAGACACAGAAAAATAAAGAAACATTTTGGGAGGGTATTCATTTTGATAGTCTGGATCCTGCCCGCTAAGGACAGGGGAAGGTTATCCCACTTTTGCAAGTTGGAATTAACCTTGCTCACCAGACTAGCGTAGTTCAATTTATGGATGAGGGTCCAGTCTTGAGCCATCCAGATACCCAAATAACAGAAGCTAGACCTGGCAAGACAAAAAGGTAATACTTTGTTTGACTCCCCTCCCCGGGGGACTAACCAAAAAGTACTCACTCTTCTCCAGGTTCAGCTTGTACACCAAGAAGGAGCTGAAGCTCCTCAGTAGCTTCATTATTTCATCCATAGTAGAGACTGGATCCATGATATAAAGCAGCAGGTCATCCGCATATAAAGACACCCCGCCTTATCCCCTTCCACTTACTGGAAGACCTCAATGCAATGGCCAAAGGCTCAATCGCTAAAGCAAACAAGAGCGGACAAAGTGGACACCCCTGTCTTCTACCCTTGTTCAACAAACAGTATTCTGAACTCAAGGCATTACTACAGACACTATACAATAATCAAACCCACGATATTCATAGATAGAATAGAATTTACAGTGCAGAAGGAGGCCATTCAGCCCATCGAGTCTGCACCGGCTCTTGGAAAGAGCACCCTACCCAAGGTCAATAACTCCACCCTATCCCCATAACCCAGTAACCCCACCCAACACTAAGGGCAATTTTGGACACTAAGGGCAATTTATCCTGGCCAATTTACCTAACCTGCACATCTTTGGACTGTGGGAGGAAACCGGAGCACCCGGAGGAAACCCACGCACACACGGGGAGGATGTGCAGACTCCGCACACACAGTGACCCAAGCCGGAATCGAACCTGGGACCCTGGAGCTGTGAAGCGATTGTGCTATCCACAATGCTACCGTGCTGCCCGTGATATGAACCATTGCCCCAAATTGAACCTCCCAAGGATCTCAAAAAGATACCCCTACTCCATCCTACCAAAAGCAATGGGGCATTCTGACCCATCATCTATTCCGTAGGCGAGGACAGACCCAGTCCCATAGGGGGGAGCATTGTTCCATCAACAAGAGTGGTTTTGATGGGTCAAAGTGGGTCAGCAGGCGGAATAATGACAGCTGCATCTTGACCAACATGAAGGCTGATCCTTGTGCCTGGGACTAATCCCAGCGTTGTCCTTTCTTTAACAGCCGGTGGAGTAGGGCCAATATTGTGGCGAGGTTTGCTATAAGCTTACCATAATAGTTGACAAGCCCCAAAAATGAACACAACTCCTTTGGACCATTGGGCACTGGGGCCTGACAGATCGCCTGTACCTTCTCTTCCTTTGGGGCAAACATGGCGATAACCCAAGTAGGTCATCTCGGCCGCTTGAATACACACTTCTCCCTCCTGAGATGGATCCCCAACCTCCTCAAAACGCTGGAGGACCTCAGCCGTGTTCACTAGGTGCTCTCGGTCAGACGACCCCTGATCAGCACATCGTCAAGGTACACCACGATCGTGGGAGTCGGTGCACGTTGTTCTCCATCACCCTTTGGAAGAAACTCCGAAGGACAGCCGGTACATTCATAAAACTCACAGTGCATGATGATGGTCACGAACAATCTGGATTGCAGAGCCAGGGGCAACTGGTGGTACGTGTGGCTCATGTCTAGTTTTGAATAAGATCGGCCTCTACTGAGATTTGTGTACAGATCCTCAAAGCGAAGTTCAGAGTAGCGATTCAAACATGAGATGCAGTTGACCATCATCTCATAGTCCCCACAGAAGCGGACAGAGCCGTCAGGTTTCATGAATGGCACAACCGGTGCCGCCCAGTCGGAAAATTGGACGGGGTATTTATCTACAGGCCCTCGAGACAGTCCAGTTCTGCATCCTTGGACCTTGGACTGTAAAATATATAGGACAGGTCGGGTGTGAAAATAGCGTGGCTGAGCCAATGGGTCCACGATAATATGGGCCAAGCCTCTTTTATGGTGCTCAACCCTTTTTGAAATAGGACAAGAACCTGGACAGGACTCCTTCAGGGCCATGCGGGTACATTTGACAAACCTTCTGCCAATCAAACCGGAGATGGAGCAGTAATCTCTTCCTCAACAAACTCAGACCACTGCCAAAGACAACCACCAATGGTAGATGCTGACATTCTGCTGCCCATATTCAACCAGAAGTGGCGGCCGCTGTCTCTGGAAGGTGTCAGAGCCCGCTTCCTGGCCAGGATTTGTGAGGTCTAGGTCTCGCCGGCCAAGGCTCAACACCACCTGGAGCTCCTGGACCCCTTGTTCCGCCCTCTCCCGCAATAGTGCGATTTCCACAGTGTGCTGCAAGGTTAGATCAGTCACAACCAGTCATTTTTTCAGCATATCAGTATAGTGGATTGCACACATAAATTGGCCTTGCAGGGACTCATTGAATGCAGCACCAAATTCACATGTCTCAGCCAGTTTTCGGAGGCGGACCAAGAAGTCATTTGTAGATTCCAACTGACCCTGGCTTGTCGTATGGAATTGGAAATGACTGACGATCAAAGGTTGCTTTGAGTCAAAATGATCCCCTATCAGGGACAAAGCGGTGAACGACCGAGAATCTAGCACATCAGGGTGGATGAGGCTCTTTATGGGGCTGTACATAGGCCTTCTGCAAGCCGTCAACAAAACCATAGTTTGCCGTTCATCCCCCAGGATCTCATTAGTTCAAAAAAAGAATTGCATGTGTTCCACATACTGCTCCCAGTCATCGATACCTGTTTGAAACGGCTCAAGTGGAGGTCACGGAGAATCTGATAGTCCTTATAATGTGAGCTCCACAGGTGTTATAACCAACACCCCTCCCAAATGTACATATTAATCACATGAAACTGAACCAAACCCAACTCACAACACTAAGCTTATTAAAGCTAGAAAATCTGGTCCAACGAGTTGCAGCTCCTCTCTCTACCTCACTTCCATTAGCTAGGTAACTTTATTGCTCGCAGGGCAGCCCCTCCCCAGGGTAAAGAAAAAAGAAAACACAACCACCCATCCCGGATTAAGATGTTAACCACAAACCAGTCCCTATACAAAACACAAATTCCCACTGGGAGGTATATATTTCCAACAATATGACATAACACAACACCCTCAAACAAACATCAGGTGAAAAAAAAATCTCTCCAAAGAACAAAGATATATCACCAGATATATACGGAATGCCCAACATACTTCCCACCCACACCAATCAAACACCTCACACAGCACAGTTAATTGAGTCAAGGCAATGCTTTTTTTACAAAGGCCTCTGCCTTCTCAAAATAATAGTCATTTGACGCGTAGGTTACACGCATCCTCACCGGGGACACCACCCTGAAATATACAAGGCCACCTTGGCCTTGTTGAAGGCCGTCGGCTTCCTCGCCAGCTCAGCTCCAATGCCTTGGTCAGCGCCGGCTCTAGGGTTGCTGGCGCCCCGGGCAAGCTGAACTTCGGCGCCCTTGGGCCGGGGGGGGGGGCCCGGGGCCGAGGGGGGGGGCGGACACGAGGGGGGGCGGACCCGAGGGCGGGGCGGACCCGAGGGCGGGGCGGACCCGAGGGGGGGCGGACGCGAAATGGGGGCGGACCCGAGGGCGGGGCGGGGGGGCGGACCCGAGAGGGGGGCGGACGCGGGGGGCGGACCCGAGGGCAGGGCGGGGCTGGGGGCGGACCCAAGGGCGGGGCGGGGGGGGCGGAACCGAGAGGGGGCGGACACGCGGGGGGGCGGACGCGGGGGCGGACCCGAAGGGGGGGCGGACCCGAGGGCGGGGCGGGGCGGGGGGGCGGACCCGAGGGGGGGCGGACCGAGCCGGGGGCCGCCCTGGGGGCGGGCGGCCACCGCGCATGCGCTGGTTGGCACCGGCTCAACTGCGCATGCGCGGGTCCCGAGTCTCTGGCGCCCCCGAGCACATGGCGCCCCGGGCGACGGCCCGAGTTGCCGGTGCCTTGAGCCGGCCCTGGCCTTGGTCAATCCTGAGGCAGTTACCATCCCATTCCCAGTCCTGGTGTTTCTTGGCCTACTTCAGGACCCATTCCTTCACATGAAAGCTGTGAAACTGAACATCTTCCCAAACACCTGGCAAAAATACGCAGTGGGAATTGGGCCTTCCACACTGTGGTGAATGTATTCACCTAATGCATGTATGATAGTGTAACCTATGACCTGGAGGTGGTGATACGAGCTGCTTCCAGGTACTGTACTGTAACCCCGGTGGGCTCTGCCTCTGGCTCTGCCCTCACCTGGGCCGTATATAGAATGCCTTTGGGCGGCATTCACCTGTACAACCGACTCAAGCTAGGCAAGTTCATGATTAATAAAGCCTAATGTTCACTCACTCTCTCTGCCTCTCCGTGAATTGAAGATATATCACCCCCCCCCCCCCCCCCCCCCCCCCCCCAACCCCACGACTCAGGTGCTGTCTCCTCGATCGGTTCTCAAGGTCATCGACTTTAGCCCTCAGCACCTTTTTCTCACCGGCCACCATGGCAATCTTAGCCTCCAAAAAGGCAATTTGCTCACTGTGCCTCGTCAACATCACCTTGACACCCTCTCGCACATCACCATGCTCCTTCACCGTCTCAGAGGTCTTCTCCAGTTTCGATCTGATAGTACCCAGAGCCTCCTCAATCGACGTTTGGAGGTCCTCCGACATCGCTCTCCGCTACTTTTCAAATTGCTTATTGAAATCCGTTGGTAGCCTGCCGGTAAGCATGTTTGCTGTTATCAGAGCGGCCACAGTCACTGGAACAATCGTCACCATTTTTCCACAGAGGAGCCATGTGAAGCCTCGAAGTCTGTTGATGAATTTCCATCCGCTGGTTTCTTATCCCCAGCCTTTTTTGGCATTTTTCGGATCAGGCACCTTGTGTCTTCAAGAGCACAGGATTACCCCCCCACCCCACCCCAAAATCGGGCATAAAAGGCCGTAAAAAAGTGCCCTGGCAGGTATTACGTGTGCGCGACTGCTCCTTACATGCCACCACCGGAACCTCCCCCCCCCCCCCCTCTTTCTCATTTTACATAGGTTTCACAATTTTTCCATCTTGTAGAAAATTGTATACTTAGCTTGCTCTGGTTAGCTAAAAGATTGGCATCTGGTTTCCTGCTTCACCATCTGGCTTCAGAATGATTTAATTTTGACAGCTCCAATTCATCTCCAGCTGCTATTAACCCCTTCTTGTCAGTATGATGTTTCAAAGTGCCTTTATTATCTATAGCCCGAGCTTCTGACTCTTTAGACACATCCTTAATTGAAACAGTCATTTCCACAGCAGAATTACACAAAACAATAGATTTATGTACTTCGTTTGATTTCCCTTATATATTTTCAGTCTTAATAACGTCATTGGTCTTTTCTGGAACAACTGGAGGCAGTAACAATTTATCTCCAATCAGGTAATTTCCTAATTCAACATCTTTAATAGGTTACTTAGACACGATCCCCACAACCACAATACTGGAAACAAAATCACATTTTCAATTAACTGCAACAAAGCAGTTAAACAACTTCCATAAATACATGCTAAATTGCCCTTAGTGTCCAAATTGCCCTTAGTGTTGGGTGGGGTTACTGGGTATGGGGATAGGGTGGGGGTGTGGGCTTGGGTAGGGTGCTCTTTCCAAGAGGCGGTGCAGACTCGATGGGCCGAATGGCATCCTTCTGCACTATAAATTCTATGAAATACCTTGTATCAATACATTTTTAATACAACACGTTTTCTGGGATGAAATCCCCTTAGTTGTCCGTCATCAGTGATTGAGCTGACTGTAACTCAGAGAATGAGGGCAGCACGGTAGCATAGTGGTTATCACAATTGCTTCAAAGCTCCAGGGTCCCAGGTTCGATTCTCAGCTTGGGTCACTGTCTGTGCGGAGTCTGCACGTTCACCCTGTGTGTGCGTGGGTTTCCTCTGGGTGCTCTGGTCTCCTCCCACAGTCCAAAGATGTGCAGGTTAGGTGGATTGGCCGTGCTAAATTGCCCTTAGTGTCCAAAATTGCCCTTAGTGTTGGGTGGGGTTACTGGATTATGGGAATAGGGTGAATGTGTGGGCTTGGGTAGGGTGCTCTTTCCAAGAGCCGGTGCAGACTCGATGGGTCGAATGGCCTCCTTCTGCACTGTAAATTCTATGATATATGAATATTAATTTGCTTGCTGGATTTGCTGGACTAAAATGGGGATTCTTCACCCTGGACATAAAACATTTAGAATCTTCTTATACATGATCTATTCCAACAGTAAATACATTTGAAGGTACCAGATTGTCACAAGCTCCACTTACTGATATAACATTTTCTGAAATCACACTATGCACTCCCACAAATGCTACAGTTTTGGCTTTTAATTTCCAACAATCTCCTAAACATGCCCTCTATTTTGACAAAAATACCATGTTGATCCCCTTGAATCATTCTTATCATGTGTCTTTTATAGTACTCTGGGGAGCATCTGTTTTTCTTGTCTCTCTTTTTCTATGTCCAAAGTTTTTGAATAAGACTGCCAGGGGTGTCATGTGATGTGAGCGCAGGAGCAGTTGCGTTTTCACAAACTCCAGCTCAGCTCATCGTTTAATCCACCTTTTCATCCTTTTGCACGTTTCTTTTTTTTGTCTTTCCTTGGTTTACATACACTGTGTCCCGAGAATTGGTGTACGGTGTTTCGGCATGATGGAGCAGAGTTAAAATGTTTAAATCCTCGCTTGTTCGTGACGGCTGGAAGGAGTTGGGGTGGGACCCTGCCTTTAGTGATTCAGTTGCTTTAGAGCACTTCTGCCCTGACGGTGTGGTGTGCATTGACAGATGGCTGCCAACAAAGATGCTGTTCTGGCTGGAAATTTTGGCTCTGGGATTCAGGTCGTCAAGGCCCAACTCTAAGAGTTTTGGGGTGTTTTTATGAAGGCAATGTATGTGCACGAGAAGGTTCTTGCAATAGAGAGAAGATTGTCTCTGGTGGGAACCCGCCTCTGTATGGTCAATTTCATGCTGCATGGCCATCCTGATGGAGTGGGGAGACAGAGGGGAGGGACAGCAGAGGAGTGCTGCTGAGCCTGATTCCCAAGGTGAAATGGTGGGGAAGTTCCCAGCTGAGTTTGAGAATTGCCTACCATGTTCTGGGAATCACAATCTGGAGGCTGGGCAAATTAAATTTGATGGAGCACATCTAATCTTGTCTTTGAGGCCTTGAGTTGATGTGGCCTTCCAACCACCGGCCCTGTATGGTCCTGTACGGATGTTGGTTGTGAGGTGTTGGGGTTGGCCGAACAGGTCGAGCCATCCCTCCTGGCCAGAGCCTAGGTTGTTGACCGCCTGGGTTCTGGTGAGACGGCATGGTAGTAGTAATGGTGTCTCATGCTTCGATCATTGGAATGCCTTTTTAAAAATAAATTTAGAGTACCCAATTCATTTTTTCCAATTCAGGGGCAATTTGTCATGGCCAATCCACCTACCCTACACAGCTTTTGGGTTGTGGGGGCGAAACCCACGCAAACACAGGGAGAATGTCAATCGTTGGAATACTTGAGAGATCCTGAGGAGTGTTCATTGTTCCTGATCCTGACTCATCCTTGATTTTGGCTTTCTTCATACGCCAGTGAATAAACCTTTTTCCTGAGGGCCACCTTGCCCTTCTGCCCTGTTATTATACGAGACACTGCTCCCCGGTGATCATGTTGTTGTCTACTTGATGTTGTCAATTTTTTTCAATCACAGGGAAATGAATAATGTCTGTGTGGTGGCTGGTACCATTGATTATCCTGATTTAACTAGTTTATATCATGTTAAACAGAATGTTGAATGAGAGATTTGTGCAGTCTTGTCTACTAAATGTATTTGAGTCTTATATTGTCTGACAATCCTTGGAGGGAGGGGTGTGCTTTTTGTTGTCTCCTCCCCCAACAGTCTCACTGAGAAGGGAGGTGAGCAGAGACGGAGTGGGGTGATGGTTTGAAGTTGGTAGGGTTAGTTTGTCCTCGCTGTGAACGAGGAAGGTCCCCCCAATTAGAGCTCTTCAGTTTCGGGGGTGGGGAGAGGGGCGGGGTTCTACTTTTTCTTTTAATTTGGATTCAGAGCATCCATGTTTTGTTTTCTTTTTAGGCCCAGGCAGACTAGACTGCATGTTATCCTGGTAAATCCTGGGTTATAATTGACTCTTAAATAAAAGCAAATGATTATGGATGCTGGAATCTGACAGCATCTGTGGAGAGACAAGGGAGCTAACATTTCAAGTCTGGATGACTCTTTGTCAAAGCTAGGGAGAACTGGAAACAGGGTCAGAGTTATACTATTGTGGGTAGACGGTGGGGGGTGGGGGGGGATAGAATGCCAGCGACAGTTTTCTGGGGATAGACTGCCCACTAGTATCTATTACAAGCCCAACGTCTCCCACTGACAGCTACCTTGACTACAGCTCATAACACACACCTGATAAGGTCTCCATCCCATTCTCCCAATTCCTTTGCCTCTGTCACATCTGTTCCAATTATGATACTTCTCAAAACAGTGCTGTTGACATGTCTTCGTTCTTCTTTAATCATGGTCTCTCACCCACCTTGGTTGACAGGGATCTCAGCCTCTTGACCCATTTTCACATCTGTGCTCTTACGACTTCCCCTCCATTCCAGAATCAGGATCAGGTCCCCCTTGTAATGTTCTTACCAGGTGGCCTGATTTATATTCCAAGAACACTTGTAGCTAAAGCTATAAATGATTAATATTAACAGTGGGTCAAATATATACAAAAGAACAGATGAATGAACACGCACAAGCAACCTCTCTCCCAGCTCTCTAGTCAGTCTGAGGTCACCTGACTGTAACATTCTCTTATATACTAATGAGATTCTTAGTGGTCAGTCAGTGAATTATAACACAACAATGATATCATTACATCCCCTTTCCTTTATAGGAATAAATTAATACATTATCAGTATATTTACATAGGGGCAGCATGGTAGCACAGTGGCTATCACTGTGGCTTCACAGCGCCAGGGTGCCAGGTTCGACTGTCTGTGCGGACTCTGCATGTTCTCCCCGTGTCTGTGTGGGTTTCCTCCGGTGCTTCAGTTTCCTCCCACAGTCCAAAGATGCGCAGGTTAGATGGATAGGCCATGCTAAATTGCCCTTAGTTTTAGGAGGGGTTATTGGGTTATGGGGATAGGGTGGAAGTGAGGGCTTAACTGCGTTGATGCAGACTGTACTGTATGTTCTATGTACTATCATTAGCCTGTGAGCCTATTAATTTTTTCTTTAAAATTTTCAAAACAGGTTTAACAAATGTACACAAGAACAGCAAGTATAGTACATAAAAATAGTCCAAATCTACAACTTGCGTCAATCAGGTTTTCTTCTGACTTTGGTTGATCTTCTCAAAGTTTGACCTTGCTGCTCAGAACTTGTAGATTCAATATTCTCCATGACATTCTCATGCTCACGAATTGCTGAACTATCTGACACTGCGGCTGACGTTGATTCTGACATAGATTCGTTATCCATCACATTGTTGTGAAAGTCTTCTCTGGTTTTCAAGAGCGCGTGACAATTTCTTAAAATCAACCTATCCTCTGTCTATACATTATAGGAACGAGGTGCTATTTATTCAAGTACAATGGCTTTTCTCGACCAATTGCCTGAATCTTCTATTCTCATAATGTCATCACTACTCAGAGGTGGTAAAGTTCAAGACACTCTATCATAGAACTGCTTTTGGTTTGCTTTAATGTTTTGCATTTCCTGCAGTACCACTGCCTTCTCCTCCTTTTCCAACCACCATTTCATGAGTAACTGTTGGCGATCTACCATGTGACAATGGTAACGCTTTGTAATGTGATTTCGCGAGATATTAATCAGATTGGCTGTCCATTGCTTTCTGTAATGATTGTTTTGCAATCTGAATACTTTTTCATTAAGATCTTTGGGATCTGGAGCCGGGAGTGCAGGAGGCGATAGAGGCCGGTGTTCTGGCCTTTGCGTCCCTAATAGCCCGGCGGAGGATCTTGCTCCAATGGAAGAATGTGAGGCCCCCAAGCATGGAGGCCTGGATCTCTGATATGGCGGGGTTCATTACATTGGAGAGGGTGAAATTTGCCCTGAGGGGATCAGTACAAGGGTTTTTCAGGCGGTGGCAGCCTTTTCTGGACTTCCTGGCAGAACAGTAGGGAAATAGGCCGACAGCAGCAGCAACCCGGGGGAGGGTGTGGGGGGTGGGGTAAGGATTGGGGGGAGGGAGAACTGTGCACGTGGGTGTGTGGAGGGTGATATCTCTCTTTTTTTTCTCTTTTTTCTTTTTCTTTGTTTTTATTCTTTCCTTTTGTTTGAAGTTGCTCTTGAAGCTGGGGGTGGGGGGGGGGGTGTATTGTTCATGGGGTGTTACCGCGGTTGTATGTTAATAAAGTTAAGATGTTTATATTTTGTATTTTGTAAAAATTTCAATAAAAATTATTTTAAAAAAAAAAATCTTTGGGATCCATGCCTATGCGAGCATCACCATTTTTTGGTTTCACACATACCATGGAATTTACCACATTGGTAGATTCTTCAATCTTCTTGATAACTTGTGATTTCGTATTTGATACGGGTGGTAGGGTAAAAACGAGATTGACATGCAGATCTGCATCTTCAGCAATTTCACTACTAATAGTTTGTATCGGTGCTTTAGATAATGCATTTTCTTTAAATTGTAAGTCATGGTGAATGGTTGGTAGTGCACTAAAATTAGTGAACACATCGCTGAATTTGCTGATAACGTTCTCAGAATCATTAGAGTACTGATCCAATCCTTTGTGGATGATATATACCAACTGCACTAGACCTAATTCTTCACAGGACTGATCACCTAATAATGAATCCAAGCCCTCGGATACAATACAGAATGGGACTGAATAAACTGTGTTCTTCACCACCACACTCAGGTCACAAGGACCATAACATTTAATGCTTGAACCTTTAGAATCTCAGAGATATTTTGTGATTTCTTCGAATCGGCTGAATTTTTAGATTTTTAAAATCAGTCATGCTGATTAAATTGGCTTTGGCACCAGTATCTAACTCCAATTGGACCACTGTACCATTCACTTCAAGTGGTAGCAGCCATTTGTCCTCATCAACTGCATTTATTTTAAATGGAGTATCAGTTTGCATTTTTTAAAGTACTGGAGAATATTTTGATGTCTTCAAAAAATTATTCCTCTCTATTATTACTTCAACAAACAACAATGTTTCATCACTGGAGACTATGTCTTTCACTGTGATGACTGATCTGGGGTTGAGAGTAACAATTACGAGGAAAGTGATTTATTTTCCTTTGCAACTGGAATAAAACTTGCCAAACGCCGGACACTGCCTTAATTTGTGCCTTTGAGCACATCTTTTAGACAGAAATACTTGGTCCTAATCTTTATCCTATTTGTTGGTGCGCGAGGAGCTGCAGGAACTTTCCCACCTTTTGTTGGAAGTTTCCTGCCTTTTTGGAAAAAGGGCGGCAACTGGAGTGCTTTCCTCAAAGAATACGCCACCATTACAGAGAAACATTTTAGAATGCTGTGCTGCAAGCTCATGAGCCTGACAACTATTAACTGTTTGTTTCAAGGACAGCTCCGATTCCCTCAGCAACTGTTCCCTCAGCTTACTTTCATTCACACTAAACACAATTTGGTGCCGAATCATGGAAGATTCCGCTGCAGAAAAATTACAGGTTATAGCTTTTAACTTTAAATCAGTGCTGAAATGACCTATGAAGTCTACTGTCTTCTGTAAACGTGATCTAAAGACATAGCGTTCATAAATTTCACTCTTTCTGGAGGTGCAATGTTCATCAAATCTTTCAATTACTTCATTCAAATTTTTACTATCTTCATTGTTTGCAAATTTAAACGTATTTACACAACAATTGCTTCAGGCCTTGCTGCCGATAGGAGCATCGCAACCTGATGCAAATCTGATTGATCGCCTAAATTTACTGCAATAAGAAACAGATTACATTGTTGTTTAAACACACCTCAGTTGCTGTCCACATTACCATGAAATCTGAGGCTTATTGGCTTCAATGACTCCATGTGGTTCATTCTTGGAGTCTGCAAAATCTTTAAATCTCAGTGGACTCGTGGAAGGCTGATAGTTTTTCTCAGTGTTTTATACCATCCAACCCTGGTACCATGTAATCTTCTAGTCATATTGCCTGATTTATATTGCAACACTTGTAGCTAAAGCTCTAAATGATTTATTAACATTAACTGTGGGTCAAATATATACAAAAAGCAGATGAATAACAATATGAACATGCACCTTTTTCCCAGTTCCCTAGTCAGTCTGAAGTCACCTGATTCTAACATTCACTAATGAGATTCCTAGTGGTCAGCTGGTGAATTACAATACAACCATGATATCACTACACCCCTTGTCCTCACTTTTCACCCAACCAATCTCCACATTCAAAGAATCACCCTCCGCATGCCAACGCCAGCATGATGGCCCCATCAAACATTTCTTCCCCTCACTCCCCCGTCAGCATTTTTCAGGGACCGTTCCCTCCGGGTCTACTCCTCCATCACCTCCAAAAGTTCACTCTCTTCCCATGGCACCTTCCCAATTCAATCACAGAAGGTGTAACACCTGCCCCTTTACCACCTCCCTGGTCTCCATCCAAGGGCTTAAACACTCTTCAGATGTGGCAGTGCTTCAGTGCACCTTCTTCAATGTGGTCTATTGCATTTGCTGCTCCCAATGCGGGCTACTCGACATTGGAGCAGACTGGGTGACCGCTTTGCAGAACATCTTCGGTCCATCGCAAGCAGGACCTATACCTTCCTGTCGCTTGCCATTTCAACTCACCACCTTGCGCTCATGTCCAATTGTCTGTTCTTGGCCTGCTGCAATGTTCCAGTGAAGCCCAGTGCAAACTGGAGAAACAGTATCTCATCTTCCGGTTAGGCACGTTACAGCCTGGACTTAACAAGGAAACCAACAACTTCAGACTATGTATTCTCTCCTCCACCTTCACCCCATTTTTATTTTTACTTTAAAGACCAGTTAATTAGAGTGCAGGACAGGCATGTCCCTGTGGAAATGAAGGACAGAATTGTGGATTAGGGAACCATGGATGACGGGAAATTGTGAGACTAGTCAAAAAGAAAAAATAAGCATACAGAAGGTCTAGGCTTTTGAAAGAATACAGGGAAAGTAGGAACAAACTCAAACGAGAAGTTAGGAGAGCTAAAATGAGCCATTAAATTTAATTGACAAGCAGGGTCAAGGAAAATCCCATGGTGTGGTTCCAGGGGACTGGAGAATAGCCAATTTTGTCCCTTTATTTAAGAAGGGAAGCAGGGATAATCCAGGTAATTATTGGCCAGTGAACCTGACGTCAGTGGTGGGGAAAATTTGTTTTATTCATTTATGGGGTGTGGGCTTCACTGGTTAGGCCAGCATTTATTGCCAATCCCTAATTGCCCTTCAGAAGATGGTGGTGAGTTGCCTTCTTGAACCGCTGCAGTCCTTAAGTGTAGATACATCCACTGCACTATTAGGGTGTTCCAGGATGTTGCCCCAGCGACAGTGAAGGAACAGCAATATATTTCCAAGTCAGGGTGTTGAGTGACTTGGAGGGGAACCTCCAGGTGGTGGGGTTCCCAAGTATCTGCTGCTGTTGTCCTAGATGGTAGTGATCCTGGGTTTGGAAGGTGTTGTCTAAGGAACCTCGGTGAGTTACTGCAGTGCATCTTGTAGATGGTACACATGGCTGCCACTAATTATGGAAGGGGGAGCAATCAAGTGGGCAGCTTTGTCCTGGATGGTGTTGAACATCTTGAGTATTGTTGGAGCTGCACTCATCCAGGCAAGTGAAGAGTATTCCATTACATTCCTGACTTGTGCCTTGTAGATGGTGGACAGGCTTTGGGGAGTCAAGAGGTGAGTTAGTCGCCGTAGGACTCCTAGCCTTTGACCTGCCCTGGTAGCCACAGTATTAATATGGCTAGTGCAGTTCAGTTTTTGATCAATGGTAACCCCCAGGATGTTGATTGCAGAGGATTCAGTGATGGTAATGCCATTGAATGTTAGATCCTCTCTTGTAGGAGATGGTCATTGCCTGGCACTCGTGTGGCGTGAATGTAACATGCCACTTGTCAGCCCAAGCCTGGATATTGTCCAGGTCTTGCTGCATTTGGACATGGACTGCTTCATTATCTGAGGAGCCGCGAATCGAGCTGAACATTGTGCAGTCACCCACGAACATCCACACTTCTGACCTTATGATGGAAGGGAGGTAATTGATGAAGCAGCTGAAGATGGTTGGGCCGAGGACATTACCCTGAGGAACTCCTGCAGTGATGTCCTGGAGCTGAGATGATTGACCTGCAACCACCATAACCATTTTCCTTAGTGCCACGTATGACTACAACCAATAGAGAGTTTTCTCCCTGATTCCCATTGACACAAGTTTAGCTCGACCTCCTTGATGCCATACTCGGTTAAATGCTGCCTTGATATTAAGGGCAGTCACTCTCACCTCACCTCTGGCATTCAGCTATTGTCCATGTTTGAACCAATGAGGTCAGTAGCTGTGACCTTGGCGGAACTCAAACTGAGCGTCCGTGAGCAGGTTATTGCTAAGTGCCGCTTGATAGCACTGTTGATGACTCCTTCCATCACTTTGCTGATGATGGAGTGTAGACTGATAGGGTGGTAATTGGATGGATTGGATTTGTCCTGTTTCTTGTGTACAGGATAAACCTGGGCAATTTTCCACATTGCCGGGTAGATGCCAGTGTTGTAGCTGTATTGGAACAGCTTGGCTAGGGGTGCAGCCAGTTCTGGAGCATGTCTTCAATACTATTGCCAGGATATTGTCAGGCCCATAGCCTTTGCAATATTCAGTGCCTTCAGCCGTTTCTTGATATCACATGGAATGAATCGTATTGGCTGAAGACTGTAATCTGTGATGCTAGGGACCTCCGGAAGAGACAGATGTATCATCCACTCGGCACTTCTGGCTGAAGATTGTTGCGAATGCCTCAGCCTTGTGTTTTGCACATATGTGCTGGGCTCCTGCATCGTTGAGGATGGGGATAAATGTGGAACCATTTCCTCCAGTGAGTTGCTCAATTGTCCATCACCATTCACGTCTGGATGTAGTAGGACTGCAGAGCTTAGCTCTGATTTGTTCATTGTGCAGTCGCTTAGCTATTACTTGCTGCTTATTCTGTTTGGCACCAGGTTGACACCTCATTTTTTGGTACACCTGATGTTGCTCCTCGCATGCTCTCCTGCAGTCTTCATTGAAGCAGGGTTGATCCGCTGGCTTTGTGATAATGGTAGAGTGGCGGAAATGCCGGGTCATGTGGTTGCAGATTGTGGTTGAATACAATTCTGCTGCTGATGGCACAGCACCTCATGGATGCCCAGTCTTGAGTTACTAGATCTGTTAGAAGTCTATCCCATTTAGCACGGTGGTAGCGCCACACAGCACGATGGAGGGTATCCTCAAAGTAAAGACGGGACTTTATCTCCACAAGGACTGTGTGATGGTCACTTCTACCAATACTATCATGGACAGATGCATTCTCAGTAGGCATATTGATGAAGAGGTCATGTTTTTCCCTTTTGTTGGTTCCCTGACCACCTGCTTCAGTCCCAGTCTCGTAGCTATGTAGTTTAGGACCCTGCCTGCTTGGTCTGTGGTGGTACTACCGAGCCACTCTTGGTGATGAATATTGAAGAGCATATTCTGCACCCGTGCCACCTTCAGTGCTTCCTTGAAGTTGTGTTCAACATGGAGGAGTATTGATTCATCAGCTGATGATGGCCGGTACGTGGTTTCCTTGCTCATGTTTAACCTGAAGCCATGAGACTTCATGTGGGCCAGAGTCAACTCCATCCCATCTGTATACCACTGTGCCGCCACCACTGCTGGGTCTGTCCTGCTGGTGAGACAGGACATACCCAGGAATGGTGATAGTGGTGTCTGGGACATTGTCTATGATTCGGTGAGTATGACTATGTCAGGCTGTTGCTTAACTAGTCTGTGAGTCAGCTCTCCCAACTTTGGCACAAGCTCCCAGATGTTAGTAAGGAAGATTTTGCAGGGCTGGGTTTGCCGTTGTTGTTTCCAGTGCCTGGTTCGATGCCAGGTGGTCTGTCTGGTTTCATTCTTTTTGTGTTTTTGTATACAATTGAGTGGCTTGCTTGGCCATTTCCGAGGGCATTTAAGAGTCAATAACATTGCTGTGGGTCTGGAGTCACAGGTAGGCCAGACCAGGTACGGGTGGCAGATTTCCTTCCCTTTTTAAAAAAAATAAATTTAGATTACCCAATTATTTTTTCCAATTAAGGGGCAATTTAGCGTGTCCAATCCACCTACTCTGCACATTTTTGGGTTGTGGGGGTGAAACCCCACGCAGACACGGGGAGTATGTGCAAACTCCACACGGACAGTGACCCAGAGCCGGGATCGAACCTGGGACCTTAGCGCCGTGAGGCGGTTGTGCTAACCACTAGGCCACCGTGCTGCCCTCAGATTTCCTTCCCTAAAGGGCATTAGTGAACCAGACAATGGTTTCATGGTCATCATTAGACTTTTAAGTCCAGATATTTTATTGAGTTTAAATTCTATCACCTGGCGTGGTGGGATTCAAACCCGGGTCCACAGATCATTATCCTGGGTCTCTGGATTACTAGTCCAGCAACAATGCACTGTGCCACTGCCTCTTCTGTTGGATAAGATACTGAGGGACAGGATTTATTCACATTAGGAAGCAAACAGACTTATTAGAGATAGGCAACATGGTTTTGTGCAGGGAAGGTCATTTATTTTTTTAAATAAATTTTGAGGTTTTTTTTTTCCAATTATGGGACAGTTTAGCATGGCCAATCCACCTACCCTGCACATCTTTTTGGTTATGGGGGTGAGACCCACGCAGACATGGGGAAAATGTACAAACTCCACACGGACAGTGACCCGGGGCTGGGATCAAACCCTGGTCCTTGGCATTTTGCTAACAACGGCGTCACCCTGTCGCCCTTTGTGTTACCAACTTGATGAGTTTTTTGAGGAGGTGACAAAACTAATTGATGACGGAAAGGCTGTGGATGTCATCTACATGGACTTTAGTCAGGTTTGACAAGGTAGGGCAGCACGGTGGCACAGCGGTTAGCATTGCTGCCTACGGCGCTGAGGACCTGGGTTCAAATCCCGGCCCTGGGTCACTGTCCGTGTGGAGTTTGCACGCTCTCCCCGTGTCTGCGTGGGTTTCACCCCCACAACCCAAAGATGTGCAGGATAGGTAGATTGGGCACGCTAAATTACCCCTTAATTGGAAAAAATAATTGGGTACTCTAAATTTAAAAAAATATAAAAAATAAAAGGTTTGACAAGGTCCCTCATGGCAGACTGGTACAAAAGATAAAGTTGCATGGGATTTGGGGGGTGCTAGCTAGATGGATAAAGAACTGGCTTGGCAACTGGAGACAGGGTAACAGTGTAAGGGAGTTTTTCAGAATGGAGATCTGTGACTCGTGGTGTTCCACAGGGATCAGTGATCGGACCACTGCTGTTTATAATATATATATAAATGATCTGGAGGAAAATATAGATGGTCTGATTAGCAAGTTTGCAGATGACACTAAGATGGGTGGAGTTGGAGATAGTGAAGGGACTGGCAGGAGGTCAAGAAGACATACTGTGGTCAAGAAGACATACGGTGTGCTTGCCTTCATTGGCTGGGGCATTGAAGACAAGAGTTGGCAGGTCATGTTACAGTTGTATAAAACTCTAGTTAGGCCATATTTGGACTATTGCATGCAATTCTGGTCACCACACTACCAGAAGTACGTGGATGCTTTGGAGAGAGTGCAAAGAAGGTTGACCAGGATGTTGCCTGGTCTGGAGTGTTAGCTATGAAAGATTGAATAACTCGGATTGTGTTCATTGGAAAGACAGAGGCTGAGGGGAGACCTGATTGAGGTGTACAAAATTACAAGAGGTATAGACAGGGTGAATAGTCAGAATCTTTTTCCCAGGGTGGAAGACTCAATTACAAGGGGGCACAGGTTCAAGGTGAGAGGAGAAAGTTTTGGGGAAATGTGCGGGAAATGTTTTTCTGGGTCCTGGAACACGTTGCTAGTGGAGGTGGTGGAAGCAGGCACAATAGCAACCTTAAAGATGTATCTAGATAGACACATGGAGAATGGGAATGGAGGGATACAGATCATTTGGGCAATAATTAGTCGGTCTAACTAAGGAATCTGGATCGGGGTAGGTCTGGTGGGCCGAAGGACCTGTTCCTGTGCTGAAATGTTCTTTGTTCTATCAATTCATTTTCATTTCTTCCATCATTCCATTCTTCCCTCACCATTGTCCCCCCTTCCTCCGTCCTACTTGGGCCAACTGTTACCTGCTCCTAGTTGTCGTTTGATACACTGCTTACCTTTGTTCTGCCGTTAACACGTCCTAATCTCTTAATGTGCCAGCATCAGCACCATTCCTGGCCTTGATCACCCCCATTTACATTCCCTGTCTTTTTGTCCATGACACCTTTGTCAATCTCTACTTATCGCTGGCCCTCTATCCAGCCCCACTGCTCACGCCAACCCCCACCCACCTACCCCCACAACAGTATAAATCTGACTCTCCCTCCCAGGGCATCCACAATGTGGGTGTCTTGACAGTTTTCCTTCCTAAGTGCTGGGGTTCCCCATTAGCTAAGACCAATTTGTATATCCTTTTTTGTTGGGTTGGGTTGGGTTCGGCGGTGATGGGAGGAGAGCCTTGTCCTAATTAGGATTTGGTGGGGCTGCATGGAAATTCCTGGGGTTAGTTTATCCTAAGATTCTTTTTGTGACAATGCTAGGCTAGGCCAGGCCCGGCACCATGATCGGCAATCCTGTTGTCCCCAAGGAATTGGGGGTGCTCCCTCTAGAGTGGTGTGACGCACCCTGGGCAAGTGCGTGGTCAATTCCAGCCCCACGTGCCCCAGAGTCACAACACAAATAAATTAACCAATAATTCTTATTCAAATTCCCAAAGTGTTTGGGCCTTTGGCCACCCAATGATTACAGTCACCAGGTTTGTACGGCGAAAAACAATTACTGTTTATTTACACCAAGAACTATGATGAAATATGCAGTAATTACAAGCTAATACGTACTACCCACTTCAACTGTCCCACCCTCTACCCATACAAATAAGACAGTCAGACACAGAGGGGTAAAAATAGTAAGGATGAAAGTTAAAAGATAAGAGCCTTTGCTTCAAATGATGGTTCTTTAGCTCTTATCAAACTGGGCCTTCAGCTTGAGGTTCGCATTCAGGCCTATACCTTTCTGGAAAGACACTTTATTTCACTTCAAACCTTGCTCCCAGACTGTGGTTTGATTTCAGGTCTCTGCAGTCTCAAGAGAACAGCGCCCAGACTTGCTGGAGAGTCAGCCCTCACAGAGGCCTTCTGAAGAGAGTTTAGCTGGATCTTTTTGGGAGAGAATTAGTTAGATCCGTCCATCACATTGCCAGAACCAAAACTGAAACCAAACTAGAACCTGCATGATTTTGAAAAATTTCAGTGGGATCAGATCCAATCATCATCTGCTACCCAGCAGAGTACAGTCTTTTGGGCCAATTCATTAGCCACCAGCCAAATCAATCAAACTGAACCCCAGACAATCTCTGTCATTGGGGTTGGACAGTCCACAGATCCGGTTTGAACCAGCACAAACTGGCAGTGGTCCCTCCTGCCCCTGAAATCCTCTGCTTGAATTAAAGGCACAGGCCTCTTCTTTTTTCTGCTTGAATTAAAGATACACGCTGCCTTAAAGACACATGTCCATAAATCATTCATGAATCAAAATTGTAACGCCAAAAATAAAAGAGGAAATAAGGGAATAGACATGGAATAAACAGGAAGGATCCTTACAACGCCCCTAGGGAAAGCCGGGTGTGACTGGGTCTGGCACTCATGTGGGCAATTACTTTCCCTGGAGGTGTGGCTTCAGCTGTATCCCTCTCTTTTACTTGGTTTATTCCCAAACTAACTTGGGTGATGCTATGATTACGGGCCTCAGTGCTATGGTAGGCAGGCCTATTTGATAGATGGCCCTCCCCTTTTTTTACTGAGTGGTCCTGGTTGTTGGGGTGGTTTCATTTGTTGCTGGGTGGAGGAGGGTTGACTCTTCATATGTCCCTTGGGCCCCTCCTCCCCCTCTTACAGGCTGAGATCTTCTTAACATTGGGCCTCATGGCTATTTTAGTGTCCCCGAGAGGATTTGTTGTTGCTTGATGGTCCGGTGGCCTGTTCCTCCTTTTGACCTGGGATCTAGGATGGGGGTTTGTAACTCGGTCTTCGCTCCTCACTGTTTGCTCTTTTCTTAATTTTATTTTTTAAAATAAATTTAAAGTACCCAATTCATTCCCCCCCCCCCCCCCCCCCCCCCAATTAAGCAGCAATTTAGCGTGGCCACCCTACCTACCCTGCACATCTTTGGGCTGTGGAGGTGAGACCCACACAGACACGGGGAGAATGTACAAACTCCACACGGACAGTGACCTGGGTCCTCTGTGCTCTGAGGCAGCAGTGCTAACCACTGCACCATCCATCGTGCCGCCCTTCTTTTCTTAATTTTCTATGGAATACCTAGGTTTGAGATCCAAAGATGTGCTAAATTGTCCTTGATGTTCAAAAAGGTTAGGTAAGGTTACTGGGTTATGGGGATAGGGTGGAGGTGTGAGCTTAAGTAGGGTGCTCTTTCCAAGGGCCAGTGCAGATGTGATAGGCCAAATGGCCTCCTGCACTGTAGATTCTATGATCTATGAGAACCAGTCTCTTTTCATTACTCTGCTTCACCTCGAATTAAAAAGTCCAAAATATAACTATCTAATAACGTAACATCATAAGAAGTGTCAAAAAAAGATGGTAGAACTTGCAGCTTCTTCCAAGCCTGCCATTTTTCTCTACAATATTCAGTTGTAGGTCTGCAGCTAAATTACACCTTTTTAAGAGCTGCAGGCTGCCTTCAAAGAGCACCTGCAAAGTGAACTATTATAATCTCCCCTTTAGGCAAACTGCCAATGAATAAGAGCACTGGCAACCCACATATTTCCTTCAATTAACTAGGGTTCTTATTTGACGATTGAGTGTGTATTCCAAGTACAGCGCCCCTTCTTCAGCTGAAAACAGGCTTAATCCAATTTCTACCTTTTAGCACAAAATCAGTTAGCTTGACATCCTGATGATATAATTAAGCACACAATTTACATGGCCCATGCATATAGAATATAAATTGCCACTTTCTGGACAGGGGAGAGCTTCTAAAAAGGAGATGTGAAAATAACTTCTACCTGGCTGAAAGCCAAAACAAGAAATGTAATCTCTGGTATCTACTGTTCTTACTCCTTTGCTGCAAGCCTTATACGAAGATAACTAAAGTAATATCCCAGATGTTTCTGGGGTTTTGCCATTGTTTTGGATTGTAATTATTCAATAGCCTGTAGTAAATATCCATATGTAACTACTTCCTGCCTGTGCCTTGTTATGTAAAATTTGAAAATAAATTGTGACGCCTTGTGAAATCCTCTTTTTCTTGTCCACAGTACACAAATAATTTTTCTTTGAAAAAATACAGAAGTAAAATATGTTTTTTTTAAACCCAAATCTGTTTCACTACCTGTGT
The DNA here is from genome assembly GCF_902713615.1 of Scyliorhinus canicula. NCBI lineage: Eukaryota > Metazoa > Chordata > Chondrichthyes > Carcharhiniformes > Scyliorhinidae > Scyliorhinus > Scyliorhinus canicula. Next base: position 248,807,186 of record NC_052146.1, read on the forward strand.
TCCATCTGGCACAGCTGATGTTGAATATTTTCTCGACTTGGCCTTTTTTAAGACTCCAAGAGAATAAACCATGGCATACATAATTGAACACCACTGCTTTGCATATATCTTTGCCACACCTTCTGAGCCTGCAACAGGCCATAAAGGTTGAGCGTTTAACTTAACTATGCCTATTTTTTAGTCTCTGGCTCGTTTTTTGAGGTTTGTCAACCCTCTCAGCTGCTGCTGCTAGCAGCCTAGGAGATTGATGTGCTTTCAATTTCTCGCCAGAGCAGCAACACCCACCACTATTCCACTCACAGCTCTATGAATTCAACAGTTGCTGCCACACAGAAGCTTTCATCTCAGTGACGTTGCACCACCCTCACTGCCCAGGAGAGCCTGGTCTGGCTAGTTGTGCCAGGACTGATAAGGTAAGAGGGTGCAGGGAGTCAAACAGCGGTAAAGGAAAAAAGAGTGACTGGAGAGTGAGGTAGGCTTGGAGCCAGCATTTGCTACAGAGCTGGGAGCAATACCAATGCATAGTCATAAAGTCGTTCTGGCACAGAAGGGGGTCTCTTTGGCCTGTCAAGTCCATGCTGGCTCTCTGAAGAGCAATATAATCAGTCCCATTCTATTGGGCCGCACGGTAGCATGGTGGTTAGCATAAATGCTTCACAGCTCCAGGGTCCCAGGTTCGATTCCCAGCTGGGTCACTGTCTGTGCGGAGTCTGCACGTCCTCCCCGTGTGTGCGTGGGTTTCCTCCGGGTACTCCGGTTTCCTCCCACAGTCCAAAGATGTGCGGGTTAGGTGGATTGGCCATGCTAAATTGCCCGTAGTGTCCTAAAAAAAAGTAAGGTTAAGGGGGGGCTGTTGGGTTACGGGTATAGGATTGATACGTGGGTTTGAGTGGGGTGATCATTGCTCGGCACAACATCGAGGGCCGAAGGGCCTATTCTGTGCTGTACTGTTGTATGTATGTATTCCTGAAGCTAAATCAGCTTATTTCACATACAGTGTCCATCCAATTTTTTAAAAAATCACTTCTCATCTCCATTTCTACCACGCTTATGGGTGAGTGAGTTGCAGGTCATTACTTCTCATTATGTAAAAATATTATCCCTCACATCAGTCCCCACATCTTTTGCCCAAAACTTTAAACTGCGTCCCCTGGTCCTTGCACCATCAACTAATGGGAACAGTTTTTCTTGGTCAACGTTACCCAAACCTATAATATAACCTTATCTATAAACCTGTATCAAAACTCCCCTTAATCTCCTTTACTCTGAGGAGACCAACAACAGCTTATCCAGCCTTGTAACCAAGTTGCTAAAATACCTAGGACCATTCTGGTGAATCTCCTTTGCACCCTCTGAAGAATCTTCACATCCTTACTAAAGTGACGAACAGAATTGTAACAATACTCTAGTTGTTGCCTCATCAGAGCTTTATACCGGTTTAGCATTAGAGGCTCACTGGGAGAAGAGCAGCAGTAAATGAGTGGGTGAAATGTTGATGGGTAAATATAAAATGATTGTTTCCACTGAAGGGTGAATGGGGATCAAGCATCCAGATACTGAGAATTGGGACCGAAAGATGCAAAGAGGAAGGGAGAAGGAAGGTTTTTGAATTGAAGGCTATTAAACAGTGCTAAATGTCACAAATTGTTCTTGAGGTAGAACGTTGTTTACACAGGAATGGATTAAATATTTGAAATGGAGAACCATAAAATAATCTGCAGGTAGTGGAGCTACAGGGAACAGGTGTAGCATTGGAAGCTGAATAGCTTCCTCTTGCACTGTACGCTTTACTACTCTTTGGAAACTCCCTTTATTGAATGGTTTACAAATGTCGATGGGAAAAATAAAATAATTTATTATAAAGTGTTTTTCAAAACCTCAGGCCGTCCCAAAGCACTTTGCAGCCTCTGAAGTACTTTTGAAGTGTAGTAATCACTGTAATGTAGGAATGAAGACAGTCAAGGTGCAAGCAACAAGGTCCCACAAACAGTAATATGACAATGACAAAATAATTTGTTTTAAATGTATTAGTTAAGGGTTAAATATTAGCAAGAACATCAAGGAGAACCCATCACTTTTCTTCAAAATAGTGCAATGGAAACTCTTATGTTCATCTGAGAAGGGAAAAGGAGCTTTAAGTTTAATGCCTTATCTGAAAGATGGCACCTCCAAAAAGGCAGTTCTCCCTCAGAATAGTAAGAAGTCTTACAACACCAGGTTAAAGTCCAACAGGTTTGATTCAAACACGAGCTTTCGGAGCGCAGCTCCTTCCTCAGGTGAATGGCGAGGTATGTTCCAGAAACATTTATATAGACAAAGTCAGAGATGCTGGACAATGCTTGGAATGCAGGCATTTGCAGGCAATCAAATCATTACAGATCCAGGGAGAGGGATAATCACAGGTTAAAGAAGTGTAAATTGTCTCAAGCCCGAACAGTTGGTAGGATTTTGCAAGTCCAGGCCTGATGGTGGGGGGTGGATGTAATGCGACATGAATCCAAGATCCCGGTTGAGGCCGCACTCATGCGTGCGGAACTTAGCTATAAGTTTTTGCTCGGTAATTCTGCGTTGTCGCGTGTCCTGAAGACCGCCTTGGATATCCCTCTCCCTGGATCTGTAATGATTTGATTACCTGCAAATGCCCGCATTCCAAGCATTGTCCAGCATCTCTGACTTTGTCTATATAAATGTTTCTGGAACATACCTCGCCATTCACCTGAGGAAGGAGCTGTGCTCCGAAAGCTCGTGTTTGAATCAAACCTGTTGGACTTTAACCTGGTGTTGTAAGACTTCTTACTGTGCTCACCCCAGTCCAACGCCGGCATCTCCACATCATGGCTCCCTCAGAATAGCACTGGATTGTCACTTTACATTTTTGTGCTCCACCTTTGCAGTGAAGCTTGAATCCGGAATCTTCTGTATCAGAGAAGTATGTGAGATACAGCAGACAAAAAGTGGCATTGACTGAGAAGTCTGACTTCATCTTGTACCATTTGGGCAGATTCTGGTTGTGGTTTCAGAATAAATATCAACAGGTCATAGGATTACTCATTACAGATAATCAAAATATTATCAGTATCACGAATAATAATAAGTGCAATTTCAGTGAGTTACTATTAGCTCCGTTGAAATCAAATTTCCTCTCACCTTTGGATTTCCCACTTTACCATAAGTGACCCGCTTCACTGAACTTCTCACACTATTGCTGTCAGGTGCGAAAAATAACAAAGATGCTCAATTACAGAGACCCAACATTTATAAGGTAAATTCCATGCTATTTATTATTTGGTTAGAATGAATGTATCACGGTCATAACATTGGATGATCAACGCTGATTGAAGATTGTCATTTTTAGATCATCTTTCACGACCACAGGATATCCCACAGTCATTTACAGCTAATAAAGTAATCTTGACCTTGTCGTAAAGTAACTCCACACTTCCAGAATGCCGTGATGTACTGCAATTCGTGTGCTGACACAACTGGTCCACAGCAGACACTATCTCCCTGGCCCTACACTCATCCCTGGAGCATCTCGACCACAAGGACTCTTACGTCAGGCTCCTATTCATTGCCTACAGCTCCACCTTCAACACAATTAGTAATCCCAGCCAAGCTCATATCAAAACTCCAAAACCTAGGACTTGGCTCCTCCCGCTGCAACTGGTTCCCCGACTTCCTGACCCATAGACCACAATCAGTAAGGATAAACAATGACACCTCCTCCACGATAGTCCTCAATACCGAGCCCTGCAAAGCTGCATACTGTACTCCTTATACACACATGATTCTGCGGAAAATTCGGCTCAAACTCCATCTACAAGTTTGTAGTAGGTCGGATCTCAAACAACGATGAATTAGAGTACAGGAGGGAGATAAGACACCTAGTGGCATGGTGCAACGACAATAATCTCTCCTTCAATTTCAACAAAACTACGGAGCTAGTCATCGACTTCAGGAAGCGAAGTGTCATACACACCCCTGTCTTCATCAATGGTGCCGAGGTGGAGATGGTTGACAGCTTCAAATTCCTAGATGTACACATCACCAACAATCTGTCCTGGTCCACCCATGTTGACGCTACAACCAAGAAAGCACAACAGCGCCTAAACTTCCTCACAAAACTAAGGGAATTCGGCATGTTCACATTGACACTTACCAATTTTTACAGATGCACTTTAGAAAGCATGCTATCTGGCTGCATCACAGCGTGGTATGGCAACCGCTCGGCCCAAGAAGGTAAGAAATTACAGAGAGTGAATACAGCTCAGTCCATCATGCGAACCTGCCTCCCATCCATTGACCGTCTACACCTCCTGCTGCCTTGGGAAAGCGGGCAGCATAATCAAGGACCCCTCCGAACTGGGTTGTTCTCTCTTCCAACCTCTTCCATCGGAGCAGAAGATACAAAAGTTTGGGAAACACACTAACAGATTCAAAGACAGCTTCTTCCCCGCTGTTACCAGACTCCTGAATGACCCTCTTATGGACTGAACTGATCTCTCTACGCATCATCTCTACTGTTGTAGCACCATACACCGTATGTTCCACTCAATGTCTATGTCTATGTATTTACATTGTGCATTTACCATATGTCCTATGTTTATCATGTATGGGACGATCTGCCTGGACTGTACGCAGAACAATACTTTTCACTGTGCCTTGGTATACGTGACATTATTTCTAAATCTAAAGTAGGAAAAATACCAGCCAATTTGCACTCATCAAGATCTCACCAACAGCAATAAATTAAAGACCAGATAATCTGTTCTGTATTTTTTTTAAATTTAGAGTACTCAATTTATTTTTCTAATGAAGGGGCAATTTAGAGCGGCCAATTCACCTAGCCTGCACATCTTTTTGGGATGTGGGGGCGAAACCCATGCAGACACGGAGAGAATGTGCAAACTCCACAGACAGAGACCCAGAGCCGGGATCGAACCTGGGACATCGGTGCCGTGAGGCAGCAGGGCTAACTCACTGCGCCACCGTGCTGCCCTCAGATGATCTGTTTTGTTTGGTTGTGGAATTAATGTTGGCTGTAACAATGGAAGTGATAGTCAGACTTGGTCTGACAAAATGTCAGACCTGCAACTTTAACTCAGTTTCTTTCCACAAATGCTGCCTGACCTGCTGAGTATTTCCTGCATTTTCTGCTTGGTGTATGACTGGGAGAGTTCAACTAATCTTTTTCAAAATAGTGCCCTGGGATATTTTACCTCGATCTGCAAGGGAAGACAGTGACAGTGTAGCATTCCCACAATACTGCACTGATGTCAGCTGAGATTTAGGAGGTTAATTGGTCAATAGATGAAAAAGACATGAAAGGGTGCAGTCTTAATAAGATTAGCTTTGCTCCTAATTGCTGATTACTGTAATTTTAATTCGCCTGAAGTTGCTAAACCAGAAACCTGTAGTTTTGCACTAAAGTGGTGGCTGGACAATTTTTATGGAACAGTACACATGGGTTCCTCACACCTGTTTCCACTGAAAGTGTGGAGACCCTGGAATCTGAACCCACAACATTCTGACTCAAAATAAAAACTGTAAAACATGCTGTTTTATTTTAAATGATTGGTAAAATGGACTTAATGGTTCTAAAGTCACTATTATAAATTACTGTAAAATATCCATTTCCATGTTAAAGGTGCTGTATTGATGCAAATTGGTGTGAAAAATGATGTGTTGGAAATACTCAGCAGATCAGGCACTATTTGAATAGACAGAAGCAGGGGGCGAGATTCTCCCAAAACGGGAGAAATCGTAAAGCTGCCGTAAACCCCGGGCGGGTTTTACGGCAGCGCGCCCCTTCCCGACGGGGGACCGATTCTGGTCCCCGGTCGGGGCTAGCAGCCCGACGTCGTAGGCTCCGGCAAGACGGGCTTAACGAAAATCGTTAAGCCCGCTTACCGGAGTTAGCGCCGGCTGACGCGTCATATGACGTCAACCGCGCATGCGCAGTTTGGAAGACTCCAACCCGTGCATGCGCGGGTGACGTCATCGCGTTTTTGCGCGAAACCCGCGCATGCGCGGGCCGGGTTGCCCCTCAGCCGCCCCGCGAATGGATACTGCGGGGCGGCGGAAGGACAAGTAGTGCGCGGGCATCGGGCCCGCTGCCCGCGATCGGTGCCCACCGATCGCGGGTCCATGGCACCCTTGGCACGGCCGTGGTACTGCCATGCCAATCGGTGCCATGGTTGTAAAAAGCGAGTTGGTGACGCCGTTTTTACGAACGGCAAGACCAGCTGTGTTTGCCGTTCGTGAAAACGGCGGAAAGGGCTGGGACTTCGGCCCATCCAACAGCTGAGAATCGCTGCCGGCCGTAAAAAAACGGCGGCAGCGATTCGGGTCGGGACTTCGGCGGGGGGGTGGGAGAATAGCGGGAGGGCGGGAAAAATGTCGGGAAGGCCCTCCCGCTATTCTCCCACCCGTCGTGGGGGTCGGAGAATTTCGCCCAGGGTTACTGTTTCAGTTGGAAGATCTTTTGTCAAAACTGAGAGTTAAGTCCTTTAACATAATTCATGTGATTTGGCAAAAGTTTACTGGAAACAGCCAATTGAATGTAAATCGGTGTTGGAGGAGTGCCAGGTATCAGAGGGAGTTCAGAACAAACATGTTTTCCCCACAAAAAAAGGACGGGACTCCCAAATATAGATGCACTTGGATGTCAAAGAACATAGTGTAAATATATGCTAAAAAGGAAAGGTTATGTCAGGTATTGAAAGCTCTATATTGCAGAAGGATGGAGGTATATACAAAGTGGAAGGGTGAAATTAAAAAGGAAACTTTGAAAACAAAAATAGGGCATTAAAAATATTGGCAAATAAAATCAAGTAAATCCCAATTATGTATTATAAATAAATAAGGAACAAGGGGATAACTAAGTAAAGAGCAGGGACAATTAGAGATCTAAAAGGTAACTTGTACACAAATACTTTGCAAGTGTCTTCATAAGAAAAGGATATGATGCATAGTAGTTAAGGAGGAAGTTTGTGACATATTGGGTGGCATAAATGCAGTGAGAGAAAAAATATTGAGGAATTTAAAATCTTTGAGTGGATAAATTACCAGGCATGGATGAAATTTATCTTGGGCATTTAAGAGAAGGAAGAGATTTAATAGCAGAGGCTCTGACCATTATTTTCCAATCCTCTCTGGTTACAGGATGGTGCTGGAGGACTAAAGAACTGGTCACATTGTACCATTGTTTAAAAAGAAAGACTGAGTAATTACAGACCAGTCAGCCTAACCGCTAAAAATTCAGTGGGACGGTACGACTCATTATTTAGAAAGGCGCAAACTAATATAAGACAAACAGCGTAGATTTGTTAAGGGAAGTTTGTGGCTGACTAATGCAATAGAATGTTTGGAGGTGTTAACAAAGAGGATGGATGAGGGTAGTGCATCTGATGTGACTACATTATTTTAGAAAAACTTTTAACAAGGTCCCACAAGGCAAACTGGTCAGAAAGAGCTCATGGGATCAGAGAGAAAGTGGCAAGTTTGATCTAAAATTGTTCAGCAGAAAGCAATGGGTAACAAATGGCAAGTGGATATTTGTGACTGAAAGGTGTTTCAAGTGGTGTTCCAAAGGTTCAGTATGAGGTTCATTTGCTTTTTGTAATGTCAATGATTTAAACTTAAGTATAGATTACATGATTCAGAAGCTTACGGAAGGTACAAAACTTGTCCCATGATTAATAGTGAGGAAGAAAGCTGCAGACTGCAGGAAAACATCAATGGACTACTCAAGTGGGCAGAAAAATAGGAAATGGAATTCAATTTATTTGAAATACTAAAATTAAGAGGGCAAACAAGGCATGAAAATACACAAATGGTAGGATTCTGAGAAATGTAGAGTAGAGGGACTTTGGAGTGCACAAGCTACAGAGGAGCTTTATGACGTCAGGAATAAGTAAAAGTTAGGCTAGATTAATTTTCATTGGAGGAGACTGAGAGGACATATAAATAATCAAGAAATATAAAATTATGTATAATCTATTTCCCTCAGCAGAGCAGTCAATAACCTGGGAATATATTTCAAGTAATTTGTTGAATAATTCTAGGACATGAGAATGTTTTGTTTTTGTTGCAGGATGACCATTGCTATAAACTAATTTGACTACTAACACATTTTCAGCAACCTTGTTACAACCTTCCTTAACATGTGCTGCCCACAGGTCAGGTGACCACCAAGTAGATGGAATGTGTCCTATTGTATCTAATACTGAAGTACACCATGGCAATCATCCATTAATAATCTTTAGTCTCACAAGTAGGCTTACATTAACACTGCAATTAAGTTACTGTGAAAATCCCCCAGTCACCATGCTCCGGCGCCTGTTCAGGTACACGGAATGCCCAATTCACCTAACAAGCACATTTTTTGGGACTTGTGGGAGGAAACTCCTGGAACATCCGGAGGAAACCCACAGACATGGGGAGAACATGCAGATTCCGCAGTGACCCAAGGCAGGAATTGAACCCGGGTCCCTAGTGCTGTGAAGCAACAGTGCTAACCACTGTGCTACTGTGCCAGCCATAATAAAAATTGTCAAGTCATGTTGCAGCTGTATAGAACCTTATAGGTCACACGGAGTATAGTGTTCAATTCTGGTCGCCACACTGCCAGAAGGATGTGGAGGCTTTAGAGAGGGTGCAGAAGAGATTTACCAGGATGTTGCCTGGCATGGAGGGCATTAGCTATGAGGAGAGGTTGAATAAACTCAGTTTGTTCTCGCTGGAACGACAAAGGTTGAGGGGTGACCTGATAGAGGTCTACAAAATTATGAGGGCATAGAGAGGGTGATAGTCAGAGACTTTTTCCCAGGGTAGAGGGGTCAATTACTAGGGGGCATAGGTTTCGGGTATGAGAGGCAAGGTTTAGAGGAGATGTACGAGGCAAGTTTTTATTTTTACAGAGGGTAGTGGGTGCCTGGAACTTGCTGCGGAGGAGGAAGCAGGGACGATAGTGACGTTTAAGGGGCATCTTGACCAATACATGAATAAGATGGGAATAGAGGGATACGGAGCCCGGAAGTGGGGAAGATTTTAGTTTAGACGGGCAGCATGGTCGGTGCAGGCTTGGAGGGCCAAAGGGCCTGTTCCTGTGCTGTACTTTGTTCTTTGGTTTGGAACTCACTGTCTGAAGGGAGTAATGGTAAAAGCCCTTAGCACACGTAAAAAGTACTCGGATATACACTGGTATTGCTGCAATTATAGGACTGCAGATCAGAAAGTGGGATTTAGCGAGATAGATAGCTCTGCTGACCGGTACAGGTATGACAAAACGAATGGCCTCCCATCCACTTTCTAAACATCCAGTTTTCCGATCTCGTCCAGTTCCGATTAGGGCCATTACCTTGAAACACTGGATCTGATTTTAACTGACTAAAATCCATTCACTCACACCGAATTAAAATCAGGCCCCTTAACTCTCCTTCCTCTCCACAAGATGCTGTCCCACTGAATATTTCCAGCACATTCTGTTTTAAATTCAGATTTCCCGCAGCTGTTGTACTTTGGGTCTTGGCCAAGGAGTCGTCCTCACCGGCGGATCCACAAACTGTCTTTTACCACGAGCGTAAAAAGGGATCTGCGGCTGCCGGGGAGAACTGTTGGCAACTGGAGCGTAAATGCAAATGTGAACACAATACGAGAGAGTAACTGCGTCCGCTTTCCTCCCGCGTTCTCTTCCTTTGTTCGATCCAGAGCGTGGCCCTGACGTGCTGCGTAATGCGTGAGAGGAGGAGGCAGGGGGGGGGGGAGGGAGGAAGGAAGGAAGGCCGGGAGGGAGGGGGGTGGGGATGGTGTGCGGGTTCAGCTGCTTATACGTGAAGGCCGGAGATTGTAGTGGAGACACAAGGAGAAGGTTCTGGTAGTGGAATGTGCCGGGCTCCAGGGTTCTGGAACGCCGGGCGGTGAATGCGCAGCCCGCCAGCCCCGCGCGCTGAGCCTGCTGCAGCGCCCACAGCCATGTGAGAGTCACAGTATGTGTGATAATTGTTCAAGCTGGGCTCCTACTAACTCTTCATTGTCGAGGGGGGCACAGGCTGGCTCTTTAGACAAGCTAGCAGCCGGCTCGTTACCCCCCACAGGGGATCCTGCCTGTCCATTTGTATTGAAAATGAACTAAGCCGTTTAATATCTTTACATTGAGGGATTACCATCGGGACATTATTTGTATTTTTTTTTAAACTGAGAGGGCTAAGGAAGGAGAGAGAACGTTTAATGTTGTAGCTGATCGGCTCGAAAGTGAACATCGTCGGTTTAAAGTCTCCAAAATGGGCATGGCACCGAGGAAGGGAAGGGCTGGCTAGCACTTGTCAGGTGCGGATATTGTGAACGGTATTAATCACCGACTGGATTATTTGTATTCTTTTCGTGTCTTATCATTCTTGTCAGGATATCAGTAAGGAAACCAGCTTCTTCTTGGCCCAGTGGCTTCAGGCAGTTGATGTTCATCCCCGTCATATCTTTGAGTAACTGCCCAGACGATCAGTCCATGACCTCTCAGCTACCACAATAGTAACCGTCCAGCATTCTCTCGCTGTATGTCCCCTTCATCTCGATATTATTTCCATTTATAGATACTGGGTCACACACAACATAGGTAAGCCTGTGTTTAATACTTCTGTTTGAATTATATTCTAGTTTTAATTCTGCTCGTTCGCTTGTTTTCCTTCCCCCCAACGTAGGCGTGGGGAAGTCACAGGCAAATCTATCCGAGCGACAGAAAGCAAGTCGGCTGATTTTATCAGTCGTGACCAAAGTAGATGGACAACAAGGGCTAGCCTAGAGCGAGAAAGTGAATCTTTACACATGTAATCGGCAAGTCTTGTTGCCCAGGATTCCCAAATGGGGATAATCTGCATTTAGCCTTGAATTTTAAACTGAGTCTGGGACTATATTTTGGTTTTGTCTTTTGTATTTCAAAGACACAATATCTTTTTGTTAAACCGATTAAAGGAAATTGAAATGTAAAGTAGTGACGTAACTGGGCGGACATACTCCGGTGTCTCCTCCATTGATAATAGGTACGTTAGCAGTTCCTGTATTTCAAGTCGCAGTTTCGGAAGTTAGCATTTGACCCTATATGCTAAATATATGTTGAGGTTAATTTTCTTTCTATTTAACCTTCAAAGCACAATTCTCGTTATTGCCAGTATGAACCTGTTAATTTAAAAGCAAAATATGTTAATCGTTCTTTTATTTATTAAATTGAATACGCTTTGAAGAGTACTTCCTCAAATTCTTTGGTGTAAAGCTACAGGATGAGATGGTTTATCATTACTGTTTTCGTGAGAATGATGTGTCTGGTGAAGGTGAACATTAATGTTCTACGTTTCAAGTTTCATTCAGTGATAAACGGTTCAATTACAAGATTTGTATGTTTACAACTTAATCCTTAATTATTCTAGCAAAGCGCCCAGAGAATTGAATTTTATGGATTCAGTTCTCGAGTAACTTTGGCTTTTTTACTATAATGATTACACTTGATAGTGTACACAACACAATTAATGCAACTTGGTTCTTGTATGCAGATGGCATTGTGTTTTCAAATACAGAATGCTGCTTTTCTCATTTAACTTTAGTAGATAATGTGGAATCAATGTGCAGGTACACCGTGACATTTCTGCTGTTGTGCAGCAAAAGTGACAAAACTCTGCAATCAGATCCCAACCTGGCTCCCAACCAGTAAGAGACTGGGTGTGTTTGGGTTTGCCACTGAGTGGAATATAATCCACTTTAGTAGTGTCAGTTTAAAACCTGTTTAGCTTGTTTAAAAACAAATGTTTTGACAAAGCAAATGCTCCAACTTGTGATCAAAACAAATGTTTTTGCAGTCGCCACAAAGTATTCTCCTGGCAGCTGGTGTGCCATTCATAACTCCAGCAATCAGCAAATCACTATATTTGCTAGCTGCAAATCACACTCACAGTCTTGGAATATAACCACAGCCATAGTATGTCTGAATATTGTGCACTACCTCACTTTCAGATGGCTTTTTGTAATAAAGGTATCCAACTCCTGTTTGATTTAGATTTATACAATATATTTATTAGCTATGATTTGAAGTTTGTTTAATTGTATGCACTGACCTTGACAGCTGCTGTCCTATGGGCAATTGCAGTTTTACTACCTAGATATTTCTCAGTCTTTGTTTCAAGCTATGCAATTGCTGAATTCTACTTCGTCATGTCCAGCATTGCCAAATCACAGAGTCATAAGATTGAGCAATTGTTTTTTGACCAATAAATGTTTTTAACTCTTGCAGCCAGTTTTTATACATGAACATAGAACATCAAACATTAATACTCTTCATCAGGGTTCATTTGGCTCTCTGAGACTATAAGACATAGGAGCAGAATTAGGCCACTTGGCCCATCAAGTCTGATATTTTTCTCATTCCCATTCTCCTGCCTTCTCCCCATAACCCCAGACCCCCTTATTAATCAAGAACCTATCTATTTCTGTCTTAAAAACACCATGATTTGGCCTCCACTGGCAAAGAGTTCCACAGATTCACCAACCTCTGGCTGAAGAAATTCTTCCTCCCTCTCTGTTTTAAAGGATAGTTCCTTCAGTCAGAAGAGAACATGGTACTCTAAATTTATTTTTAAAAAATAACTTAATTCCTTACAATTTAAAAAAAAAAAAAAAATTTTATTAAGATTTTTACAAAATATAAACATCACAACAATATGAACAAAACAACAGCGGTAAAAACCCAAGACCAACACCCACCCAACTTCAAAAGCAACTGCAAACAAAAGAAAACCCTTGTACTCATCCTCTCAGGGCAAATTTCACCTTCTCCAATTTAATGAACCCCGCCATATCATTGATCCAGCCTTCCACGCTTGGGGGCCTCGCATCCTTCCATTGGAGCAAGATCTCCGCCGGGCTACTAGGGACGCAAAAGCCAGAACACCGGCCTCTTTCGCCTCCTGCACTCCCGGCTCCACTGCAACCCCAAAAATTGCGAGTCCCCAGCCTGGCTTGACCCTGGATCCCACCACCCTCGACACCGTCCTTGCTACCCCCTTCCAACACTCCCCCAGCGCTGGGCACGCCCAAAACATATGGGTGTGGTTCGCTGGGCTTCCCTAGCACACCTGTCCTCGCCCCCGAAAAACCTACTCATCCTCGTCCCAGTCATGTGGGCCCTATGCAGCACCTTGAACTGTATGAGGCTAAGCTTCGCACAGGAAGAGGAGGAATTCACTCTCTCCAGGGCATCCGCCCATGTCCCCTCCTCAATCTCCTCACCCAGCTCCTCTTCCCATTTACCCTTCAGTTCCTCCACCGAGGCCTCGTCCACCTCCTGCATTACCCGGTATATGTCCGAAATCCTCCCTCCTCCAACCCACACCCCCGAGAGCACCCTGTCCCGCACCCCACGTGGGGGCAGCAAGGGGAACCCCTCCACCTGCCGCCTGGCAAACGCCCTCACCTGCATGTACCTAAACATGTTCCCCGGGGGGAGCCCAAACTTCCCCAAGCTCACGAACCTCCCCTCCACAAACAGGTCCCTCAACCTCCTAACCCCTACCCTGTGCCAGCCCAGAAATCTGCCATCAATGCTCCGTGGGACAAACCGATGGTTCCCCCGTATCGGGGCCTCCATCGAGCCCCCCACTTCTCCCCTATGCCGTCTCCATTGCCCCCCTATTTTGAGGATAGCCGCCACCACTGGGCTCGTGGTATACCGCGTTGGAGGGAGCGGCGACGGCGCCGTTACCAGCGCCTCCAGGCTTGTGCCCACACATGACACCACCTCCATCCTCTTCCATGCTGCCCTTTCCTCGTCCATTACCCACTTACGCACCATCGCTGCGTTGGCAGCCCAATAGTACCCACAGACGTTGGGCAAGGCCAGCCCCCCTCTATACCTGCCCCGTTCCAGGAACATTCTTCTCACCCTCGGAATCCCATGCGACCACACAAATCCTGTAGTACTCCTGTTGACCCTCCTAAAAAAGGTCTTCGGGACAAGGATGGGGAGGCACTGGAACAGGAACAAAAACCTCGGGAGCACCGTCATCTTAACGGACTGCACCCTCCCCGCCAGTGACAGCGGTAACATATCCCACCTCTTGAACTCCTCCTCCATCTGCTCCACCAACCTTGTGAGGTTGAGCTTGTGTAGGGCCCCCAACTCCCAGCCACCTGGACACCTAGGTACCTGAAGCTCTTCCTGCTTCAGTGGGAGCCTACCAATCCCCTCCTCCTGACCCCCCGGGTGCACCACGAACAACTCGCTCTTGCCCAGGTTCAACTTATACCCAGAGAAACCCCCGAATTCACTAAGAATCCTCATCACCTCTGGCATCCCCCCCACCAGGTCCGCCACATACAGCAACAGGTCTTCCGCATAAAGCGACATTCGATGATCCTCCCCACCCCGCACCAGGCCCCTCCAGTTCCCTGACTCCCTCAACGCCATGGCCAGGGGCTCAATCGCCAATGCGAAGAGTAAGGGGGACAGGGGGCACCGCTGTTTCATCCCCCGGTACAGCCGAAAGTACTCCGACCTCCTCCTATTTGTGGCTACACTCGCCAACGGAGCCTCATAGAGCAACCTCACCCAACGGATAAACCCCTCCCCAAACCCAAACCTCTCCAACACCTCCCACCGATATTCCCACTCGACCCTATAAAAGGCCTTCTCCGCATCTAATGCCACCACTATCTCCGCCTCCCCTTCCATAGCCGGCATCATAATAATGCTGAGGAGCCTTCGCACGTTCGTATTCAACTGCCTTCCCTTCACAAACCCCGTCTGGTCCTCATGAATGACCCCCGGCACGCAATCCTCTATTCTTGTGGCTAGGATCTTTGCCAGCAGCTTGGCGTCGACATTTAGCAGCGAAATCGGCCTATATGACCCACACCGCAGAGGGTCCTTGTCCCGCTTCAGGATCAAGGAAATCAGCACCCGTGACATAGTTGGGGGCAATGCCCCCCCCTCCCTTGCCTCGTTAAAGGTCCGGACCAACAAGGGGCCCAACGGGTCCACATACCTTTTATAAAATTCCGCCGTAAACCCATCCGGCCCCAGCGCCTTCCCCGACTGCATGCTCCCTATCCCTTTAACCACCTCCTCCAGCTCGATCGGCGCACCCAGTCCTTCCACCTGCTCCTCCTCCACCCTCGGAAATCGCAGCTTGTCCAAGAAACGCCCCATTCCACCCCCCTGCACCGGGGGTTCCGACCGGTACAGTTCCCCATAGAAGTCCCTGAAGACCCCATTAACATCTACCTCCTTCCGCACCACCTTCCCAGCTCTATCCGTCACTCCCCCAATCTCCCTGGCCGCGTCCCACTTTCGGAGCTGGTGTACCTGCATCCTGCTCGCCTTCTCCCCATATTCATACACCGCCCCCTGTGCTTTCCTCCACTGAGCTTCCGCCTTTCTGGTAGTCAATAGGTTGAACCTGGCCTGAAGGCTACGCCTCTCCCCCAGCGATCCCTCCTCCGGAGCCTCCGCATATCTCCTATCCACCCTCACCATCTCCCCTATCAGTCTCTCCCTCTCCCTATGGGTTCGGATGGAAATCAATTCCCCTCTAGTCACCGCCTTCAATGCCTCCCAGACCGTCCCCACTCGGACCTCCCCGTTGTCGTTGGCCTCAAGGTATCTCTCGATACACACCCGAACCCTCTCAGCCACCTCCTCGTCTGCCAGCAGCCCCACCTCCAAGCGCCAGAGCGGACGTTGGTCCCTCTCTTCCCCCAGCCCGAGGTCCACCCAGTGCGGGGCATGATCTGAAATGGCAATGGCGGAGTATTCCACATCCTCCACCCTCGAAACCAGCCCCCTGCTCAGGACAAAAAAAATCAATCCTCGAATAGGCCTTATGCACGTGGGAGAAAAACGAGTACTCCCTGGCCCTTGGCCTCGCAAACCTCCAGGGATCCCCCCCCTCCAAAAATCTGGTCCATAAATCCCTTCAACACCTTAGCCACTGCCGGCCTCCTACCCGTCTGGGACTTGGATCGATCCAATGGGGGATCCAGTACTGTGTTGAAGTCCCCCCCCCATGATCACCTCCAGGTCCGGAATGCGGCCCAACATACGTTGCATAAACCCCGCATCGTCCCAATTTGGGGCGTAAACATTCACCAACACCACCAGCTCCCCCTGCAGCTTACCACTCACCATCACATACCTCCCGCCACTGTCAGCCACCACATTTAACGCCTCAAACGTCACCACCTTCCCCACCAGGATCGCCACCCCCTCGACTCTTCTCATCCAGCCCTGAGTAAAATACTTGCCCCACCCATCCCTTCCTCAGCCGAACCTGGTCCGCCACTTTCAGGTGTGTCTCTTGGAGCATAGCCACATCCGCCTTCAGCTCCTTCAAGTGCACAAACACCCGTGTCCGTTTGACCGGACCATTCAGCCCCCTCACATTCCAGGTTATCAGCCGGATCAGAGGGCTCCCTGCCCCCCTCTTCTGCCGATTAGCCATAACCCATCCCTTGCCACCACCGGCCAGTGTCCCCCGCTCTGCCAGTTTCCCACGGCGGCAACTCCCCCCCCCCCCCCCCTCCCCCTCCAGCACCCCCTGCATCCTCCAGCTCCTTTCTGACCGTTTCAGCAGCAACCCCCCCAAAGGCTAGGACCCCTCCTAGCCGTGCCCCTCCCTCCATAGCACTCCCGTGAGCTAGCTAACTTCTGCTGACCCCGGTGACTCCCGCCCTACCTCCGACTCCTCCCCACGTGGGACTACCCCTCCTCCTTCGTGCCCATCAGTGGGTCCCCCCCCCCCGCTTTTGCGTGGGAAAAGAAAACAGCCAGCAATGGCCCACGCTTCTCAGCCCCGACTCTGCCCCCACCATTTCACAGCGCGGGAAACTCGAGAAAAGCCCGCGCTTTTGCCCTGCCCAGCCCCGCCTCCTCTAGGGCAACTTCCATTGTCAGTCCCCACCAGCAGCTCCCCAAACTCCCCGTTTACCCCCCTGCCCGAACCCATCCACCAGACCCATACAGAAAAACGCATACAAAAAAGACATAACGACATCACCCCACCCACCCTAAGGCCAACCCACATCTTCCATTAAACAGAGCAAATACAAGTACATTATTATACAACATCCCTCATCTTCGACCTTCAGTTTGAGTCCAGTTTCTCGGCCTGCACAAAGGCCCACGCCTCCTCCGGGGACTCAAAATAATGGTGCCGATCCTTATAGGTGACCCACAGACGCGCTGGCTGCAACATGCCAAACTTCACGCTCCGTTGAACCCGGCCCTCCGCTTCACCACCTCCGCACTCCAGTCCTGGAAGATCTGCACCTCCGTGTTCTCCCACTTGCTGCTCCGCTCCTTCTTGGCCCACCGGACACGCACTCACGATCCACGAACCGATGAAACCGCACCAACACCGCCCGCTTCGGCTTGGGCCTCCTAGCCAGAATTCTGTGGGCCCCCTCTAACTCCAGGGGCCCCTGGAAGGACCCAGCCCCCATCAGCGAGTTCAACATAACAACCACATAGGCCGCTAGGTCCGACCCCTCCAGCCCCTCCGTGAGGCCCAGGATCCGCAAATTCTTCCGCCTCGACCGGTTGTCCAGCTCCTCGAACCGATCCTGCCGCCTTTTATGGACGCCTCATGCATCTCCACCTTCCCTGCCATCCTCCCTTTCGGAGGCCTGCTTTTGCAGCTCCCGGATCGCAGCCCCTTGGACTGTCTAAGCCTCCATCAGCTCCCTGTTGGTTACCTTCAACAACTCCAGCAGGTCCACCTTAAGCTCCTGGAAGCAGCGCAGCAGAGTCGCCTGCTGCTCCTGCGCCCACTGCCTCCACTCCTCTGGGCCTCTGCCGGCCACCATTTTGTTTTTCTTCCCCCGCTTTTCCAGGGGCGCTTCCACCGTTTTTCTTCTTACCCCACTCTTGGTCCAGACCATAGGACCGTAGGGATCGACTCCTGTCCTCTTCTCACGTCGGGATTTGCCGACAAAGTTCCGTTGGGGGCCCTGAAAAGAGCAGCCGAACGTGCGGCTTAGCTCCGCATTGCCGCCACCGGAAGTCACTTAATTCCTTACTAACAATACAACCCCATTTCCTCTCCCCATCTGCCTGTCCTTTCAATGGGACGCATATCCTTGCATGTTTATATCGCAGCCCTGATCCCCTTGCAGCCATGTCTCTGGGATGAGCACAGTATCATACCCTCCCCAATTTCAATGTGCTCAACAAGCCCATTTACCTTGTTCTGTATACTACACATTAGTCCTGCATTGACCACTACCCTTCTCATACTTGTCACCTTTTTTGCCCTGCCTGAGGTTAAATTCCTGCCACCTTCTATACTCTCTGCTCTATTATGTGGGCTAGAAACTTTACTAACCTCTCTTGAGCCATCGACTCCTTTAACTAGTTGAAAGTCCACATCATTAACCTGCACTTCTACCCTCTCCTTTAACTTTGCTTTTTTAATTCTCCATGCAACTGGGTGGCGCGGTAGCACTGTGGTTAGCACTGTTGCTTCACAGCGCCAAGATCCCAGGTTCGATTCCCGGCTTGGGTCACTGTCTGTGCAGAGTCTGCACGTTCTCCTCGTATCTACGTGGGTTTCCTACGTGTACTCCGGTTTCCTCCCACAAGTCCCAAAAGATGCGCTGTTAGGTAATTTGGACATTCTGAATTCTCTCTCTGCGTACCCGAACAGGCGCTGGAGTATGGCGACTAGGGGATTTTCACAGAGATTTCATTGCAGTGTTAATGTAAGCCTACTTGTAACACTAAGAAAGATTATTATTATTAACTAAGCATCCCTTTGACGTCATTGCTGTAGAACACACAATTTGTAATCTTGTTGATTTATTTGCATTTTGTACAAGAATCTATTATTGTTTCTGCAGGGCCAGGCAGAGGAGGTAGAGGCATGGCAATGAACAGAAAGGAAATACAGCATGGCAGCTGGATATTGATGAAAGGCACAATCCGATTTCTTTTTATGGTCATCAACAACCTGGTTGCGATTCCATCCTATATTTTGTATCTCATAGTTCTTCAGCCATTGAAATTACTTAACAGTAAACTGTTCTGGCACGTGGAAGGAATAATGTTCAAATGGCTGCTGGCTATGGTGTCTTCTTGGGGCTGGACAGCAGGATACACGGGTAAGAATTTAAGAGGAGTTATAGATTATTGCATTGCTAAATGAAGTGCGGTTTGATCTATTTGAACAGTTTTGTATTTGTGTAGGTGTGCTAACCTTAGAGTCAAAATCACTAAATCAACACATGTGTTTATTTTTCTGCTTCTCAAACACTTGATCCAGAGCTATTTTATTGTGAAGAAGGTTGGCAGTAATCTGATCCAGCAGTTTGTCAGTCTTTCTCTGGCACTGTCTCTGAGGGCAATGAGAATAATTGTGTAGGTCTTGGTGACTTGTCTGATGACTTGTCTTTTCTTATTCCTCCCTCCTTGTGTGCAGTTTTGAGCTCCACTTAGCACATGGTGGAACGATGTGTAGTCGATGCAGCAAACAGACTTTCTTTGCCTTTTTTATATTTTGTGTCAAATGGCAAGTTCCGAAGAGTAATTAGGGAGACCTATTCTTGCCAGTACCTAGTGATGAGTAACACTAGTTTCCCTCCAGTAATTTCTGTTTGGGGTTTGAGTGTGTCAGCTGTGGCTCCAGTCATAGCACACTTGCCTCTGAGTCACAAGGTTCCGAGTCCCACTCCAGGGTTTGAGCACAAATATCACGGCTGAAGTTTCAGTGCAGTACTGAGGGGTGAGTATAAAACCAAGGCCCCCATCTCTGCTTGGCTAGATGCAAACAAAAAAAAATCTCATGACACTATTTTGAAAAATAGCAGGAGAGCTTATCACAGTGTCCTCGTCCAGCCAGTGTTTAGCTCTCCGCCAACTTCACAGAAAAAAATGATCTTGTCATAATCATGTTGGTATTTTTGGGAGTTTGCTGTGCTCATATTACAGCAGTGACTACAATTCAAAAGTACTTTGTTGGCTGTAAAGTGCTTTGAGATGTGCAGTGGTTGTGAAAGGCAGTATATAAATACAAACTTTTTTATAGCTCTGTTGGAACTGTAGAATTTATTTTTCTTAAGCAGAAAAACAGAAATAAGTATTAAAGTCTATTTAAAATTTACTCTTTCGGTCATGCTTTCAATAATCTCCTGTAGCCCACTTACTGTTCGCTGCCGCCATATTTGTGCAGTGCCATTGGACTTCTGGCTGTGTTTAAAACCTCCCAAGTTGTTGTTTGCTATTTGTTAGAATTGGCGAGTGGAGAAAAATACAAAGTTATGAGAGCATAATGCTGCCGCCAGGAATTTCTGTTCCTTGAATTTTGGTTGAGTAATTCTACTTTTATCTCTCTTTCCTATGATGCATGTTTCCATTGGCAAGTGGCTTAATGCAGGATTTTGCCCTGATATTTTGAAATGAGCAACTGGAAGGTGTGAAACAGTTCCACATGGGTGTGGTGACGGTGCTAAATTTACTTGAAAGTGTTGAAACCAGTATAACGTGCAGAGACCTGAAGATTCAAATGGTTTTCTCAGCAGTACACAGGTTGTTCAGGAAAAACCTCTAACAGATCATTTCTAACAACAGTAAACAGTTGCCAGTAACAATATTAGTAATTAATGTGTTCTAATGTAATCAGTACATTAATAATGATATGGAAATGTTGGAAGAGCTTTTTAAAAAAAAATGGCCAAGGTGCCACTCTTTGTAGATTGGGAAACTTCAACAAGAATTTGTTTCATTATTAGACTTGTGATATGACACAGTGCTACCAGCCACCTGCTCAAATCTCTGCCCCATCCATCCTCACTTCTAACCACAAGTGTGAGCAGCTCATTATTTTTGTTATCACCAAAGAAGAGACCATCTTTTTAGCTGCCTCTGTTCCCACCATCTTCTTACCCACCAAGCTAATTGCTGCCTCTCTCACTGTGAATGCTCATCTCCTCCTCACTAGACGTCATTCGTTAAGCCAATCTAATACTCCCTTGGTCCTGTTGTTACAAGACTCTGACAACCCAACTTCACCCCGGTCCCAATACAAATTGACGTTGTAAATGGCAATCTTTCTTTCAAAACCTCCATCAATTTCCTGAAAAAAAGACACCATGGACTGCTCTGCCACCTCATCTTATTGCCTTATCCTCAACTTTCCTTTCCTCCCCATATCCTTTTTAAAAAAATTTTGTTTTTCCAATTAAGGGGCAATTTAGCGTGGCCAATCCACCTAACCTGCACATCTTTGGGTTGTGGGGGTGAAACCCATGCAGACATGGGGAGAATGTGCAAACTCCACGTGGACAGTGACCCAGGGCTGGGATTCGAACCCGGGTCCTCAGCGCTGCAGTCCTAGTGCTATCCACTGCGCCACATGCTGCCCACCCTCCCCATATCCTTGATTGTTGTTTCTTGATTGCTCATTTCTCCCTGAACCCTGAGTTTTAATCCTTGCAGTCAGACTCCAACCCTCCCACAGTATCTATTTGGTGTGTGCGTAGTCACGGAGCCAAGCAATAGCCTTCTAAGTGGCTAGATGGGGAACGTTGAGTCCATCTTCTAAGTTTAGTCACCGGACACTCGGTGACAATATGAATCATTGTTTGGACTGCACCACTGCTGCAGCCCAGACGACCTTGGCAGTTTCACTGATGTTGGGTGGTTGCACAGCAGTCTTTGCCAGTCTGGAAATGGTTTAAAAGGGCTCACTGTTGTTGTGAAAAATCAAAGCCTGGTTTATCAAACAATGGGGTCTACAACGAAAGTGGTTTCAGGTGGATGTTTTTCCCCTGCCATAGGTCCTCAGATGCATTCCTCCGCATGAGGCATGAGGGTCAAGCAGCTCATTGTATTAGGGCAGGCTTGGGTTGGGGTAGACCTTCTGCATTAGCTAGCTTGCAATTATCCGCCAATGTGGGGTGAGGGTAAGAAATGTTGCTTAAGACTGGGAGCTGAATTATTTGAATATAAGAACCATAAAATTCCTACAGCACAGGAGGAGGCCATTCTGCCCATCAAGTCTGCACCAACCTTCTGAAAGAGCACCCTACCTAGGCCCACTCCCCCACACTATCCCTGTAACCCCACCTAACCTACACATCTTGGGACACTAAGGTGCAATAAACTTAGCTTGGCTAATCTGCCTAACTGCACATCATTGGATTGTGGGAGGAAATCCGAGCACCCGGAAGAAACCCAAACAGCCGCGGGGAGAAAGTACAAACTCCACACAGTCAGTCACCCAAGGTCGGAATTGAACCCGAGTCCCTGGTGCTGTGAGGCAGCAGTGCCAACCACTGTACCACCATGCTGCCCTCACTATGGTGATATGCATTGTTGAGTTCTACATTGATCAGTTTGGCGTAGAAGATTGGTACTATACTGGGTGCAGAAGTCTGCAGTTAAGTACGTGATGGCAAGAGCAGAGGTCTTGAGGGCCTGTGATCCCCATGAGGTACCGGCCAGATTAAGGAGGAGGTTGTTGCATGTTTTAATTTTTTTTCTGATGTCTTGATGAGGGACTGTCTGTATGTTGGTGTCTGTCAATGCTGAAGCCTAGATCCACAAGGTGGAGATTGTGCTTCAGTCTCTGGCCGTCCAGGGTGATGCTCTGTTCTCTTTTAGTGATGATATTGGGAAGGTTGAATGTGCTGGCGATTGTTTTACTGGCTCTTGGTCATAGACACCATGTCTTGTAGTTGGCCAGCTTTGCAATATCATTGTTTAGTGCAACTTCCAGCTCAGGGAAAAACTATGGCTGTATGTCACAACAGATGTCACCTCCATGGATAAATTTCCAATACTGGGTTGGGGCAAGTCGTTGATCATAGAACATAGAATCTGCAGTGCAGAAGGAGGTCATTCGGCCCATCGAGTCTGCATCAGCCCTTGAAAGAGCACCCTACTTAAACCTACGCTTGATGTACAAGTTAAACAGGATTTGGGGCTGAGGCAGAGCTCTTGGGTTGCCCATTCACCTGTTTCCTCCAGGCACTAGTCGTATCACTCATATGAACCCTGGAATGTCCTGGAATAGCAGTTCAGTGGTGTCAGTAACCCAGGGGGAGAACTCTTGATGTTTTGATGAATAGGCCAATGTGCCAGGCAATGTAGTGAGGTCAACAAAAATTGCCCGTTTTGAGGTTTCTTTGAAAGCCATTTCAATGAAAGTGATTATTGCAAGGACCTGATCACAGATGCTTCTTTCTTATCAAAAACCTGCTTGGTCTGCACTTGGGATGTTTTCCACTTCTGGTTTAGTCTGCTGTAGAATTAGGTGCTCTACTACCTTGAAGCTTACAGATAGCAGGGGAATTGGCTAGTCGTTTGGTAATTTTGAATCTTTGCCTGGTTTTGAGAGGCTGATGATTTTGGATATGGCCAGGATTTTGGCAGTGTTCCCTTGTACATGACCCATATAAAGAATTGGGCCAACTAGGAGCAGGCCCTTGGGCCAAGGTGTTTTAGGAATTCAGGGAGCATGTTGTCATAGCGGCAGCAGTTTTCAGCTTGATAGTTTGTGGTACATTGTCCAACTCCATTGTGCTGCCTATGAAAGGTTTTTCACTTGCTCCAGATTTGCGTCTTCACTTTTATTTTTCAATGGTGCGTTTCCCATGTGAGTGAGATGTCTCATTACCTGATTAGCATTTCCTAATAGGCAGTTTAGCATTAATGGTTGCTCGGCTGCTCTGAGGTGGTGTATGGCTCCAATATTTCTGACCTGAGTGGGTGAAGTCAGACATCTGACCTGATCACAATCTAGGGATTAGATCAGATGTCTGCCACATCTGAGTCACCTGGAGGATTATGATTGTTGGAATAGAGAGGCAAATTCCAATTCCGGGGTACTGGGTGGTATCTCCTTGGAATGGAATAGAATGAGGATATTTTGTGGTGGTATTATAATATCTTGCTGCATTCTCCCAGTTCGCTTTTTGCAGATTTTACTGTTTCTTTGAGCTGGTGAAGTCCAAACGTGGATCAGTGATGATCTGTGCTGGCAGTGTGGAAAATTGAGCAAGATTTGGCATGATGCAAGAAATGGATTGCTGCACATTGAGCTGGCCCATCACAACTCAGGAGAGTAGTCACGTTTCTATCTAGCATAGTAGAAAGTTCCAAGTAATTTGGGATCATGAATGAGAAGAAGGTCATGCTGTAAGGTCTAGTTTGCAAACATTTCACCATCTGCATCAATTTCTTGATAGCCCCAGTCTGTATGCTGGCTATTATAGACAGTATAGACAGCTGAGTGTGGTAAGATTGGGAGGGGGCTTGTAGATGTTTTCTATCCAGAAGGTATCCTTGATGTCAGGATTCAGTGGAGAACAGATGGACTGCGTCAGCAATGGTTGCTTGGACAAATGTGGCATGGTAGCGCCTAGGGTGTGCAATGGGTTGAAATTGACTATTTTGTACCTCCTGGCTTCATCTGATGGGAGATGTTCATCTTGTTGGGAAGGGTGCTAACTAGGTGTCTCTTAGCTACAGATAGTTCCTCAACATCGAGTTGCAGGTTATGATGTGCAGGTCCCATGGTATGGGCGATGCACAATTTAATATTGTTGGCAGTTTTTAATTCTGTGAAACCAGGATTCCTCAAGACTTGTTGAATGTGTTTTGCCAGGAGGATCATTGGCTTGTCTGGTATAGGATAGGTACTTATTTTTAATAAATATTTTTCTTCTCCTTTTTCACATTTTCATCCAAATTTACACCCACCAACAAACAATCAACAGTAACAAATACAATGCCAATCCCCTGGCCAACAATTCCTCCCTCCCACCAACCCCCAAAACAACCCTAAACATTTTAAATACAAACATCAAAGATAAGGATTCAGGAATCCACCATACACAGTAACCAACAACATATACAGTCCAACATACCCCCTCCCCTAATGTTCGATGCCATCTCATTCTTGAAAATGCATAATAAACAAAGCCCATGAATTGTAGAACCCTTCCATCCTTCTCCTCAATTCAAACTACACCTTCTCGAGTGTTTAAAAACTCCCAACAGATCCCCCCGCCATGTCAGGGCACAGGTTGGAGAGACTGACCTCCACCCCAACAGGATCTGCCTTCGGGCAATCAGCGAGGCGAAGGCTAAAACATCTGCCTCCGCACCCGCTTCCAACCCCGACCGATCCGATATCCCAAGGACCCGGCTCAAGCCTCACATACACCACCTTTTGAAGTTACCCTGAACACCTCCCTCCAATACCCCTCTAGCTTTGGACAGGACCAAAACATATGAACGTGGTTTGCGGGGCCCCCCACGTAATGTTCACAAACATCCTCCACCCCCTCAAAGAGTCGACTCCTCCTCGCCTTTGTGAGGTGCACCCTGTACACCACCTTCAGCTGTATCAGCCCCAACCTCACGCACAAAGTTGAGGCATTTATCCTCCGGAGCACCTCCCACCACAACCCCTCCACCATGCTCTCTCCCAGCTCTTACTACCACTTTGCCTTAATCCCCTCCAGTGGTGCCTTCTCCCAGAAGCACCCCATAAATTACTGACACCACCCCCTTCTCCATTCCCCCTGTCGTCAGCACCTCCTCCACCAGTGTGGAGGCCGGAGCCACCCGAAAGCTCCATATCTCCTTTTTAGCAAAATTTCAGACCTGCATATACCTAAACATTTTCCCCTGCCCCAACTCTTATTTCGCCCCCAGCTCCTTCAATGCCACAAACCTGCCCCCTAGAAACAAATCCTTTAATGCCCTGACTCCCTTCTCCCATCTCCCAAAACTCCCATCCTACTTCCCTGACTCAAATCTGTGATTCCCCCGAATTGCCATTTCCGTTGACCCCGCCCCAGTCTGAAGTGCTGGCGCAACTGCCTCCAGATTTTCAACATCGCTACTACTACCAGACTCCCTGATTACTTCCCCGGGGCCACCGAGAGTGGCGTTGTTGCCAAGGCCCTCAGCGTAGGGTGGGTACTTGGCAGGTGATGTGACAAGAATGCTGATCCATTGCCATCCTCCCACAGCATTGAAAAGACCCGAACCAAATTCAGATTTTTTAAAATGGCTGTGATCCTGGTTTGTTTTTACACAATCCACATACTATCCTCATCCAACACCTCTTCTCTGCTGTACAGTTCAAAAGACTTGCCTTGCCTGGTTCCACTTTTATACAGTTGTAGCCAAAGAATTTTTAGCAATTGCTTTTCTCCTCAGTGCACATTGTCCCCTCCAAAGTTCTGCAGGGACTATCCTTGGTCCACTCCTTAAATGTTGCCCTTTGGTGACATTGTTTTCAGAAATTGAATTCTAAAGTAGGCATGTAAATTGCAAAAGAGTGGTGAAAGGAATAAGGCTGAATATGGACCAAAAAGGATATTTACACATGAAGGCAGGGGTCAAGGCAGAGGTATTGAATGAATACTTTGCATCTGTCTTTACCAAGGAAGATGATGCTGCACAGGCCATGGCAAAAGTGAAGGAAATTCAATAACTCGAAGATTTTAAAATTGATGAAGTGGTATTGGATAGACTGCACTTCAAAGTGGACAAGGCACTGTGACTGAATGCAATGCATTCAAGGATGCTGAGGAAAGTGAGGGTGGAAATTACAGAAGCACTGGCCATAATTTTTCAGTCTTCCTTGAACTCTGGGCTAGTGCCAGAAAAAGGGTGCAAGGATAATTCCAGCAATTAACAGATCAGACTGTTTAACTTCGGTGGTGAGAAAACTTCTAGAAACTATAATTCAGGACAGAATTAATAGTCACATGGAAAAATTCTGGTTAATTAAGGAAAACCAGCATAGATTTCTTAAGGGAAAATAACTAACTTGCTGAAGATTTTTTGAAGAGGTAACAGAGAGGGTTCACAAGGGCAATGCTGTTGATGTGATGTACGTGAACGACCAAAAGGCCGAACAGCAGATTTGAGAAAAGTGGTAGCTCATGGACTAAAAGGGACAGTAGCAACATGGATGGACAATTGGCTGAGTGACAGGAACCAGAGTAGTGGTGAATTGATGTTTTCTGGGCTGGAGGAAGGTTTGTAGTCGAGTTTTCCAACGATCGGTATTGGGACCCTTGCTTTTCCTGATATATGTTGATGGTCTAGCCCTCAGTGTACAGGGAACAATTTTCAAAATTTGTAGATAATACAGAACTTGGAAGCATTGCAAACGATGAGGCGGACTTCAAAAGGGCATAGACAAGTTGGTGGAATGGGCAGATAGGTGAACCATGCAGTTCAATACAGAGAAATGTGAAATTATTCATTTTGGTTGGAAGAACATAGAGAGACAATATAAAATAAACGGTACCACTCTAAAGGAGGTGCAAAAGTAGAGGGACCTCTGTGTACATGTGCATAAGTCATTAAAGTGGCAGGACAGGTTGCGAAAGCAATTAATAAAGTGTGCAGTATCCGAGGGTTTAAGAGGAGCATAGAGTACAAGAGAAAAGAGGTTATGTTGATCTTGTATAAGACACTACTTAGACCTCAGCTGGAGTATTGCGTACAGTTCTGGTTGCTGCATTTTGGGAAAGATATGAAGGCATTGGAGAACGTGCAGGATAGGTTTACGAGAGTGGTTCCAGGGATGAGGAGCTTTCAGAGGCACACTTTCAATGAAACACAGCGCTGCAGCGTGGGGCCCCAGCTATTAGGAGGGCTCCTTATGGAGAGTTGATTCTTGAGGTAGGAACACCAATGAGTGTTGGTAGATCTAAATTTGCTGTTGGGTTCATTGAGCTTATCAGCAAACAATACAGACAACATTGGGCCCTGATTGGTAGACTCCCTTTTAGAGCGAGAAAAGTTTGACGGACATTGAGAGGTGGTGGAGACTTACAAGTAGGCGACGTACTGCTCCCCAGACCTGGAATACCTGACCGTGAAGTGCCGCCCATATTGTCTTCCACGTGAGTTCTCTTCAGCCGTTATCACAGCGGTCTACATCCCACCCCAGGCAGAAGTGAGGAAGGCGCTGGACGAACTATACACAGTTATAAACAGAACACCCGGAGGCCTTGTTCATCGTGGCCGGAGACTTCAGCAAGGCCAACTTCAAGAGTGTACTGCCAAAATTCCTCCCACCAGGGATGACAACACTCTTGGCCACTGCTAATCAAAAATCAAGGGCACCTACCGCACTTTGGGAAATCAGACCATAAGACGGTGCTCCTTCTCCCGGCATACAAGCAGAAACTCAAGCGGGAGAATCCAGCTAAGAAGGTTGTGCAGTGCTGGTCCGAGGAGACAGAATAGCTCTTATGTGACTGCTTAGAGACAGTGGACTAGTCCATATTTAAGAACTCAGCGACCAACTTAAATGAGTATGCCACCACCGTCACAGACTTCATCAGCAAATGTGTGGACGACTGCGTGCCAAAGAAAGCAGTTCCCCAAACGGAAACCATGGCTCAATCGCGAGATTGACTCCCTACTGAAGGACAGATCTGAGGCGTTCAAGGCAGACGACTCTGACCTATACAAGAAATCCAGGTACGACCTCCACAAAGCCATCCGAGATGCCAAGAGAGAATATCAAACTAAGCTAGTCACAGACAGACTCTCGGCAGTTGTGGCAAGGACTAAACAACATAACGGGCTACAAAGCAAAGCCGAGCAGTATCTCTGGCAGCAGCGCACCTCTCCCCGATGAACGCGATGCATTCTATGCTCGGTTCGAGCAGGTAACCAACAATCCGCTGTTGAGTGCCCCAGCAGCCCATAATTCACCCATACCCACCATCACAGCTTCCAAAGTCAGATCGGCCTCCCTGAAAGCGAACCCTCGGAAGGCGATGGGCCCGGACGGGATCCCTGGTCATGCACTCCGAGCCTGCGCGGACCAGCTGGCAGAGGTATTCGCGGACATCTGTAACCTGTCCCTACTCCACTCCGAGGTCCCCACCTGCTTCAAGAAGACCACCATCATACCGGTATCAAAGAAGAACCAGGCAACGTGCCTCACTGCCGTCCGGTAGCCCTGACCTCAGTCATAATGAAGTGCTTCGAGAGGTTAATCATGAGGCGCATCACCTCCATACTCCCAGAACGCCTTGATCCAATGCAATTTGCATACCGATGCAACCGGTCCGCATCAGACGCCATTTCCCTGGCCCTACACTCATCCCTAGAGCATCTCGAAAACAAGAACTCCTACATCAGACTCCTATTGACTACAGCTCCGCCTTCAACACCATAATCCCAGCCAAGCTCATATCAAAGCTCCAAAACCTAGGACTTGGCACTCCACTCTGCAACTGGATCCTCAATTTTCTGACCAAAAGTCCACAATCAGTAAGAATGAACAACAACACCTCCTCCACAATAGTCCTCAATACCGGGGCCCTGCTCTATTCCCTGTACGCACACGGCGTGGTTACAACTCCATCTACAAGTTTGCTGACGATACAACCATAATGGGCCGGATCTCGAATAACGACGAGTCAAAATACAGGAGGGAGATAGAGAACCTAGTGGAGTGGTGTAGCGACAACAATCTCTCCCTCAATGCCAGCAAAACTAAAGAGCTGGTCATTGACTTCAGGAAGCAGAGTACTGTACACCTCCCTGTCAGCTTCAACGGGGCCGAGGTGGAGATGGTTAGCAGTTTCAAATTCCTAGGGGTGCGCATCTCCAAAAGTCTACCCACGTCGACGCTACCACCAAGAAAGCACAACAGCGCCTATACTTCCTCAGGAAACTAAGGAAATTCGGCATGTCCACATTAACCCTTACCAACTTTTACAGATGCACCATAGAAAGCATCCTATCGGGTTGCATCGCAGCCTGGTATGGCAACTGCTCGGCCCAGGACCGCAAGAAACTTCAGAGAGTCGTGAATACCGCCCAGTCCATCACACGAACCTGCCTCCCATCCATTGACTCCATCTACACCTCCTGCTGCCTGGGGAAAGCGGGCAGCATAATCAAAGATACCTCCCACCCAGCTTATTCACTCTTCCAACTTCTTCCATCGGGCAGGAGATACAGAAGTGAGAATACGCACGAACAGACTCAAAAACAGCTTCTTCCCCACTGTCACCAGACTCCTAAATGACCCTCTTATGGACTGACCTCATTAACACTACACCCTGTATGCTTCATCTGATGCCAGTGCTTATGTAGTTACATTGTATATGTTGTGTTGCCCTATTATGTATTTTCTTTTATTCCCTTTTCTTCCCATGTACTTAATGATCTGTTGAGCTGCTCGCAGAAAAATACTTTTCACTGTACCTCGGTACACATGACAATAAACAAATCCAATCCAAGTAGTTCGACACTGATCCCCTGAATTGGCGTGAAGTTTCTGAACTTTCATCGAGTAAATTTGCAAAGCAGCAACCGGGTTTCTGGCATTCGGTCAGGCGGGCAGACTGAGGCAAAAGTAAGGTTACCGACCTAACATTGGGGTGTGAGTCTGCAAAGTCATCAACGAGGTGAGGAGGAGGCGCTGGCCAATGGCCATTCGGGGGAGCAGTAGGGCGACTCTCAACCTCCAGGCCAGGCCTAGAAGGGTAGGCGGGCAACCAACCAAAAGAACAGAGGCCATCAGGCTAGACGGGCAACCAACCAAAAAGAACAGAGGCCATCAGGCTAGACGGGCAACCAACCAAAAAGAACAGAGGCCATCAGGCTAGACGGGCAACCAACCAAAAGAACAGAGACCATCAGGCTGGACAGCCAGCAGCGGCAGGCAGGAGCACATACACTCATCTCGGCCTGGCCACCCGAGTGAGAGCCGAGAAGTGAGCAGAGCAGCAGTCAGGAGGTGCAAGGAAGGCCAGGCAAGTGCTGGTGTGTCTCAGGGAATCGGGAAGCTGTGACCAGTGAGAGCGAGGCGACTGAACTAGGGCAGAGGCCATAGAGGCAGTAGGGCTGAGAGTCAGAGGGCTAGGCTGGGTAACAACTGGAGTAGGCAACAGGGGAGAGAGCAGAGGCTAGACCAGATAGCTAGCAGTAGCAGCCAGACATGCATCCGGGAACACACATGGTTGCTGAGGCTTGAGACCCGGCGACCCGATTGAGAGGTGAGCAGAGCAGCAGTCAGGAGGAGCAAATAAGGCCAGGCAAGCGCTGGCGTTTGAGTATCGGGGAGCGGGACAACTCAATCAGTTTGAATGGCCAGCCAGAGTAAGAGGGCTGGGCAGCAACCAACGTCATCTTGTGTTTTTATGTTGAATTTGTTGCCTTTTTTTGGTGTCAGTCATTTCTCTCTCTGATCGATTGCAATGTCTTTTATGATTCCCGGCTTGCCTTGACCATCCAGCAGCCAGTTACTCTGGTAGACTTTGGTAGTAAACTCCAGCTCATTTCCGAAGACTGCCCCCCTACCAACTCATGAGCTTTGTTTAATATCGTCACTGATTTTGGGCCGCTTAGACAGACGGCTGCTATTGCTTAAGGAGGCTTCACTCTACAGAAGATTCTGAAGATCTTATTCGTGAATTGTTGAAATCAAGACAGATCATCCCCAGTCAACATGAAGAGACAATATGAATCTAGCAGTCAAAAATGTAGTTAGGTGAAGGTGAGGCAAGAGGACAAAGCTGGGCAAAGAGACCGTTTGGCATTTGGTTTGAAGTATAGAACATAGCTCGAATTGCACATTCATCCTCAACAACATCAGTGCCTTGACTGATGACTTCAACCTGCCAATTCCCAGAAACAATACATCTGAAAAACTTGAACAAGATATGGGCCGGGATTCTCCACCGGTGGGATACTCCGTTTTGCCGGCACCCGGGAGTTTCCTGACGGCATTGGGCTGCCCCACGATGGAAAACCCCATTGACCGGCCGGCGTAACGAAGAATCCCGACGACGGGTCAGGGCAGATGGCGAGGCGGAGAATCTAGCCCATTGAGTCTGAAATAGGAATGGAACTGCAAGATACTGTTCAAGCTCATTGTTCTCCTGCTGCTGAAGTGAGGGAAGAAGCCCACTCTGAAGATATTGCCTTATGGCCAAATTCTGTTCCACTGAGTATGATTAAATATTTTGTAATAAATAGACCAGCGAACACGGGTAACAGGTAACATGGAAAATTTGAGAAAAGATTACGGTTCGAGGCCGAGAGTAGTTTAGAAGTCTTCATGAGTTCCACTTTCTGAGGGTGAAGAGACATGGCATGACGGAAAGGAGAAATTAGTTGATTTTTTTGGAAACCACTAAGGCAGTCTACTGTTATGTTTGTAAATGATTCCCTGACCTTAGTAAAGGGAACCAATTGTTTGTCAGTGGATACACTAACTGGCACAATGTTGGAAGAGATATTGCTGATCATGAAACTTCCAAAAGTTATATTTTTAATAATCTTTATTAGTGTCACAAATAGGCTTGCATTAACACTGCAATTAAGTTACTGTCAAAATCCCTGAGTCGCCACACTAAGGCGCCTGTTCAGGTACACTGAGGGAGAATTCAGAATGTCCAATACACCTAAAGCATTCCTTTCGTGACTTGTGGGAGGAAACCGAAGCACCCGGAGGAAACCCACGCAGACACTGGGAGAGCATGCAGACTTTGCACAGACAGTGACCCAAGCCAGGAATTGAACCCGGTCCCTAGCACTGTGAAGCACATTGCTAACCACTGTGCTACGTGTCGCAAAGACTATGTGCATTCGTTCAAAGATGTATCTGGAAGAACTGATTCTGCGTTTATCGGTTCAGTTAGAAAAGGAGTGTTCTTACTGGAGGAAAGTGCTGGGACATGTTATTGCCACAGTCCAATTGCTGTCTTCATTGGGACTAAAAAGGACATGATGCGTCATCTAGTGTCGAGTCGAGGTAATTTTATAACCTGTCTTGAATATATATATATATCTCTGAATTTGAGGAATTTTCTCAAAAGTGCATTTGAAAAGTTATCAATATTGTGGCTCAGGAAGACCCAACTTTTTAACACACAGAACCTACAATGTCTTCATCACTAATAATGGCAGAGCGGTTCAGAAACCAATTCACGAATGAAGTCAAAGATGTTAAATACTATTCCATGATAGTTGTTCCAACACCAGATGTGAGTCATGTGGACCAATTAACATTACTTTTAAGATCTGTGATCAGCAATGATGAAGTTGGAGAGTGCTTTCTCTGTTTTGTTCAGCTACAATCCCACACTTCTGTGCCTGGAGACACGGGCTTTGGATATCATTTCAAATTTAGGTTTGGACACCAAAATTTGTCATGGGCAGAGCTTCGATAATGCCTCAAACATAGAACATAGAACATAGAACAGTACAGCACAGAACAGGCCCTTCAGCCCTCAATGTTGTGCCGAGCCATGATCACCCTACTCAAACCCACGTATCCACCCTATACCCGTAACCCAACCAGCCCCCCTTAACCTTACTTTTATTAGGACACTACGGGCAATTTAGCATGGCCAATCCACCTAACCCGCACATCTTTGGACTGTGGGAGGAAACCGGAGCACCCGGAGGAAACCCACGCACACAGGGGGAGGACGTGCAGACTCCACACAGACAGTGACCCAGCCGGGAATCGAACCTGGGACCCTGGAGCTGTGAAGCATTTATGCTAACCACCATGCCACCCTGCTGCCCCTAAACATGGCAGGAAAATATTCAGGTCTGCAAGCAAGACAGTGGGTAGCACTGTTGCTTCACAGCTGCAGGGTCCCAGGTTCACTTCCCGGCTTGGGTCACTGTCTGTGCAGAGTCTGCACGTTCTCCCCGTGGGTTTCTTCCGGGTGCTTCGGTTTCCTTCCACAAGTCCCGAACAATGTGCTGTTAAGTAATTTGGACATTCTGAATTATCCCTCGGTGTACCCGAATAGGCGCCAGATTGTGGCGACTAGGGGCTTTTAACAGTAACTTTATTGCAGTGTTAATGTAAGCCTACTTGTGGCAATAAAGATTACTAAATTAATTAAGACTGAACAACGCAAGCCCCTGCGCATTATTCATCCCATGTTCCAGTCACTCCTTGAATTTGCAACGCAGCAGCTGAAACATGTGAGGCAGTCGTACATTTTTTTTACTTTGTTCAAAATTCATATGCCTTCTTTTTGGTTCTGCACATCTGTAGAATATGCTGCATTCACGTTTGAAGAGGCACATGGAAAACATTTAATGGTCAAAAGAATTTGTGACACCATAGAATCATAGGCTTCACAGTGCAGACAGAGGCCATTTGGCCTCCCGAGTCTGCACCGTTCCCTTGGAATGAGCACCCTACTTAGACCTACACCTCCACCCAATCCCCGTAACCCCACCTAACCTTTTGGAGACTAAGGGCAATTTAGCGTGGCCAATCAACCTAACCTGCACATTTTTGATAGTGGGAGGAAACCGGAGTACCCGGAGGAAACCCACACAGACACTGGGAGAAAGTGCAAATTCCACACAGTATCTCGAGGCTGGAATTGAATGAGACCCTGGAGCTGTGAGGCAGCTGTGCTTAACCACTGTGCCACCATGCCGCCAGATACGCTCATACAGATGCTGTTTTGGTTTTGAGACTCCACTTTATCGATTATATAAAGGAATGCTAATCCAACATAGCCGCGTCAAATTCCGAGAAATCCCATGTGAAAGCAGAAGCAAAATTGTTAGCCGAGAAGTTTTAAAAATTCAATATTGCAGTTTTCACTATTTTGTGGAACCATTTACTTCAAAGAATTAATGCTGTCAGCAAATGGCTGCAAAATGTTAATGCAACTTCATTGAATGCTTCACATTTGTGCTAGAACTCAGTTAGAAGTTTTGTCATAGATGTTCAAAATGACTATATCTCAATGGAAAAAAGGCACTAACATTAACAAAAAATCCAGGTCCCTCTGATGATGAGAAACATTCAAGACACAGGAAGTTATTTTGATAAAACTAGAGACAATGAAATCACTTTAAAAGGAAAGCAAATAACATCATTTAGACTGTCAAATGGTGCATTTGTAGAGTAGGAGTGAATCTCTGAGCAAGAACAAATTATTTTCTGTTCTTTTCAACAAAAGTTTAGATGAGATTGCTAAGACATGCTGCAGTAAGAGGTTATTTGAATTCTACTGGGAGGGTGTAGACGCAAATCTTTTTGACGCTGAACTTAAACAATTCATCAATTTAATTGATAATGATGAGCTCTGTACTTTAAAATCATCAGCTGATTTGTACAGACTTGTACATGATGGTTTGCAGGCAATCTTTCCAAATGTGGAAACCATTCTGAAGATCTTTTTAACAATACCTGTCACAAATGCTTCTAGTGAACGTTCTTTCTCTCTTTTGGAAAGAGTGAAAAATTTCAATGAGTCAAAAACATTTGACAAGTTCAGTAATACTCATGATTGAAAATGCCCACTTATGATGATGTGATTGATGATTTTGTGAAAAAGAGTGCAGGAGAAGACATCTAAGTTGCCACGGATTGCAAACAACTGCTGAAGCAAGAAAATAAAAAAAAACTGTCCCTCTACCATGTTCTCCAGTTTAAATTCTGTTCTTCAAGAGAGAACATATGCTGGTCTGTTATAATGTATACCTCTTCATTCACCTGAGGAAGACAGCGCTCCGAAAGCTAGTGTTTGAAACAAATACATGTTGGACTTTAACCTGGTGTTGTAAAACTTCTTACTATAATGTATAATGGCTAGTGGTCAGATGCATACAGGTATAACCGGTGAGTAACCATCATCCCCCACCCCCCAATCGCTTTTTACTGGCCTTCAGAAAGTCTTCCTACTCTTCTGGACAATTAAAGAACAAAATTCTGCCGGCCAATTTCCAGCAAAGCCACTGATATTAGATTTGGCCCAGACACTCAACTTCATTGGAATATTTGTTCCTGCACTCGACGTTTTCTGGCTTATCTGTCCTGCACTGGTCTGTGTTGTGCTGCAGTCAAATCATGAAATGAAATTAAATGAAAATCACTTAATGTCACAAGTAGGCTTCAATGAAGTTACTGTGAAAAGCCCCTAGTCGCCACATTCCGGCGCCTGTCCGGGGAGGCTGGTACGGGAATTGAACCGTGCTGCTGGCCTGCTTGGTCTGCTTTAAAAGCCAGCGATTTAGCTCAGTGAGCTAAACCAGCCCCGTTGATTTCTGCACCCTGTTGCTCATTGGCCAGTTCACCTTTGCTTGCCTCAAGGCAGAGATTTCAATATTCACCATCTCTACCATCGTGCTGACAATGGGTAGGCTTGGATTTCAATTTATCAATTCGTACAGGCTTATTGTTTTCATAAGTTAAAGACCACTACAGCAGTCTGTGGACCAGTGATGTTGGGTTTCTGTGCCTTGCATTGTGTGAGCTGTGGGGTCAGGAGGGCATTAACGTCATTCAGGGCGGGTCTTGACAACATGCAGGGAGGGGTCAACACCATGTGGGACAGAGTGTGACGGGGGACCCCCACAAAGAGAGAGAGCATGTGGCTTGCAAAAGTGTAAGTACGCATCGGGAAACTTCAGTTATGGTGATAAACTGGAGAAGTTGGGACTGTTTTTGATAGTTATTCAAAATTGAGGGATCTGGACATGGTAGATAGGGATAAACTGTTCCCACTTGTGAAAGGACCGCTAGTTACCCTTGAGAAGGTAACTTCTTGAACCACTGCAGTCCCTGAGGTATAGGTACGCCCACAGTGCTGCTTGGGAGAGTGCTGGTGTCAGCTTTAATCGAGGCATCGAAGAGAGAATTAGATGATTATTTGTAGAGAAACTATCTGCAGGATTACGGGGAAAAGGCTGGAGAATGGCAATAGGTGAAATGCTCATTTGGAGAGCTGGTGCAGACACAAATGGACCAGATGTCGTCGTTCTCCTGCACTGTAACAATTCTTGTGTTTCCATGTTGTAAGGGCCCTTATTTTCCCTTTCTTTATTTTTGCTGTCATCATTTGGACCCAATCACCGCCTTTCCGATTCATTACCAATCAGACTGATTGTCCAACCAATTTCTCACCAAATATTTGAATGATCAAAGCCATTGTCTTAGGCTCTCACTGTAAATGCATAATCAACTTGGGTATCACTTTCAATCATTGTCTCAAACTGAATCAGATAGCTGGCAACTTAGGTAAATTACTTGCTCCTAAATTGAGCTTCTGACACCGTATCCCGCCATCACAAAGGCTGCTTACTTCTACCTTTATAACATGTCCTTACTTCAGCCCACCTGATCCACTAAGCATTTGTCAGCTCAAAAATCCACAATACCAGTGCTCTTCTAACTGGCCTCCCATGCTCCAACTGTGTACTGCAGCTCAATGAAACATTCTGTCTTTATCTAATCCTGTTCACCAGCTAGCCTGTCTTTGTTGACCTGCATCGGTTTCCATTCTTCAATGTCTGCAATTTGAAATGTCGATACTTTTATTTTTACGCATTCATGAGAAGTGGGTGACACTGGCAAGGCCAACATTTATTCTCCTTGAAAAGGTGGTGGTGAGTACCTTTAGAACAGCTGCAGTTCATGTGGAGTAGGTACATCAACAGTGCTGTTAGTGGGGAGTTCCAGGATTTTGACCCAGTGAAGATGAACTTCCAAGTCCGGTTGGTGTATGACTTGGTGGGAAACTTGGAAGTGATGTTTCCATGGATTTGATCCCCTTGTTGTTTTAGACCGTGGAAGTCATGGGTTTGGAAGGTGTTGGAAGAAATCTTGGTTGCATGCTGCATGCAACTTGTAGATGGTGCACACTGTAGTCTTGGTGCCCTGGTGGTGAAGGAAGTGAATATTTAAGTTGCTGATAAGATGCCAATCAAGTCGGCTGGTTTATCCTGGATGGGGATGTTGTCAGGTATGCATTTACCCAGGCAAGAGGAGAGTATTCCATCACAGTCCTGTAGATCACAATCTTGTAGATAGTGGAAAGGCTTTGGGTATCAAGCGATGAGTTCCTTGCTGCAGCGTCTCTGCCCTCGTAGGTACAATATTTATGTGACATGTCCAAGTTAACTGTGTGGTCATTGGCATCAGGTATGCACCCTTCCCAGGCCCACTCCTCCACCCTATCCCCATAACCCCACCTAACCTTTGGACACAAAGGATCAATTTAACATGGCCAATCCACCTAACCTGCACATCTTTGGACCGTTACTCATCAGCTTGTACTTTAATATTCTCCAGATCTTGTAGCATGCAGACATGGATTGCCTTATTATCTGAGGAATTGAACGCTCTTCATTGAGCAGAGAACATCCCAATTTCCAATCTTGATAGTGAAAGGTCGCTGAAAGTTAGGCCTGGGACACTACCTTGATGATATCCTGGGACAGATGATTGGCTTCGAACAATCACAATTATTTTCTTGTGCTGGCTATGGCTCTAGCCATTGGGACATTTCCCTCCGATTCTCATTGACTTCAATTTTACTCGGGCTTCTTGATGCCACACTTAAAATGCTGCAGTGTGTCCTCACCTCTGAATTGGACTGAGGCTATAATAAGGTCTGGAACTGAATGGTCCTGGCAGAATCCAAACTGAGCATCGGTGAGCAGGTTATTTGTGAGTTAATGCTGGTTTATAGCACTGTGGTACCTTCCATTACTTTTCTGATGATTGAGAGTAAGCAGATGGTGCAGTTATTGCCTTGTCTCTTCAGTTCTCTAACCAGTGGTACGCTTTATCAGTGGTATCACTTTCTCTCTCCAACCAAGCCAAATTTCTGTTGTTCCTATTCCAAACTCTAAGACTTTTCACCACCATTGGTAACATACCTGACCCATGCTCTAAAAGTCTCTCCCAAACCACTTTGACCCTCCACTTTTCCTTCTTTAAGACCCATCTTAGAACTCACTTATTTGACCATGCTTTTGGCTGCCCCTCTTAATCTGTCCATTGTTTATCACTTGAGGTATCAAGGAACATTTTTCTATGTTAAAAAGCAGTGTATAAATGCAAGCTATTGATGCTAGGCAACTTTCCAAAGAGAAATCAAGTTACTGTGAGTCACTTGACAACTTTCTAGTGACCATTTAGGCCATTAGATCTTGGGCACATGCCAGAACCTCAGCAGAATAGGATGCAAGGTAGGAAAAAGCAGAGAAAATACAATTCTGAAATGAGAGGGCAGAATTCATGTATTTGAGAGAACAAGGTTGAGACCTGCTTAATTATTTTGAAGACATTTTGACTTGATTGCTGTAGTTGAAATATATTGACTATATACATTTAATGTAGAAATGGTCCCTATTCATACCAAACTATTTAGGTATTTAATTATCTGAACAAGTATTCTTTTTATTGCTTGAACAGGCTGTTCAATGTTGATGTAATCTGCCAGCTAGGTACCGTGTTTGATGCTGAATCTGATCCTATATTACTGCTTACCAAGATATTTTATTAC
Organism: Scyliorhinus canicula; assembly: GCF_902713615.1. Classification (NCBI taxonomy): domain Eukaryota; kingdom Metazoa; phylum Chordata; class Chondrichthyes; order Carcharhiniformes; family Scyliorhinidae; genus Scyliorhinus; species Scyliorhinus canicula. Next base: position 248,846,495 of record NC_052146.1, read on the forward strand.
TGGCATGGGTGGCAATATAGAATTGTTATTAATTTCTGAATCATGTATAATTACAATAAAAGTACGTAAGTGGTCAATTACAAACATTGGGTGTGTTGAGATTTGCTACAATTTAACCTTTTCAGGATTTCTCATTATATTTTGTTCTTGCACAGTAACATACTGCTGGGGGCAGCACTCTACTCTGTTTCCATGGCTTTGCTGTGGGAGTGCTACTTGGCAATTTTCCATGATGTCCTGGCAAGTACAATATGTACACTTCCTGTTTGCTTCCCACTTTAATGGTAAGCCTTTTACTGACCTAGAGTGCAGAAAGTAATGGATTTGAACCCATAATTTCTTGGCTGTTTGCAGAGCACCTACTAGTTAGATGAACCGAGAATCTATTTTAAATAGAAGGTTGAGGAAAATTCTAAATAATAGCAAAGGATTTTCAGATGCAGTACAATATTCAAGTTGTATTAATTTGGGACAGTATTTGTCAGTCTTAATCATAGTGAAAGTCTGATAGTAATAGAGATTACTGGTTCTGAGATTAAAGTGGAACTTGAGGACTATATCACAGCCACAGAATTTCTATTGTCAACAGGTCCCAAGGAGCGCTCATAAATTAAGCAAGCTAAATTGCCCTTAGTGTCCAAAAAGGATTAGTTGGGGTTGCAGGGATGGGGTGGAAGTGTGGGGATCCATCAAATAAAGGTGAAATACTGCAGATGCTAGAAATCTGAAATAAAAACAAAGGTCTGGCAGCATCAGTGGAGAGAGAAACAGAATTATACTGTGAACAAATATGACAAACGTTTTTTATCTCCCTTAATTCTGTTCTGACACCCGGTACTTATTTAGATGTTTGATTAGTATCTTTTACAGCCTACCTTCTAATACATTGCCCACAGCAATGTCAAGGTCTTATGGCCTTTGGTTTCATTGATCGTCCATATGGGTTTAAAAAAATCTTTTTGGCTATTTTACAATTATCAGGTACTGCTCCCATTTTTAATGAGTCCTGAACAATAGTGGTATGCCCATGACCAGTTTCATGTATCACCTGTATGAAGTCCAACTTGGCCTCATGCCTTGTGTACTGCTTTACCTTGTTAGATATCTGAAAGTTTATAGAATTTACAGTGCAGAAGGAGGCCACCCGGCCCATCGAGTCTGCACCGGCCCCTGGAAAGAGCACCCCACCCCATCCCCACACTTCCACCCCATCCCTGCAACCCCAACTAATCCTTTTTGGACACTAAGGGCAATTTAGCATAGCCAATCCACCTACCCCTGCACATTTTTGGACTCTGGGAGGAAATCGGAGCACCCGTAGGAAACCCACGCAGACACTGGGAGAACGTGCAGACTCCACACAGACAGTGACCCAAGCCGGGAATCAAACTTGAGACCCTGGAGCTGTGAAGCAACTGTGCTAACCGCTGTGCTACGGTGCTGCCCAAAGTTCAGCTCCTTTGATACTTGCTTGGTTACCCTCGACTTCCTTGCTGGTCATCTGGCATTTGGCATCATTATTTTTCTGCCATATCAGTAAATCTGTTCAGTTTCTTGTATAAAAATATGTTTGAGATTTGACTTAATATTCCCTGCTATCCTAACCTCCTTTTTCTATTCTGTCTGCTGTCAAATTTCTTAACTTCCTATATTTTGTTTTATGTTCATCTCAATCCATTTTGCAATCTGCATATAGCTTTTTTAAAAAATATTTTTATTTGCCATATTTTCATCATATTCACCATACAAAATACCAACAAGAACAACCCCACAATATATAAGATACAATCCCACCCAAACCCAAGAATCCCCCCACCTGCCGCTCAACAGTCAACAATAACCAACTCCCGAAAGTGCATAATGAACAAACCCCAACAATTGTCGATCCCCTCCTTTGCCCCTTCCAGCTCAAACTTCACCTTTGGTCTCCCGTCACGTCGAGGCGCAGGGTGGAGAGACTGACCTCCACCCCAACAGGATCTGTCTACGAGCTATCAGCGAGGCAAAGGCTAAAACATCTGCCCCAACTCCCACCTGCAACTCGGGCAGGTCCGACATCCCGAATATGACTTCTAGGGAATCGGGCTCCACATCTGTATGCAAGGCCCCTGAGATTGTGCCAAAACCTTTCCAACTTCGGGCAGGACCAAAACATATGGACATGGTTCACGGGACCCCACCAACATCGCTCACAGACATCCTCCATCCCCTCGAAGAGCCGGTTCATCCTTGATTTTGTGAGGTGCTCCACATGTACGACTTACAGCTGTGTCGGCCCCAGCCTTGCACACGTGGTTGAGGAATTCACCTCCTCCAAAGCACTTCACCCCACAATCTCTCTTCCATTAACCCCCCCCCACCCCCCCGCACCAGCTCCTCCTCCCACTTTGCCATAATCCCTTGCAGTGACACCCTGTACTCCTCCAGGATACTCCTGTAGGTCGCCAGCCCTCCCGCTGACAGCACAGCCTCCAGCAATGAAGAGCCTGGCGCTGTTGGGAAGGTCGGGAAAACATTTCTAGCGAAATCCCGAACCTACAGGAACATAAACGCCCTGCGCCAATCCATACTTCTCTCCCAACTCCTCTGGGCTTCCCCCTCCCATCCCATCTCCGAATCCGCGCATCCGTCCTCTCCGACACTAATCCATGATCCCCCCACCCCACTCCCAATCGTCCTGTCTGCAGGACCACCCTCCTAATCCTGACCATCTTCCCCCACGCCTGCCTCCTGCAGAAGGACAAGATCAATTTGTCGATCCCCTCTGAATAGGATTTTGATAAAAAGGCTTGCAGGCACTGGAATAAAATCAAAGAATTGCGGCAAAACATTCATTTTAGCTGCCTGCACCTGGCCCGCCAACAACAGAGGGAAACTGTCCCAAATTGACAGATCGACCTTCACCACCCCCCTCCCCACCAAACTAGTAAAATTATATTTTCGGAGCTCTCCCCAATACTTGCATGTAGTTTTATATTTTAGGAACTTAACTTCGGTAGTAGGGAAGATGCTGGAGTCTATCATCAAGGACGAAATAGCGAGGCATCTGGATAGAAATTGTCCCATTGGGCAGACGCAGCATGGGTTCATAAAGGGCAGGTCGTGTCTAACTAATTTAGTGGAATATTTTGAGGACATTACCAGTGCAGTAGATAACGGGGAGCCAATGGATGTGATATATCTGGATTTCCAGAAAGCCTTTGACAAGGTGCCACACAAAAGGTTGCTGCATAAGATAAAGATGCATGGTAAAGTAGTAGCATGGATAGAGGATTGGGTAATTAATAGAAAGCAAAGAGTGGGGATTAATGGGTGTTTCTCTGGTTGGCAATCCGTAGCTAGTGGTGTCCCTCAGGGATCCGTGTTGGGCCCACAATTGTTCACAATTTACATCGATGATTTGGAGTTGGGGACCAAGGGCAATGTGTCCAAGTTTGCAGATGACACTAAGATGAGTGGTAGAGCGAAAAGTGCAGAGGATACTTGAAGTCTGCAGAGGGATTTGGATAGGTTAAGTGAATGGGCTAGGGTCTGGCAGATGGAATACAATGTTGACAAATGTGAGGTTATCCATTTTGGTAGGAATAACAGCAAACGGGATTATTATTTAAACGATAAAATATTAAAGCATGCCGCTGTGCAGAGAGACCTGGGTGTGCTAGTGCATGAGTCACAGAAAGTTGGTTTACAGGTGCAACAGGTGATTAAGAAGGCAAATGGAATTTTGTCCTTCATTGCTAGAGGGATGGAGTTTAAGACTAGGGAGGTTATGTTGCAATTGTATAAAATGTTAGTGAGGCCACACCTGGAGTATTGTGTTCAGTTTTGGTCTCCTTACTTGGGAAAGGACATACTGGCACTGGAGGGTGTGCAGAGGAGATTCACTAGGTTAATCCCAGAGCTGAAGGGGTTGGATTATGAGGAGAGGTTGAGTAGACTGGGACTCCTCGTTGGAATTTAGAAGGATGAGGGAGGATCTTATAGAAACATTTTAAATCATGACGGGAATAGATAGGATAGATGCGGGCAGGTTGTTTCCACTGGCGGGTGAAAGCAGAATTAGGGAACATAGCCTCAAAATAAGGGGAAGTAGATTTAGGACTGGGTTTAGGAGGAACTGCTTCACCCCAAGAGTTGTGAATCTATGGAATTCCTTGCCCAGTGAAGCAGTTGAGGCTCATTCATTAAATGTTTTTAAGATAAAGATAGATAGTTTTTTGAAGAATAAAGGGATTAAGGGTTATAGTGTTCGGGCCGGAAAGTGGAGCTGAGTCCACAAAAGATCAGCCATGATCTCTATGAATGGCAGAGCAGGCTCGAGGGGCCAGATGGCCTACTCCTGCACCTAGTTCTTATGTTCTTTGGAACAGATGTTTTTATTCCTCCCTTATTCTAGCATAACTTCCATTATTACCCACCATACTCTTTTTTTTTAAACTGTGCTTTCCTGCAGTCAGGTGTGGCAAACTTTTTTCAGTGATTTGTGTATTGCATTCTCTATTACTGGTTACAACATGAACTTGGTGTTACTGTAGGCTGCAGCGAATGTAGAATCTAAACAGGGGGGCACGACGAGCAAAGTGAAACTGACCTCTAATTCAGGACAGCCTTTTTATGATGGACTGATTTCTGTCGTAGTGTTTGGATGGGGGTCCACTTTGAGGCTGTTTACTGCATGATTGTTTGGCCACTGCACTTTTCATGATAAAGTTTTATATAATATAATCTTTATTGTCACAAGTAGGCTTATATTAGCACTGCAATGAAGTTACTGTGAAAAGCCCCTAGTTGCCACATTCCGGCACCTGTTTGGGTACACAGAGGGAGAATTTACCACATGAATCGTATGTTTGACCGCTTAATGTTAACTATGAGAAGTATCATTTTAATGTCCATATTCTGGGATATTGTAAAGGAATCGAGAACTGTGTTGTGGGCTTGATCTTAGCCAAAAGGCCGAGAAGGGATTCTCTGATTCTAACATTATGACTACTTTAACTGCCAAAAGCACACAGGAGAAATAAATTGCGTGCTGTCCACAAAGCACCTTCGATTTACTGTAAATTTTGCAGCAGAGTATTGATATTAATAGACTAAATATATCTAATAAACTGCCTGCCAATTATGAGCATCACAATCACGGTAAATAAATTGCAGGGTGGTGCGTTGGCACCTTCTGCCTATAGGTTGAAAGAAAAAGAATGGTGTCCCCAAGACGGATAGTACATTAAATTTAATTACATAATCTGATTTAGTTCCACAAAACATGTTACTGCTGAACTGGGACACAAAACCTATTTAGTTATCATCTTAACCTAATGAAGAAAGTTTGAACAGGTTGGGCCTATACCCATTGAAGTTGAGAAGAAAGCAAGGTGATCTTATCTTGAAGAGAATTGATAGGGTGGATTCCGGGAAGATATTTCCTCTTGTGAGTGTAACTAGTACTCACAGTTTAAGAATAAGAGGTAAACCTGTTAACGTGGAGTTGAGAAGAATTTATTTCTCTTGAGGGTCATTCGTATGTGAATTTTTTTCCCTAGAAAGAAGTGGAAGCTAGGTCATTGAATTTATTTGAGGCTCACTTAGATAGATTTTTGATAGGCAAAGGAGTTGATGGTTATTTGGGCGGTGTTGGGAAAGTGCGGGGGACAGAGCAGATAGGAAAATGGAATTGAGACCTCAACCAGGTCAGCTCTGATCTTATTGAAATGCGGAGCAGGCTCGAAGGGCTGAATGCCTTATCATTGCTCCTAAACCCTATGTTACTAATGTTGTGAAAAGGGAGGAACCAAGGAAAGGAGCATTGGAAACACTTTTGAAGATTCAGAGTGTGCATGTGTTATGGACCCATTGCGGGGGTTGGGGTGGGGGAGAGCAGGAAGAGCTTAAAAAATTTTAATTCTCAAAATACAATTTTTTTTCGTTCTTGTGGTGCTGTATTCTGGTTGTATTTCTGTAATAAATTTTTAACCAACCTACAACAATAACTTGAGAACTTGGAACAGATGACCTTCAAAAAGAAAGAAAAAGATTTATATCAGATTGCACCTATCGGTCTAGGCTGTGCTTTGTATGGCATGTTTTGCAATATTTCTTATGCACTTAAGAAGTTGTATATCTTTAGTTCTCAATTTGTGTATTTATTGGGTCTAACCAGACGGTTACACCAGCTTCACTGTAAAATTAAACTTTGCTTCTATGATGAGGATTGATTCTCTAATCTGTCATAGTCTCAGCTTGGGTTACATGCTTTCCTTTTCCAAATGCCTGCTAGATAAACATTCCAACACAGGTCACTGCCTGTAATGTGAGATGCACTATGGCAGCAGGCCTTTCATGAATTATATTTAGGAGCTGCACTATACACCAATGAAAACAAAGGTGAGGCACTTGTAATGGATGCATGGAGCTGACTTGCTACAAGGACATATTGCATTTCGTAATCTTTATTTTAAAGATAAAACCACAATGCAATAGATTGGGCCGAATAATGTATTTTTGTGCAATACTTTAAAGGTCAGTAGGATTAAACTGATGTGCTAAGATTACTTGTATTAGCAGTTTCAGATATCTTTTTGTTTCAAATTGTCATTTTTTAATTCATTCATGGGATGTAGAGATCACTGACTAGGTCAACATTTATTGTCCATCCCTAATTGCCCTTGCGAAGGTGGTGGTGAGCTGCCGCCTTGTTCGGATGGAGTTCTAGGATTTTGACCCAGCAATTGAAATGAATGGTGATATATTGCCAAGTCAGAATGGTGAGAGGCTTGGAACGAAACAAAGTGGTGATGGTGGTCCCACATGTCTGCTGCCCTTGCTTGCTCTTCTAGATGGCAGCAGCCGTGGGTTTGGAAGATGCTGTCAAGGAGCCTTGGTGAGTTCCTGCAGTGTATCTTGTAGATGCTACACTCTCTGTCACTGTGCATCAGTTGTGGAGGGAGTGAATGTTTGTGGATGGGATGCCAATCAAGTGGGCTGCTTTGGCCTGGATGGTGTCAAGTTTCTTCAGTGTTGCTGGAGGTGCACTCAGGCAAGTGGAGAGTATTCCATCACACTCCTGACTTGTGCATTGTAGATGGTGGCCAGGTGCAGGGAGTCAGGAAGTGAGTTACCCGCTGCAGGGCTCATAGCCTCTCACCTGCTGTTGTGGCCACAGTATTTGTGTGGCTAGTCCAGTTCAATTTCTGGTCAGTGGTAACCCCAAAATATTGATAATGGGGATTCAGCGATGGTAGTGCCATTGAGTGCCAAGAGGCGATTGTTAGACTCTCTTGTTGGAGATGGTAATTATGTGTTTATAACACATAAATGACTTTCCAAGGCACTTTAACATGAGCGATGTCAAAAATATTTTTATTGCTATCAAACCCCAGAAGGACATGTAGGGGCAGATGATCAAAAGCTTGATTAAAGAGTTAAGTTTGAAGACGCATCTTGAGAGAGACGTAAAGGTGGCGAGGGGTAGGGAGAGAATTACAAAGCACTGGGCCAGACAGCTGAAAACAGAGTGGCAAATAGCAGAGATTGAAATTGGGAATACACTAGAAGCCAGAGTTGGAAAGGCACATTGATTGCGAAAGTTTCTAGGAGTGGAAGAGGCTACAGAGATATACAGGGCTGAGGCATTAGCAGAATTTGTAACCAGTATAATGATTTTAAATTTAAGGCATTTTTTATTTCTTCTTTTAAAAATTTTTTTAGAGTACCCAATTCTTTTATTTTCCAATTAAGGGGCAATTTAGTGTGGCCAATCCACGTAGTCTGCACATCTTTGGGTTGTGGGGGTGGAACCCACGCAAACACGCGAGAATGTGCAAACTCTACACAGACAGTGACCCAGGGCCGGGATTTGAACCAAGGTGCTCAGCGCCGTAGGCAGCAGTGCTAACCACTGTGCCACATGCCACCCTAAATTTAAGGCATTATTGAACAGGGAACCAGTGTAGATCAACAAGCATGGGATGATGAATGAGTGAGACTTCAGCCTCAATTTGTGTTCTTGAGTCGGGTGTGCAGAGACAGGAGACTTCTCATCTCCGCGAACCTGACTTCCATAAATTTTCAGATTTGTGGTCTGGACGGGGTAGGCTGTCATAGGAATTGAGGGCAGGCTTCCTCTGAAAGTAGTGTTGGGTGGGAGGCTGACCTAGGTTGGGGGTTGGGTAACTTGAATGAATATAAAATGCAGACTTCAGAAAGGTACGTGTGAGTTAGGAAGTTCATGGCGAAGTCCCTGTGCCTTGGAGGAGACATTGATTTGTCAAGTGAGTGGGAACTCTGTGAATGTTGTCCAAATGTTTGCTAACGCTGGACTTAACAGCCCATCATGGGCTTTCCCTAAGGGCTGCCTTCAAATTCCTGCTGTGGTGAGCACAGTGCTCATCCAATACTACTTGGATACAGTGCTGGAAAAGGTTCAACAACTTGCTGCATTCTGGCAAGGTAACTAGTTTGGCTATCCACACAGAGGTCCAAGTGAAGGGTCAAATCTGCATGCTGCAGCTAAGGTGCAAGACGAGGCGCAATCTTTGCTGCAGCATTGAAACTTGTATGTGTAAACTACTCATGTAGGTGCACACAATGGATGTGAATGATCTGTAGGGAGAGAAAAGAACTAACATTTTGAGTCCAGATGGCCCTTTGCCAAACCCTGTATCATCTGTGTGGCATTTTATCAATACATTGACCATGGAAATAGTCAGGGTGCTTGTGTGGCCGTCTGTCGGTGACAGTGAGTCACCAGTAGCAGGTGATAAAGGTGGTAAGAATGTACCTTGGATGGTCACGGCTCCTCTACCGCTGCCGCCGGCCAAGTACACCACCAGCCCGGTAGTGGTGGCGACCCTGCGGATATGGGGCCAGTGGAGGAGGCATGTAGTGGAGACGGGGGCATCGGTTTGGGCGCCAATCTGCGACAACCATCGGTTTGCCCCCGGGAGTATGGATGGGGGGTTCAGAGTATGGCGGGGGTGGGAAGGGTGGGTGATATGTTCCTGGAAGGGAGCTTTGCGAGTTTGAGGAGCTTGGAGGAGAAATTGGGGCTGGTAAGGGGAAATAATTTTAGGTACCTACAGTTGCGGGACTTTGTTCATAGACAGGTCCCATCTTTCCCACGCCTCCCGCCAATGGGGATCCTAGACAGAATAGTCTCTAGGGGGGAGGAAGGGGAGGGTAGAGTCTCGGGTATTTATAAGGTGCTCATGAGGGAGGAAGGGTCCCAGACAGAGGAGCTGAAACTTAAATGGGAGGAGGAGCTAGGCGGGAAATGGAGGACGGGCTGTGGGCAGAAGCCCTGAGTAGGGTAAATCCGACCGCGACATGTGCTAGGCTCGGGCTGATTCAATTTAAGGTCGTTCACCGGGCCCATATGACGGTGGCTCGGATGAGCAAATTCTTTGGGATGGAGGACAAATGCACTAGGAGCGCGGGAGGACCAGCGAACCACGTTCACATGTTTTGGGCATGCCCTAAGCTTAGGGGGTACTGGGAGGGATTTGTGGGCATCATGTCCCGGGTGCTAAAAACAAGGGTGGTGATGGGTCCAGGGGTGGCAATTTTTGGGGTTTCGGAAGACCCGGGAGTCCAGGGGGAGAAAGAGGCCGATGTTTTGGCCTTTGCTTCCCTGATAGCCCGGCGATGAATACTATTGGCGTGGAGGGACTCCAAGCCCCCGAAGCTGTGGCTTGCGGACATGTCGAGTTTCCTGGGTATGGAAAAAATTAAGTTCGCCTTGAGGGGATCTGTACAGGGATTCGCCCGGAGGTGGCAACCATTTATTGACTTCTTTGCGGGAGAGTGAGCGTCAGCAGGGGGTGGGGGGTGGGTGGGTAGGGTAGAGTAGAGTAGGAGGGAAAATATGGCTGGTAGTACCGGTGGGAGAGGAGCGGGCTTGTGCAGTATGTTACGATTGAAGTATTGAAAGTACATGGATGTTTGCACATTTTTACCTTTTTTGCTTTCTTTCTGTTGATGTCTGTAACTGTTTACAAAGCCAAAAAGTACCTCAATAAAATTGTTTATTAAAAAAAAAGAATGTACCTTGGAACATGTTGGTAATGGTGGAGGTCAGTTCAAGGTATGTTGGCTTGTGAGGAAATAAAAGGGATGGGGTTGCATCATAAGGGCACAGTGAGCATGGTTTTAAGGCACTGGGGGAAATCAGAGCTTGTTTTCACAATGTGAAGGCAATGTCTAACCATCTAATTTTGTGTTTCACACAGTTCTGCTCACTCAGTCCAAACCCCCACCCCACCTGGGCCACTTCATCCCTCATCAGGAGGAGGAAAAGATGTGTGAGGCAATATTGCATCAGACTAGCCCACATGCCTCCAGCTCAGATACAGCACTTAGAGGGATGTAGAGTTCATGGCAAAGGGTGAAGGACCCTGCTCAAGAGTGCAGGAGGAGGTATCAGAGTCATCTGTGCACTGACCTCGGAGGAAGGAGGAACGCCATGATGATCCAGTGAGCAGGAATGTGGAATCTCTGGTCATCTTTATTTGGACAAGCAACAGAATATGTGATATCTGGTTGAGTTTCCTGAGGTCGTGGGAGCTTTTGGGCTGCAAATGGAGGAGTCTTATCATGTTCAGAGCTTCCAATATTCCCAGGGGCACAACCGCGTGAACCCCTCCCTTAAGCAATTTGCCACTCTTGTGGAGAGACATATGCAGCAGCACTCTGCAAATCAGCATCTCAGCCAGGAAAGGGTGCAAGTCTCCTTCAGTAGCCTGGATCAGTCCGCTCAGAGGGTGAGCATTGACATAATGGAATACATTAGGAGTTGCATACCCTGAACTGGTTGGTTGCACTGTTGGCACAGTGATTGCTGGAATGGACAACTGCTGCATACCAGCAGCCAGCCCCATCAACCCCACCTGAAGGCTAATCCAGGGCTGTGGAGGTCAGTGAGGAGGGTGAATGTACCAAAAACCCTTCAGCACCTTCATCTTCCAGAGCCTTTGTCTGCTCCCTAGGTGCTAGTGACAACAGCTGCCCATGCAGAGATGCAGCAGTCTACTGGATGTCCCAAATGGGTGCCTCCATGAAGAGACCAGCTGCCATGCTGCTCATAGCCATATAGATTTAGAAGTGAGCAGCCTTCCTCCACCATCCAGAGGCTCAAAAACTAATACTGATGCATCATTCATTGTCCATCAATGTTTGACTTTAAAGTTGACTGAATGTTCAGACTCCACAAAGAGATGGAGGGAATGCTGGGTGGAGACATTCATCCACCAGTCAGTGTTATGTATTGGTCTCGGTGTAGGCAATGCATATCGAGATGCCATGTATGCTCCAAGGAATGTCACTTGTCTGCTGTCCTTACTACATTGGATGCTTTTGCATTACAAGTAGCATGTAAATGTAGCCAAGGGTTATGGAAACCTGGCATATGGTGCTCAATCCAGAAACTGGACCATTGTCCAGAATGGATGCAGCACAAGTTAATTCAATGACCTGATGTTGCAAATCAATGACTAATGTAAAAAATCAAAACTGTGAATGCCCTTTCCTAGCCGCGCATGTGTGGGAGGCCCAAGATATATCAGGACTTGGGAGATGCCAACCACGGAGCTGAAGATAAAAGTTAGATTTAGTTTATTACTTTAATTTTCAATCATTTTGAATCTTCTTTTGCAGCACACTTGTGGGCTCTCTCTCCCACCAGTGTGCCACTGCACAGGTTTGGAACCTCTGCTTTAAGTTGCACCTTGATCTCTTTCCCAGTTCCTATCTCCTTTGAACATTTTGCTTTGTTCCACACCCCTCACCTTTCCGTTAAAACTCTCATTGTGTTATAAATGTATAACAATTTAAAGTTATAATTTTGTTCAAACTTTAATTTTGCACATTAGAAATGTTAGCTACTGAGATAATGGTGAAAATAAATTTTCAAAAATATTTTCAGAGAAATGTAGGGACCCAGCGGCAAGGTAATGCAATCACAGGGTGATGCAGTGTCACTATAAACAAGCAACTATAAATTGGTATGATATTTTCAGAGTTAAAGACAGTCGCAGCACCACCTCCAACCGATATTGCAGTTACTTCTGAATTTTCAACTAACTGCTTCTGCCATGTACTACATTTAGTACAGAATGGATGCTGAATAGTTTTGGTGATGTAGTACGTTGTTGTCTATTTTGTTAACTTTTTTTATTAATTCTAATATTTGTAAGGGCAGCACGGTGGCCTAGTGGTTAGTACAGCTGCCTCACGGCGCTGAGATCCCAGGTTCGATCTGTGCAAACTCCACATGGACATTCTCCCCGTGTCTGCGTGGGTTTCACCCCCACAACCCATAAATGTGCAGAGTAGGTGGATTGGTCACACTAAATTGCCCCTTAATTGGAAAAAAAAATTGGGTACTCTAAAATAAAAATTCTAATATTTGTCTTGGTAACCCTTCTCATTCCCATCAATCCTAACTCTTCAAAACATTTATTAACCGTTTGTGCTTCACAATTTACTTTCTGGTAATCCTGTTAAGCATATGTTTGCTTCCCTTCATTTCTGACTCCCATGCACATTATTGTCAACCAAAATATTCCATTGGATTCCTTTCCTACGTCAGAAACTAAATTGTGTCTCAATTTCCTATGCAGCTTTTTCTTGAACTTCAGATTTTTAGATATGCTTTTGCAAAATTATGCAAAAGACCAGTGGTCCTACACTCTTCATGTTCAGTCATTGTTGACTGTTGATTTTCTTCTGGGAGAGTGGAGAGAGAGAAATTTATATGTATGTGGTGTAGGCCAATTCCATGGTACAGCTCTGAAGCTATGGATCATGTAACAGATTTTACTGCACAACGTCCCATGTGTTGCAGCTTCGGTTGGGACACTACCTTTTGAACCTATTTTTCATTTGATTTATTGTATGCTTGACCCAATTTTAATTGCCCATTCTTCGACATTAATTAGAATGTGTGTCTTTTACTTTGCCTTGAAGGTCTCATATTTTCTGCCTATCCAATTCTAAACTTATTTTCATTATCATATGTTTATTTTGTAAGATTCAAAACTGTTTCAGTGTTTCCTTTGCTCAGCTTAACATTAATCTTGCTACAAAATATTTTTGGTGTACTGTTCTATATATAGCAGCCAAAAAATGATGACTTCAAGAAAGCACAATGTCTTTGTTTAAACACAAGTCTTTATTGTGAGTGTAGAATTAAATTTTACACCCCCATATCTAATTTATAAAAATTTTGTAATGTGACCTCATTTTATGTTTAACCCTAGATTCCAGCGCTTCCTGTTGCTTTCTGTGAAATAATGGAATTTCTGAACAAAAACACTTTTCCTTAACATTGTAAAACATCTCAAGGCGCTTTATAGGAGTGTAAACAGACACAAGTGACAGGAAGCAGAGATTAAGCAAAGAAACATCATGTTTCGCAGTACAGCCTCAATGATAGCATTGGTTTGGAGATCAATAATGGTGTCTTTTACATTCATTGTAAGAGGGGGAAACTAGGCCAAGATAATTTTTGGACAAATTCTTGATAAGGCCTTATTATGGCTTTATCCTAAAGTATCCCTTTGTTCCACTACAGTTACTCCTTGTGAATGCTCTGATAAACCATGGCCTTCAACTTGGAGCATATTAATTACGTAGAAAAGTTTGGAGAATGTATTTTCTGTATCCTAGAGCTTAATGTAACAGTCTGATTATTTTGGATCCGATACTGAATCTCTTCCATGTTTTTCTGCTTTTGAGTTAGATTAAGAAGCGGAAGGTAATACTTAAAATCTGACGAGCAGCACGGTGGCCTAGTGGTTAGCACAACCGCCTCACGGCGCTGAGGTCCCAGGTTCGATCCCGGCTCTGGGTCACTGTCCGTGTGGAGTTTGCACGTTCTCCCCGTGTCTGCGTGGGTTTCGCCCCCACAACCCAAAAATGTGCAGAGTAGGTGGATTGGCCACGCTAAATTGCCCCTTAATTGGAAAAAATAATTGGCTAATCTAAATTTATTAAAAAAAAGAAAAAAATACTTAAAATCTGGTGATGTCCGGGTATATGCGTGGTTGATGCAACGCAGAATTGGCTGTTGTGTCAGGACGTCAGTGGTATAACAAATGGGTCTTTTTTAAACAAGCTAAATAGAATGAAATAAAAGTTTATTTCCAAGTACCTGATCATGAAAGAATAATAAGTAAGCCTCCAATATGACTATATGGATTGCTTAGTTCACTCTAATTCCTGATGCAATACTTGTCTTTGGGAACAAAATATACTCGAATCTGAATAAACGTGGAAAATAGGAGTAGGCCATCCAGCACTTCGAGCCTGCTCCGCCATTCATTCTGATCATAGCCAATCATCCAATTCAGCAACCTGTTCCCGATTTCCCCCATATCCTTTGATCCCGTTAGCTCCAAGAGCTATATCTAACTGGCTGCATCTACCTTGAATACATGTAATGTTTTGACTTCAACTGCTTTCTGTGGTAGCGAATTCCACTGACTCACCACTCACTGGGTGGAAGAAATTTCTCCTCCTCTCAATCCTAAATGGTTTACCCTTACACTGTGACTCCTGGGACTGGACTCCACAGCTATCAGGAATTTGTCTGTCCTTTCTAAATACTGAATACCCCTGGATGTTCAATTCCCATCCCTGGTCACCCTGAAGCCATGTCTCTGTAATCCCAACTATTGGCAAAAACACGAGAATTCCCAAACCGACATTGCAAAGAGGGAAAGTCAGAGGGGGCCTAGCTCTACCGAACCTACAATACTACTACTGGGCAGCAAAGGCAGAACAAGTGAGGGGATGGGTACAAGAACCCGACACAGATTGAGTACAAATTGAGGAGGCATCCTGTATAGGAACAACCCTCCGGGCACTGGCCACAGCAGTATTCCCATCCTCCTCAACAAGGTACACAACGAGCCCAGTGGTAGCGGCCATGCTGAGAACATGGACCCAGTTGAGACAGTACTTTGAGATAACCAAAATGTCCCTTATGGCCCCTATCTGCTGCAATCACAGATTCCCCCCAGCCATGCTAGACACCACCTTGAAAAGGTGAAAGTGGGACGGGGGCACACTGACGGTCGGGGACTTCTACGGAGGGCGCAGACTGGCGACACTGGGCGAACTGACGAGGAAGTGGAAACTAGCAAGAGGACAGGAAATGAGACACCTTCCTCTGCAAAGAGACAGTAGGGTACCCTGGGGCCCCCAGAAAGCACATTACTAGAGGACCTGATCGCACAAGCAGCGAGAAGGGGGGGGGCTATGTGGGAAAATATACGGATAGCTACTGGACAGAGCCCGAACACCACTGGACGGGACCAGACAAAAATGGGAGGACGGACTGGGGACAGAGGTAGGTTGGGGATTCTGAAGCGAAGCACTGAGCAAGGTGAGCTCCACCTCCTCCTGCGCAAGGCTAAGCCTAATGCACCTCACAGTGATGCACAGAGCGCACCTGACCAGAACCCGAATGGGCAGGTTCTTTCCGGAGGTGGAGGACAAATGTGAACAGTGCCAGAGAGGCCCGGCCAACCACACCCACATGTTTTGGGCTTGCCCCAAGCTTGCTTGCTGGATTCTGGACCGCCTTCACGGAGGCAATGTCCAAGGTTGTGGAGGTGAGGGTAAAGCCATGTCCAATAGTGGCAATCTTCGGGGTATCGGAGCAGCCCTACACATGGGGAAGGGGGGCAATGCCCTTGCTTTCGCTTCCCTAATTGCACGCTGGAGAATCCTGCTTGGCTGGCAATTGGCAGCACCACCCAAAGCTGCAGACTGGCTCGCTGACCTCTCGGAATTTCTCCACCTGGAGAAGATTAAGTACGCCATCCGAGGGTCAGAGGAAAGCTTCCTGGATACTTGGGGACAGCTCGTCGGCCTGTTCCAAAACTTGTTCGAGGCCAACAATGAGATCCTAAGGACTGCGCAACCCGATTTTGGGGGGGGGGGGGGGGGAAGAGAAAATTGGGGAAACCACAAGAGGAATGGCAGCAAAATGTACGTACAGTTAGTCAAATGAAGGACAAAACAAACCTCTCTGTAAGATCAAGCAAATTAGTGTGGGCAAGAAAAATGTAATGTATGTAAGTAACAGCTCTTTATAAATGTGTGAAAAGCCAATAAAAAGATTTTTCAAAAAAATAAATAAAATTAATCCATCCACTTTATTGCAAATGCTCCACACATTTAGGCACAAAGCCTCCAGGCTTGTGTTTTTAACATTTTTTTTGTGCCGTTCCCACAATTTTCCACTGTGGCCCTGTTTGATTCTGGCCCTTGATTTCTCTGCCTGACACTATCTTATTCCCTTTCTGTCTTTTGTTCTTGTTCTCTCACTACTTGGATAGGTTCCCACCCCTTCCATTTTAGTTTAAACCCTCCCCAACCACTCTAGCAAATACTCCCCCTAGGATATCAGTCCTGGTCCAGGTGTAACCTGTCCAGTTTGAACTGGCCCCACGTCCCCAGTATTGATCCCAATGTCCCAGGAATCTGAAGTACTTCCCATCACAACATTTCTTCAACCATGTATCCATCTGATTTTTCCTGCTATTTCAGCTCTGACTAATACATGGCACACGAGGTCCTATTTTTCAACTTGCGTCCTAACTATTTTGCTTTCAGTACCTCATCCTTTTTTTTATTATCAACTTTAAGTACCCAATTTTTTTCCAATTAAGGGGCGATTTAGCATGCCGAATCCACCTACTGCACATCTCTGGGTTGTGGGGCTAAGACCCACACAGACACTGGAAGAGTGTGCAAACTCCTACATCGTTTGTACCAATGTGTACCACAACCACTGATTGTTCACCCTCTCACTCCAGGACGTCCTGTAGCCGCTCTGAGACATAATTGACCCCAGCACCAGGGAGGCAACACAGCATCCTGGTATGAAGTCACAGAAACACCTATCTATTTCCCTTAGAATTGAATTCCCTATAACTATTGCATTCCCGCATTTTTTTACTCCTCCCCTGTACAGCAGAGCCAACAGTCGTACAACGAATTCGGCTGTTGCTTTCCCCTGATAGGCCATACTCTCCCCCAACAGTATCCAAATTGGTATATCCGTTTTGCAGGGGAATGGCCACAGGAGATTCCTGCACTGACTGCTTAGTCCTCTTGTTCTGTCTAGTGGTCACCCATTCACTTCCTGCCTGTGGATTCCGCCTGTGATGTGGCCACCACTCTGTGTGCTATCCACAATATTCTCTGCCTCACGACTGCTCCACAGTGTGCCCCGCATTTGCTTCAGCCCCGACACCTGGCCTTCCAGGAGTTGCAACTGGAAACATTTCCTGCACACTTGCTGGCCCTGTACACTGGAACTGTTCCCGGCTTTCCACATAGAGCAAGTTGAGCACACCACAGCTTTGAGCTCTCCTGCCGTGACTTACCCCTTTAAATGAAACCTTTTGGAAGATATTTAAAATCAAATAATATCAATTGCTCTAGGACCCATCTTCCCTCGTCCTTGTTACTACAGAACATAACCCTTACAAACTATAGACCACAAAATATAGACTGCACAAATTATAAGCAATAAAAGTAATAAATACTTAGCCGACTGTACTCTCCAGTCGGCTCCTTCCCCATACCCTGCATCACTTTTGAATCCTGACATCATCTCAGGAGCTCCAAGCTAGCAGTCCTCTCTGTCTGTCTCATTTTTGCCTTCTTTCGTCTCCCGGCTCCACACTCTGTCTCTCTCTTTCTTGCGCTCTTCTACCTCCCTGACTCGGCTCCCAGTCTCGCTCTTTCTCGTGTTCTTTTATCCTCCCAGCTCCTCTCTCCTTACATTCATTGTGTTAGTAGAATCTTGCAAATAGATTTTAACCCATTTTTTAAAATGCTGTGAAGGAAATTTTTGAATTAATTGCCTAGACAGTAAATTACCGGGATGGGCCTCTTATCTGATGCAGAAACCACCTGCACTACCATGATGCAAGTCAAAATCAAGCGGTTTCAATAATAGTAATTTGCCCCAACATTTACTGCCTATGGGGAGACCATGGCGTAACGGTAATGTCACTAGACTAGTTATCTAGAGGACACAGGTTCAAATACCACCACAGCACTGGTGGAATCAATTAATGTGGTGATGGTGACTATATTGCTGTAAAAACCCATCTGGTTCACTAATGTCCTTTAAGGAAGGACATCTGCAAACCTTGCCTGCTCTGGCCTATATATGCCTCTACATCCAGAGTAATGTGGACTTCTGCCCACTGAAATGGCCTAGAAAACTGCTCAGTTCAAGGGCAATTAAAGATGGGCAACAGATACTGGACTTGCTAGAGATGCCCACATCCCTTGAAAGAATAAAAAGATGATGATTGCAAAAATATCCGTTTGATTTGTACATTTAATCCTCAATTATTGAGAGAATGAACTCAATTGCATTTATAAGATATCTTTCATAACCTTGGATGATCTCTAAATGCTTCGCAGCCAATTGAGTACTTTGAATTGTAGTTACTGTCGTAATATGGGGAAACGTGGCAGCCTTTCTGTGCACAGCAAGATCCCACAAATAACTATGAGAAACCAGAATTTTTTTTTAGCAATGTTTGTTGAGGGATAAATATTAGCCAATACACCTGCTCTTCACAGCCTCATAGTAATTTTCTCACTGAGAGGGCAGAACGGGTGTCCGTTTGATATCTCATTCAAACAATGACATCTCTGTCAATGCAGTATTCCCTCTTTACAACAATAAGGTGATAACTTAGATCAAGTCTCTGGAGCGGGATCTGAGCCTGTGACTTTGTCTGAGCCATGTTATAGCCCTTGAATAGCTCCAAACCACTTGTACTGCCATTCAGTTGATCAACCAACCTGTAGACTGATGTGAAAAGAGATCCTGGCCTCTGGGCCATCCCACTGATGTATAGGAGCAAGGACATAAAAATGAGTGGCCTTGCAGTACCTGAGAATTTCCCTCCATCCATATAATTATATTCAGGATTGGAGGAGATAATATTGGGAAGAGAAATCGAGAGACAGGCATTTATGTAATACATTTCACAACCACAGGACATCCCAAAGCATTTTACGGCCAATGAAGTACCTTTGAAGTGTGGTTGCTGTTGTCGGAGAGGCAGAAAAAAAAGAATGGTCCCACAAGCAGAAATGTGATAATGACCAGATAATTTGTTTCTGGAATGTTGATTGAGGGATAAATGTTAGAATTATGGTGGAAAATTAATTTTTTAATTTGAGAAATCTCATTGCATAATCAGGAATCTTGATGCTTGCATCTCATTTCAACTTGTTTATTTTCTACGGGTTGAGGTTCTGCATCCCTTCTGTGCGTTGCTCAAGTTAATTTTGTTTTATAAGCTGCTGGTGGTCTATAACATCTGCTGTAGCTACGTCCTGACGTTGTCCAAAGACTGTCAGTTTCCATACATATGCTGGCCACACCCAGTGTTATGTCAGTATCACTTGTCTGACCCCGCCACTGTCTAGGTTGTCAGATAGCTTGTCTGACATCCAGTATTCAGTGAGTGAAAATTTCCTCTTTAGGAAGACCAAAACCATTAGTTTTGCTATGTCGCGAACTAGCCACCAACTACTTTCCTTTCCCTCCAGTTGTCTAATGCTGTTTGTGACCTTGATATCATATTGAATTCCAAACTAAGCTTTGACCATATCCATGCCATCATTTATTTCCACCTCCATAACATTGTCTGACTTCACCCCTGCCTCAACTCTATTGTTGCTGAAACTCCTCATCCGTGTCTTTGTTGCCTCTGAACTATCCCTGGCCTCAACTTTACAACCCTCCCAAGAAATCTGCGCACCTCCAATTCCGGGCACTTGAGCATCCCTGATTTTAATGCTGTATCATTGGTAGCTGTACCTTCAGCTGCCTAGGCCCAAAGCTCCTGAATTCCTTCCCCAATCTTCCTTTCCTGTTTTAAGATGCTCCTTGGTCTTTGACCAAGCTTTTGCTTATCTGCTCTAATATGTCCTCATGTGGCTCAGTGCAAAATCTGTTTTGATAATGCTCCTGTGAAGAGCCTTGGGTGGATTTATTATTATGTTAAAGAATCTATGTAATACAAGTTTTTGTTGTTGTTACGAATGTGATGGAAGTTGGTTTTACAATGGATTGGTGGCATCTTGCTACAAATACTTTTTCTTTCCTAGTGGTTGAATGGGGAGATGATGTGAAAGCAATTACTGAAGATGAAACCATGGTCTTGGTGAATCATCAGGCGACAGGTGATGTCTGCACCCTCATGATGTGTCTCCAAGACAAAGGAACGGTAGGGCCTGCAACCTTCTGACGGTTTGTCTTTGTGTTACAAGTCTGAACCAACATCCTTATATTTCATGTTCACTTTATATGATGGTATTGCTAGCTTATTCTGAAGAACAACGGTGAAATATTAAAATAATTTATACCAATCTCTGGGGAAAAATAACTTTCTGCCAAGTCTGTGAATGCCTTGCTCCATGAGTTACTTTCCCTCATGACTCACTGGTTAACCCCTCCAATATGAGTTTTTGAAGAAGTTAACTCTGTTCTGTTGCTGCACCAAACTTGGGAAATAGTGTCTGGTAAGAGTCATACACCTAAAGTCTATATATTTTTTTAAAACATTGCATGCAAAATCACATGGTGGTCAAGTCTGGAAATTCGCTGTGTCTGAATCCATCGTTTTGGCCATGCATTTAATAATCTCTACTAATTCTTCAACCACATCTCTGCATCCATTCCTTTAGAAAATTTTCTTTCTATATTTTCTTATCTTGTTTTTCTACATTAAAGGGATATGCAAATACAATTCTTATAACTTCACACTAAATTTGCAATTTTAAAGGACTGCTTTGTCCATTTATATCAAAATTTTGACTTTTTTAAACTTGCCATGGCGTCCCTGGTAACTTAGTAAATTTATTGAGTTAGTTGTTGAATTATAGACCAGAGGTCCCAGCTACTATACCCATCAATGAGTCGCCAGTCGAAAGATGAGCTTAGCTAGACGGTCTCTCTTATGATCTGTTTGGCTGTTCGTCAAATGAACGTATGATAGAATGATTGTCAAATTAATTTATGACCGAATGATTATGTAAGAAGCTTGCAGTACTGAAAGCCCATGGATAATAATTTGCAAATAAAACTTTTTCATGGCTACTGGGCTGACAAATACATCACATCTGACCATATTGCAATTTCAGTTTATAATGTCTCTTGTTGATGTTTAAATTCCAAGGTGTATCTAGCTTTCATTAAATTCTTGTGCTGTATTGTCTATGAACCATATAATTTCCAGCAAATGTTAGAAGCATTTATAAGTGAATACATTGATTTTCACCATCTGAACAATATGAGATCCTATCAATCGTTGATTAATTAAATATTATTTAATGGAAACCTAACAAATCAATCTAAACGCATTAATAACAATATTTAATATTTTTAAATTGTGTTTTTTTTTCTTAAGCACATTTACTATCACACTAATTTAACATTACAGTGCTTTCATTGCAGCTTGCAACGGAAGATCTTTTCTCTGGCTAACAGATCTGAAGTTTTACATTTCACTAAATGATTTGAGATTGGCACTTTGGATTATTGACTGATTGGATTAATTTTCTAAAATTGGATAGTTTCTACTCGTCATAGATTTGGGTTATGCTATTTATATGGATGAAGAAAATAAGTAGGTTACTTGTAGCTAGGGTGATCATTTTTGATGAAAACAATTGCCTGTTTCAAATTAGAAAGAAGAAAGACTTGAATTCATATAGTGCCTTTCGCAACCTCAGGACATCTCAAAGCACTTCACAGCCTAGTGCAAGAAGTATTTTTGAAGCATGGTCACTGTTGCAATGTAGAAAATACAGGAGCCAATTTGCGCGCACAAACTCCCAAAACAGGAATGTGTCACTGACCAGATAATCTATGTGATGCTGACGTCTGGTGACGGCATGTCGGTGGAGGACGCACATTAGGTGGCTCCTGCTCAAAGCTCTGGTTTTTGGACTTTAGTGCCCGGTTTCGGGGGCGGTTTCTGAATGAACTGGTACAGTAAGATATAAGGAATGTGGGAGATGTCGAAGACCCAGAAGAAGTCACTACAAAGAAGGGGGCAAGCGAAAATCTGTCGTTGACTGAGTTGGTGAGTCCGGCGGGAAGAAAGATGGCAGGGGTTGGATCGCTGGGTGGGGTCACTCCCCTCACAGTGGAAACTCTGACCGAGGTAATGACTGGAGACTGAGAGGCAGTTCACCAAGCACATGGAGGTGTGGCAGAGGGAGATGATGGCTGCGATGAAAGCGTGTGTTGAGGAGGCGATTCCCCGGTGAAGGGGGCAGTGTCTGTGAGGTGTGAAAGGTGGGGGGGGTGGGATCAATACTGGGAGAGGTGTTTGCAAGAGGAAGTGGGTGGGGGGACACTGAGGGAGGGGCGAGGGGTTCGACGGTAACAAACGGATGGGGCAAGTCAGGCCTGAGGGGCAGGGCCCAGGGTTATGATGGCGGATAGGCGGGGCAGGATGAGAGACCCCCAGTCAGAATAGTGACGTGGAAGGTGAAAGGGTTAGAAGGGGGAACCGCTGAAGCGATCGAGGGTTTTCACATATTCCAAGACATTAAAGGCAGACGTGGTGATGCTGCAGGAGACCCATTTGAGGGCGTCTCGGCGATCTCCGGGAGGATCTTGGAGGAGGATTAAGATGGTGGGAGGAAGAGCTGGAAGAGGGACTGTGGTGTGAAGTGCTGCGGAGGACAAATGCTTCGACTTCATGTGCGAGGGTGGGGCTGATGAAGCTGAAGGTAGTGTTCAGGGCGGAGGGGATGGAGGGGGTGGAGGATGTCTGTGAGCAGTGTGGGATGGGCCCTGCGGACCATGTTTGTCCTGCCTGAAGTTGAAAAGATTTTGGAAGACTATGTTCAGTACAAGAGGCCTCCAAATTCCACGTGTGACCCGTGGGGGCCGCCATCTTTGCCACCCGCCCTGTGGGGGCCGCCATCTTCGCCACCCGCCACGTGTGACCCGTGGGGGCCGCCATCTTGGAATCACCCCGCCGCCTCCCGGAAGCCCTGCTCACCAGATCGTACGCTGGCCTCTGCTACCCTCAATTAGCCCACCCACCTTCTTTTTTTTTTTTTTTTTTTATAAATTTAGAGTACCCAATTATTTTTTCCAATTAAGGGGCAATTTAGTGTGGCCAATCCGCCTACCCTGCACATCTTTGGGTTGTGGGGGTGAAACCCACGCAAACACGGGGAGAATGTGCAAACTCCACACGGACAGTGACCCAGGGCCGGGATTCGAACCCGGGTCCTCAGCGCCGTAGGCAGCAATGCTAACCACTGCGCCACCGTGCTGCCCAGCCCACCCACCTTCTGAAGCTCGCCTCCAACACCCTGTACCAATCTCAACCTCATCACGCACTAAATCCATGATGGCCGTCCGGATCAACGGCCACGAGACGACCTGCCTCTTCGACTCCGGGAGCACGGAGAGTTTCATTCACCCAGATACGGTACAGTGCTGCTCCCTCCCAATTTTACCCGCGACCCAGAAAATCTCCCTGGCTTCCGAATCACATTCCGTGGAAGTCCGTGGGTAATGTGTCGCAACCCTTAGAGTACGGGGTGTCGAGTACAAAAATTTCAAGCTCTACGTCCTCCCCCAACTCTGCACTGCCCTACAACTAGGTCTAGATTTCCAATGCCACCTCAAAAATCTTACCTTGGAGTTCGATGGACGTCTGCCCCCTCTCTTCATCTGTAGCCTCTTGACCCTTAAGGTCGCCCCAACCCCGCTCTTTGCTAACCTCACCCCGGACTGTAAGACCGTTGCCACTAAGAGCAGACGATACAGTGCTCGGGACAAGGCGTTTCTCAGGTCGGAGGTCCAGCAACTCTTGCGGGAAGGGATCATAGAGGCCAATACTAGCCCCTGGAGAGCCCAAGTGGTGGTCGTCAAAACTGGGAAGAAGCACCAGATGGTCATTAACTACAGTCAGACCATCAACCGGTACACGCAGCTCGATGTGTACCCTCTCCCCTACATATCTGACATGGTCAATCAGATTGCGCAGTACCGAGTCTTCTCCACTATTGACTTGAAGTCCGCGTACCACCAGCTCCCTGTCCGCCCGGAGGACCACCAATACACTGCCTTCAGTGCAGATGGCTGCCTCTACCACTTCCTCAGGGTCCCCTTCGGCGTCACCAATGGGGTCTCGGTCTTCCAACGGGAGATGGACCGAATGGTTGACCAGTACATGCTGCGGGCCACGTTCCCGTATCTGGATAATGTCACCATCTACGGCCATGACCAGCAGGACCATGACGCTAACCTCCAACATTTCCTCCACACCACCAAGCTCCTTAACCTAACATACAATAAGGAGAAATGCATTTTCCGCACAACCCACCTAGCCATCCTTGGCTACGTTGTGGAAAACGGAGTTCTAGGGCCCGATCCCGACCGCATGCGCCCCCTCCTGGAACTTCCACTGCCCCAAGGTCCTGAAGAGATTACAGGGGTTCTTTTCCTATTATGCACAGTGGGTCCCCAATTAAGCGGACAAGACCCGTCCACTCATTAAATCCACCATTTTTACCCTGACGGCTGAGGCCCGCCTGACCTTCAACCGCATCAAAACAGATATTGCCAAAGCCACGATGCACGCAGTAGACGAGTCCATCCCGTTCCAGGTGGAGAGCGATGCATCTGACTTTGCTCTGGCCGTTACCCTCAACCAGGCGGGCAGGCCCGTGGCTTTCTTGTCCCGTACCCTCCAGGGCTCCGAAATTCGACACTACTCTGTAGAAAAGGAAGCCCAGGCCATCGTGGAAGCTGTGCGACATTGGAGGCATTACCTGGCCGGCAGGCGATTCACTCTCCTCACTGACCAACGGTCGGTTGCCTTCATGTTTAACATTACGCAGCGGGGCAAGATCCAGAATGACAAGATCCTAAGGTGGAGCATCGAACTCGCCACCTATAATTATGATATCTTGTATCGACCTGGGAAGCTCAATGAGACCCCAGATGCCCTATCCCGCGGTACATGTGCCAGCGCACAAGTAGACCGACTTCGGGCCCTCCACAATGACCTCTGTCACCCGGGGGTAACCCGTTATTTTCATTTTATCAAGGCCCGCAACCTGCCTTACTCCATCGAGGAGGTCAGGACCATGATCAGGGACTGCCAGGTCTGCGCGGAGTGCAAACCGCACTTCTATCGGCCGGATAGAGCACACCTGGTAAAGGCTTCCCGCCCCTTTGAGCGCCTCAGCATCGATTTCAAAGGGCCCCTCCCCTCCAGTGACCGTAATGTGTACTTTCTCAACATCATTGATGAGTACTCACGTTTCCCTTTCGCCATCCCGTGCCCTGACATGACCTCTGCCACATACGGGTGGGAGGACACAATCTCCCTTCGGGACTTAGCACCCGCAGGTTCCCCAGCGACCATCACCACTACCCCCGACTCTACACTGTCTCCCTCCGTTGCTATTCACGACTCTACTCTGTCTCCCTCCGTTGCTACTTACCCGGAAGACGACACGCTCCTGGATATGCAGGCCTCAACACTTCATCCGACACCAGTGTCCTCGCCACAGCTGGGACTGAGGCGATCACAGCGGAGGGTCAGAGACCCCCGACAGACTCTATCTCTAATTCAACCCGTCCACTTCACCCCCACTGGACTCTTTTTTTTGAACAGGGGGTGAATGTGGTGAACCACTGTATTATATTGTACATACTGTTATTGTACTTACTGTTCTTACTGTTTGTTACATGTCTGGGTTTGTACCTGCTGGCTCCGCCCCCTCGGGCTCAAGTATAAAGGTGGCTAACCTCCAGCCCTGCCCTCGTTCTGGGACCGACTGCCAGCAGGTATCGTTTAGCTGATTAAAGCCACAGTTTACTCTTCCGACTTTCATCTGTCGTCATTGATGGTACATCACCTAGTGAAGGTTAAGTTCAAGCTGAGCAAGGTGAAGGAGGGGTTCTACAATTGTTGGAATTTGTTTATCATGCACTTTCAGGAGATGGTTACCTTTGACTACTGTGGGGGAGGGAGGGTTGGGGCGGTCAGGGATTTTTATTTGGAGTTGTTTTTGTATTATGAAAATGCTGAAAATCTGTTGATTACAAATATTTTCAGTGATGCTGATTGAAGGATACTTAGTAACTAGGACACTGGCAACAAGTTCCCCACTCTTCAAAAATAATGCTGTGAGATATTTTAGGACCATCTAAAAGCCCCATTCCCTCCTCTTCAGTTCTGTTACCCTATAATTTGTGCTCAAAGGCTGAATAATCTCCACCAGCTTTGTGCTCAAGGGCTGAATAGCTCCACCATCAGACTCCAGTGGAGGTCGAGGGAACAGTCATTCGTCTGTGATTTTCCCAAAATTGGCCAATTAATGACTAGAAGGAATGCACACTGTCAAATCAAGGACGGCAAACCTTCAATTGGAGGACCAATTGAAGGCCTTCCAGCTTGAAAGCAGCAGGTAAATGAGGGAAAGGGCACTTCAAAATGGAAGTGCCTTCTCTCCACCTTATTAAAATTCAAAATAAAAGGCTTTCACAGCCAGGCCAACACTGTGGAAAGGAACCTCAAGGGAGTGGGCATCTAAGCCTGCCTTGGGTGCTGGTCTGCTGCCAGGAAATCACTCCCCTTGGAAGAACCTGGAGCTTGACTGGAAAATCTCAGTCTGCCTCCTACATCAGGCCTTGATAGGCACTTAAGCAGGTCAATTAGCTAACTGCTATTGTGGGACTGATGCCCCTTCATCCCATGACTGCCTTCTTTGTTCCTCTTTCATTGAACACATTAGGAATTTATAGCTTTATAGCATCTTGTGTTTTCAGCATCTTATGCTTTCAGCCATGTCTCAATCCCCTCACATCCAATTAATTAGTGAAGTGTCACTAATGTCATTGAAAAGCCAATTTGCATACAGCAAGATCTTCAAAACAAAATGATGGGCAAATATTGACCGAGGGGGAGAGGGGTTAGTTTTTGATTTGCTGTAGCAAAGAACTGGCATTTTTCATGATGGTCCAAGTCCTGCATGAATCTAACTATAGATTTTACTCTTCCAAGTACAGAAACATTAAATTAAACCCACTTAAAACTATGCCTTATTTCTAATGTTTATCAATACAAATATAAACCCCTTAAAACTACCTTTTGTTTTCCTAACACAGTGGAAATTCCAACTCCGTAGTAAAGTAATTGGATCGTAGGATCCGTACGTCATTCTGCTGTTTGTATTAGCAGAAAAGTTTCCAACATCCAGGTCACTTCATGTTCTCATTTTTGCTTTACATATTTGCATTAAGATCTATCTGTTTATCGTGGGTACTTCTATTGCCAATCTTATTTTTTTTTTTATTCGTTTGTGGGACGTGGGCGTTGCAGGCCGTGTTATTGCCCATCCCTAGTTAAGACTCAACCACATTGCAGTGGGTCTGGAGTCACATGTAGACAAGACCAGGTAAGGATGACCGATTTCCTTCCCTAAAGAACATTAGTGAACCATGTGGGTTTTTGCGCCAGTCGACAATAGTTTCATGGTCATCATTAGACCTTTAATTCCAGATTTTTATTGAATTCAGATTTCACCATCTGCAGTGGTAGGATTTGAACCTGGTCATTACTCTGAGTTTCTGGTTTACTAGTCCAGTGACAATACCACTATGCCACCGCCTACCCTCTGAAGAAAGAATACCAGCTGAGCAACAGCTGGGATTATTAGAAGACTGCAGTTGAGTGAGGCTGTTTGTAGGAGGTCGTAATCGTCTTATAGGGTATACAGGCCAAGGGCTAATTTTGTTGAATCTAAATAGGAAGCTGCATTTCTCCACTTTAAAGCTGTGCAGACCTCTACAGATTCCTGCAACAGGATCTGCTGGATCAGGGGCCTTGCGTTGATTGTCAGTCACCAGAGTTCTTAACCTCTTTGACACTGACACTGGTTTCTTCCAACCTGCTATAGGTGACATCTCCTGCATCGCTCAGTCTGTAGCACATGGATGTATAAACGGATAGCAATATTAAGTCCCAAGTCACTATGTTGTGTACAAGATTGTGTCTAAATTAGATGTGGAGATGCCGGCATTGGACTGGGGTGAGCACAGTAAAAAGTCTTACAACACCAGGTTAAAGTCCAACAGGTTTGTTTCTAATCACTTGCTTTCAGAGCGCTGCTCCTTCCTCAGGTGAATGAATAGGTAGGTTCCAGAAACACATAGACAAAGTCAAAGATGCAAGACGATACTTTGAATACGAGTCTTTGCAGGTAATTAAGTTTTAAAGGTTTTGACGGAGCAACTGGAGAGGGGGATAATCACAGGTCAATTGTGAATTGTCTCAAGCCAGGACAGTTGATAGGATTTTGCAAGCTCAGGCCAGATGGTTGGGGGGTGAATATAATGCGACGTGAATCTAAGGTCCCGGTTGAGGCCGTACTCGTGTGTGGAACTTGGCTATAGGTTTCTGCTCGGCGATTCTGTGTTGTCGTGCGTCCTGAAGGCCACCTTGGAGAACGCCTACCCGAAAATCTAAGGCTGAATGCCCTTGACTGCTGATGTGTTCCCTGACTGGAAGGGAACATTCTTGCCTGGCGATTGTAACGCGATGTCTGTTGATCCGTTGTCGCAGCGTCTGCATGGTCTCGCCAATGTACCACGCTTCGAGACATCCTTTCCTGCAGCGTATGAGGCAGACAAGGTTGGCCGAGTCGCATGAGTATGTACCATGTACCTGGTGGGTGATGTTCTCACATGCAAGGTGGTATCCATGTCGATGATCAGACACGTCTTGCAGAGATTGCCATGTCAGGGTTGTGTGGTGTCATGGTCGCTGTTCTGAAGGCTGGGTAGTTTGCTGCAAACAATGGTTTGTCTGAGGTTGTGCAGTTGCTTGAAGGCAAGTAGTGGGGGTGTGGGGATGACTTTGGCAAGATGTTCGTCTTCATCGATGACGTACTGAAGGCTGCGAAGAAGATGTTGTAGTTTCTCCGCTCCAGGGAAGTACTGGACGATGAAGGGTACTCTGTCTTCTGAGGAGGTCGGTACGTTTGTTGGCTGTGGCGCATTGGAACTGTCGCTCGATGAGTTGAGCGCCATATTCAGAGGGTTTATCCATAGGGGATGGCATCTTTAATGTGTTTAAGGTGGAAGCTGGAGAAGTGGAGCATCGTGAGGTTATCTGTGGGCATGCGATAAAGCAAAGTGTTGAGGTGACCGTCCTTGATGGAAATGAGTGTGTCCAAGAATTCAACCGATTTTGGAGAGTAGTCCATGGTGAGTCTGATGGTGGGATGGAACTTATTGATGTCATCATGTAGTCCTTTCAGTCTAAATTTGAGGTTTCTGTGTGGTTCTGCTCCATCTGTCCAAACAGTTCTTGGTAGTGAAATTTGCAGGTTTGGGTGAAGCTCCCAAGGAAGCCTTGGAAAATTATTTTAAAACATTTTCATTACTATTTCATGGGATGTGGCTGTTGCTGGCAAGGCCATCATTTGCTCTCCAGATATAATTGTCCTTGAGGTGGTGGTGGTGAGTCCTTCTTGAACCAATGCAGTTCATGTAATGCAAGGACATCACAGTGTTGCTGAGGTGAAAGTTCCAGGATTTTGACCCTGCAACAGTGAAGGAAAAACAATATAGTTTCAAGTCAGGATGGTGTATGGCTTGGTGGGGAATGTGCAGGTGGTGGTATTCCCATGCAACAGCTCCCCATGTCCCTAGGTGGTAGAGATTGAAGGTTTAGAAGGTGCTATCGGAGAAGTCTTGGCAAGCTGCTGCATGAAACCTTATGGATGGTGCACACTGCTGTCACTGTACGTAGTAGTGGAGGGAGTGAATGTTTTAGCTGGTGGATGAAATGCCAATCAAACAGGCTGTCTTGTCCTGGATGGTGTGGAGCTTCTTGAGCTTTAGTGTTGTTGGAGCTGCACTATTCCAGGCAAGTGGAGACTTCCATCACACTTCTGACATCTGTCTTGTAATTGTGAGCAGGCTTTGGGGAGTCGGGAAGTGGGTTCCTCACCTCAGAATTCTCAGCCACTGATCTGCTTTTGTCACCACAGTATTTATATGGCTGGTCAGGTTCAGTTTCTGGTGTAGTGCATCTTGTAGATAGTACAAATTGAAGTTGTGGTATACTGGTGATTATTGATAGGCTGGAGATTTAGGCTGGTAAATGAAGTGCAGAGCACAAGCCCTTTTTTCTCTGGATAAGGTCAAGCTTCTTGAGTGGGTGCAGCTCCAGCAACATTCAGGCAAATAAATAGTATGCTGTCCCACAGCTAACTTGTGCCGTGTAAGTTGTGGAGAGCCTTTTTGGAATCCATAAATGAACCACTCGCTACGGAATCGTCAACCTCTGATTTGTTGTGGTATCCACGGCATTTATGTAACTAATCCAGTTGAGTTTCTGGCTCATGATGATGAAGAATATATTGATGGGTAATACTATTGAATGCCAAGAGTGGCTGGTTGGACTGTCTCATTGAAAATGGAAATTACCTGGCACATTGTGTGGTGTGAACATTCCAAATTGGCCTAATCCTGGATTTTGTTCATGTCTTGCTGAATGTGGCCATGGACTGTTTCTTTATTTGAAGAATTGTGCAAGAATCTGAAAATTATAGACATCAGTTAGCAGCTTTCCTTTTGACCTTGATGAAGGGAACAGCTGTAGATAGATAGGGCTCGGAATGCAGCCCTCAACATTTCCTCCAACAATATCCTGGTTGTTGTTGTGATTGTTGGCAACCATTTGTCACCCACTGGTGCTGCCCTTGATCCCCATTCATGTGTAAAATGGGAACTATGATGCCATGAGATGCTTCCTGATGTCAGAGGCAGTCGGTCTTGCCTTGCTTCTGGAAACCCACTTTAATGTCCATGATTGGACCAAGAGTATAATAAGGCCTGGAACTAAGTGGCCATGGAACCCTAACTGAGAAATAGTGAGTGCGTAATTGGTGATCAACTGTCTCTTGGTAGCCCAGTTGACCACGCCTTTCGTTGTGTTGCTAATATGCCAATGATTACTTTTTCTTTCTTTTAAAAAAAAAATTTAGAATACCCAATTTTTGTCCAATTAAGGGGCAATTTAGTGTGACCAATCCACCTAACCTGCACATCTTTGGATTGTGGGGGTGAAACCCATACAGACATGGGGAGAATATGCAAACTCCACACGGTCAGTGACCCAAGGCCCAGATCGAACCTGGGTCCTCCGCGCCGCAGGCAGCAGTGCTAACCACTGTGCCACCGGGCTGCCCAATATGCTAATGATTGATGGTACGCTGATGTGGTGGCAATTGATCGGGTTGGATTTATTTTGCATTTTGACATGGAACATGCTTGGCATTTTCGCGTTCTTTGATAAATGTACTACAGTACTGGACCAGCCTGGTTATTGGCAATGGCTAACTCTGGAGCAGAGGACTCCAATAGTGCAGCAAGAATGTTGTCTGGGTCTACAGCCTTTATAATCAATCTATTGATGTCAAGCGAAATGAATCTAGGGCAGCATGGTGGCGCAGTGGTTAACATTGCTGCCTACGGCGCTGAGGACCCGGGTTCGAATCCCGGCCCTGGGTCACTGTCCATGTGGAGTTTGCACATTCTTCCTGTGTCTGCGTGGGTTTCACCCCCACAACCCAAAAGATGTGCAGGATAGGTGGATTGGCCACTCTAAATTGCCCTTTAATTGGAAAAAATAATTGGGTAATCTAAATTTATAAAAAAAGAAAAAAAGTGAAATGAATCTAATTAGCTGAAATCTGGTATTTGTGATGGTTGGGACATAAGGAGCAGGCTTTCAAGGTGCATTATTCGGCACTTCTGGCCGAGTATGTTTGTAAATACATTAACTTTGACTTTTTCTACTGTGGTTGAGGAGAGGAAAGTTTGTGGAGATAGCAACTCTCGTTGCATAATTATCCACTACTGTTCATAATTTTTGGCAGAGTACAGAACTTTGACCTGACCTGTTATTTGTGGAATCACCTATCTCTACCTACAGCATACCTCCTTCACCAATTAGCATGAGTACAATCCTGTGTTGCAGCTTAACAACGTGGCACCTCATTTTCAAGTCTGCTTGGAGTTGCTCCCAACATGCAATCCTACATACCTCTTTAAACTAGGATTGGCCATTCAGCTTGATGTTCACGGAGGACTGAGCAAGGTTATGGGCCTTGAGAACACAAAATGTGATGGTAGTCAGTCCTGGTGGCAGTAATCAGTTCTGCTG
Source organism: Scyliorhinus canicula (assembly GCF_902713615.1). Lineage (NCBI taxonomy): Eukaryota > Metazoa > Chordata > Chondrichthyes > Carcharhiniformes > Scyliorhinidae > Scyliorhinus > Scyliorhinus canicula. Next base: position 248,878,756 of record NC_052146.1, read on the forward strand.
GTGGAACAAGCACCTGATGGATTCCCCAATTTGTGCTGCTATATCTGTTGTTATATCCCGCCCAGCACGGCTGCGATGATGCATGACAATGGAGGATACCCCCTCCTCTGAAGATAAAGCTTTGTCTCCATGAGGACTACGCAGTTATCACTCTTACCACGGAAACACACATAATGCAACTTCTAGTGGGTGAGGTTAGTAAGTGAATTTTCTCTCACCGTCTGTCATAAACAGATGGGGAGGGTTTCAACTAAAAAGGCAGGGGGATGGGAACCTAGGCAAGGAGGCAGAGGAGGAGGAAAGGACAAAATCAAAAGACAGAAAGGGTAATAAGAAAAGTGATGGGCAGAGAAATCAAGGGCTAGATTCAAACAGGACCACAATGAAAAATATTGGGAGTGAGACTAGTAATGTTAAAAAGACAAGCTTGAAAGCTTTATGCCTGAATGCAAGGAGCATTCGCGATGAAGCGAACAAACTAATCACGCAAATAGACGTAAACGGGAATTATATAATCGGGATTACGAGACATGGCTGCAGGGTGACCAGGAATGGGAACTGAATGTCCAGGGGTATTCCGTATTTAGGAAGAACGGACAAAAAGGAAAAGGGCGGTGGAGTTGCAGTGCTGCTTAGAGGGAATTAACACAGTAGTGAAGAAGGATATTAGCTCCAGCAATGTGAAATCTCTATAGTTAGAGCTGAGAAATGCCATGGGGCAAAAATCATTAGTGGGTGCCATTTTTACACCTCAAACTGCAGTGGTGATGTTGGGAATGGCATTAAACAAGAAATTCTAGATGCATGTGATAAAGGAACCGCAGTAATTATAAGGGATTTTAATCTTGATATTGATTGGGCAAGTCAAATTGGCCACAATATCGTACAGGAGGAATTCCTGAAGTGTATACGGGATGGTTTTGTATGCCAATTTGTTGAGGAACCAACTAGAGAGCAGGCCATCCTAAACTGGGTACTATGCAATGAGAATGGAATAATTGGCAACCTAGTTGTGTATGACCCCTTGGGGAATGAGTGGCCATAATATGATAGAATTTTTCATTCAAGATGGAGACTGAAGTAGTTGCTTCTGAGACTAGGGTCCTCAATCTTAATAAAGGGAACTACGATGGCATGAGGCACAAGTTAGCTATGATAGATTGGGAAATGCTACTTAAAGGGATGATAGTGGATAGGCAATGGCAAACATTCAAGAAAAGCATAGGGGAACTGCAACTAATGGTTTATTCCTGTCTGGCATAAAAGTAAAACTGGAAAGGTGGCCAAACCATGGCTTTCAAGGGAAATTGGAGATAGTATTAGATCCATGGAAGAAGCATACACATTGGCCAAGAAAAACAACAGGTCTGAGGATTGGGAGTAGTTTAGAATTCAGCAAGAAGGACCAAAGGATTGATTAAGAAGGGAAAAATAGAGTACGTGAGTAAGCTTGTAGAGAATATAAAATCCCACTGTAAAAATTTCTACAGATATATAAAAAATTCTACAGGTATTTGAAGAGGGAGACCGACGACACAGTGGCAAGCACTGCTGCCTCACAGCGCCGCGGATCAGGGTTCGGTTCTGGCGCCCAGGTCACTGTCTGTGTGGACATTTTCCCCGTGTCTGTGTGGGTCTCAACCCCACAACCAAAGATGTGCATTGGCCCCTTAATTTGAAAAAAAATAATTTGGGTACTCTAAATTTATTAAAAAGAAAGATTATTGAGACAGCACGGTGGCGCAGTGGGTTCGCCCTGCTGCCTCACGGCGCCGAGGTCCCAGGTTCGATCCCGGCTCGGGGTCACTGTCCGTATGGAGTTTGCACATTCTCCCCGTGTTTGCGTGGGTTTTGCCCCCCCCAACCCAACCCAAAGATGTGCAGGCTAGGTGGATTGGCCATGCAAAATTGCCCCTTAATTGGGAAAAATTAATTGGGTACTCTAAATTTATTTTTTAAAAAGTGCAGTTGAGATTTTAGAGGTGTTTACATGAAGGGAATTAGCACAAAGCGATTTTTTCACAACTTGCATCGATGGAACATATGAGTGTACTGTTAACAAACTTACTGAAAAGATTCATGTTTTGAATATTCTGTTAAGTAACAGGACTGCTGGATTCTGGTGACTGGCAGGATTGCTGCACTGTATTTTTTATAATATTCAGAAAGTAATTGAGCAGGTTTGTCCTCTTGTCTTCAGCTTGCCAGTTTCATATGTTCACAAGATATAGGAGCAGAATTAGGCCATTCGTCCATTGAGTCTGCTCTGCCATTCTATCATGGCTGATATGTTCCTCAGCTGTTACCTACAATGCTACAGACCAAGAGCTGGATTGCAAAATCAGCCAGAGCATCTCCTCTCTAGAACACATGATCTAGGAGCAGGAGTAGGCAATTTAAGCCTCCTGAGCTTAAACACCCTCAATTTGATCATGGCTGATCCCATCCTGGTCTAAACTCCGCTCGCCTGTCCATTCACCATAACCCTTCAACCTATTACCAATTAAAAATCGGTCTACTCCTTCTTAAATTTACTCAGTGTCCCTGCATCCAGGACGGTGACTCTGGGGTTGCGAATTCCACAGATTCATAAACCTTTAGAAGTAGCTTCTCCTCCAATCTGTTTTAAATTTGCTACTTATTCTAAGATTATGACCTCTTGTTTTAGAATGTCCCATAAGAGGAAGCATCAGCTCCACTTCTACTTTATCCATACCTTTTCGCATCTTGTTTAGATCACTCCTCATTCACTCTAGAGAATATAGGCCTAAACTGTTCAATCTCTCCTCATACAACAAACCCCTCAGCTAATGAATCAATCTAGTTAACTTTCTCTGAACTGCCTCCAATGCTGCTACATCTTTCCTCAAATAAGGGGACAAAATCTGTGCACGACACTCCAGGTGCGGTCTTATCAATGCCTTGTATAGTTGCAACAACACTTACTTACCTTTTTTATACCTAATTCCTTTTTACTATAAATGCCAACATTCGATTTGCCTTCCTGATTATCTGCTGCACCTGCATGCTTGTTTTCTGTGACTCATGCATGAGGACACCCAGATACCTCTGTATCGGAGCACCCTGAAGTCTCTCCCCATTTGGATAATTTGCCTTTACATTTTTTCGACCAAATTGCTTGATCTCACACTTAGCCGCGTTAAACTCCATCTGCCACATTTTGGCCCACTCGCCTAACCTATCTATATCCATTTGTAAGGTTCTTATTTCCTCATAGCAACTTACTGTCCCACCTATTTTGGTGCCATCTGTGAATTTGGCTATAGAACCTTCTATCCCTGTATCCAAATCGTTAATATAGGTTGTAAATAGCTGAGGTCCAAAGACCGAACCCTGTTGCACCCCACTAGTTACATCTTGTCAGACAGAAAATGACCCATTTATCCTGACTCTCTGTCTCCTGTCCGTCAGCCAGTCTTCAGTCCAACATCATAAATTACCCCTAATCCCATGTGATCTAACGTTGTGCATTAACCTGTGCGGCACCTTAACAAACGCCCTCCGGAAGTCCAGATATACTACATCTACAGGATCCCCATTAACCACTTTGCTTGCTACACCTTAGAAGAAATCTAGCAAATTAGTCAAACATGATTTACCCTTCATAAAACCATGCTGACTCTGATCGATAGCGCTTTGGCTTTCCAAATATCCTGATATTATGTCCTTGATAATTGATTCTAACAATTTTCCAACAAATGTTAAGCTAACGGGACTAATTTCTCACATTCTGCCTCCCTCCCTTTTTGAATAAGAGCGTTATAGGCACAGTGGTGAGCATTGTTGCCTACGGCGCTGAGGACCCGGGTTCGAATCCCGGCCCTGGGTCACTGTCCGGGTGGAGTTTGCACATTCTCCCCGTGTCTGCGTGGGTTTTGCCCCCACAACCCAAAAGATGTGCAGGATAGGTGGATTGGCCACGCTAAATTGCCCCTTAATTGGAAAAAATAATTGGGTACGCTAAATTTACAAAAAAAAACAATAAGGAATGGCGAGTACCACAAAAAGGACTGAAGTATCATATGAAAGTAATTTATGAGCAATGAGAATGGAAAGAGAGGTGCAGGACTGATGTGATGAAATAAAGGGCGAATGTACATGTGCAGACAAAATAATAGATACTGAGATCAAGATTTTAAGTTTACGTTGGAATTCAGTGTTGTAGGGCGGCACAGTGGGGAGCACTGCTGCCTATAGTGCTAAACCCCTGGGTTCGATCCTGGCCCCGGGTCACTTTATGTGGAGTTTGCACATTCTCCCCGTGTCTGCGTCGGTCTCACCCGTGCAACCCAAAGATGTGCAGGTTCGGTGGATTGATCACGCTAAATTGCCTTTTAATTGGAAAAAATAATTGGGTATAAAAATAATTTATATATATTTTTTTTAATTCAGTTTTATTGCTGTATCTGGAATATATAGATGTGACCAGGAAATGGTTCTGTGATGAGCACAGAGTAAGCTGTTTTTCAAGATGCATAATTACCAGCATAATTAGACTGCTTTCATCCTCTGGAGTAATAATTAGTTTACCCTTTCCATGTAGCATCCCTGGGAACTTCAAACCCTTTCTCACAATCCATTCTTATTTGCTGAATATTTCCAGGAATTGTCCTCAGTCAGTTGACTGTTTTCTGGTGCTGGTAGTTTGCATTCAGATTGAAATATTTATTTTTGTTTCTCCAACAGGTAGTTTGCCATATGATGTGGCTAATGGAATACGTTTTCAAGTTTACAAACTTTGGTATTGTCTCCCTCATCCATGGGGATTTCTTCATTCGGCAGGTGAGGGAAATGATGATGTGCTAATTAGCACCATATGTTTATAGGAACAACCACACAAACAATAGAAGGGTTTACTGTTTTCTGTGGAGCATATTGCTTGAACAGTTTCCAAACAGTTCTGAATTTGTATGTCAGGGGACTGGGAAATAAAGCAGGGCATATTATTGTCATGATTGAACCAATTTTTAGTTTAAGCGTTCTTGTATTGAATAGAAAACCTCTGAATACAATGTGAGCACCTCTTTCCCGCAATCTAATCAATCCCATTGTATTTTGCACTGTGGGTTTCCCATTTCACACTCGTGCTCTGTGAATTGATGCATTTGTGTCAGTTAATGTTGGCATCAAGGTCTGCTTTGTGTTGTGGGTTCTCTCCAGTAAAATTGAATTGCAGCCAGCTAAACTAGTCTCTCCACTTAATTTGATTTTTAAAAATAAAAATAATAGTCACTTATTGTCACAAGTAGGCTTCAATTAAGTTACTGTGAAAAGCCCCTAGTCGCAACATTCCGGTTCCTGTTCAGGGAGGCCGGTACGGGAACTGCAGATATTACAACTAGATTCTGAAAAGCTGTCCACATCAACTTGTATGTTGGTGTCCTGTTCTCCTGCATTACCAATTTACAGCAATCTCTGCTAATGATTCTAGTATTCCTAATTCTACATGATTAATTTTTGGTTCAGCTAAAATATGGGCACAAATTCTCCAATCACCAGATCGTTAGAAATTGGATGTATGATGGTGGATGTGCAGCAGGACAGTATAGAGGTCCTGACATGCAGACATATGTGGGAATGGCTGGGGATGTTTAAATTTCCGATGGGCTGATTCCCTGCTGCCTGGGGCACTCTATGACTCTGAGCTAGAGTCGGAGATTTTGGCGGGATATGTGCGCCTTACCTGGTAGCTGCTGAGCATACATTTGTTCAATATCTGGCCTGTTGGGTAACTCCACAACCTGCCTGAACATTTATTGCGCACCCCCCTCCGCATCTTTTTGTTTGCTGTCCTGATTTGTTTGCCTTTCAGTGCCCTGATTGTCAAGAATCACAGTACTACAGTGCAGAAGAGGCCCTTCAACCCATTGAGCCTGCGCAGATGCATGAAAGGCCCTGACCTGCCCATCTAATCCCATTTGCCAGCACTTGGCCCATAGCCTTGAATGTTACGGCGTGCCAAGTACTCATCCATGTACTTTTAAAGGATGTGAGGCATCCCGCCTCTGCCATCCTCCCCAGAAGTGCATTAAAGACATTCACCAATCTCTGGGTAAAAAAGCTTTTCCTCAAATCTCTCCTAAACCTTCCACCCATCACTTTGAACTTGTGTCCCCTCGTAACTAACCTGGGCGGCAAGGTAGCACAATGGTTAGCACTGTTGGTTCACAGCGCCAGGGTCCCAGGTTCGATTCCCGGCTTGGGTCACTGTCTGCGGAGTCTGTAGGTTCTCCCCATGTCTACGTGGGTTTCCTCCGGTTGCTCCGGTTTCCTCCCACGAGTCCCGAAAGACATGCTTTTAGGTAATTTGGACATTCTGAATTTTCCCTACGTGTGCCCAAACAGACGCCGGAGTGTGGCGACTAGGGACTTTTCACAGTAACTTTGTTGCAATGTTAATGTAAGCCGACTTGTGACAATAATAATAATTATTATTATTATTGAACTAAAGGGAGCAGCTGCTCCCTATTCACTCTGTCCATGTCCCTAATAATCATACACCTCAATCAGGTCACCCCTCGGTCTTCTCTGCTCCAGAGAAAACAACCTAAGCCTATCCAACCTCTCTTTATAACTTAAATGTTCTATCCCAGGCAACATTCTGGTCACTCTTCTCTGCACCCCCTCCAGTGCCGTTACATCCTTCCTATAATGTGGTGACCAGACTTGCACACAGTGCTCCAGCTGTGGTCTCACCAAAGTTCTATACATCTCCTTCATGACCTCTATGCCCCGATTGATAAAAGCGAGTGTCCCATATGCCTTTTTCACCACCTGATTAAACTACCCTTCTGCCTTTGGAGATCTATGGACAAACGCGCCAATGTCCCTTTGTTCTTCGGAAATTTCCAGTGTCAGACCTTTCATAAGTATACTTCCTTGTCAAATTACTGCTTCCAAAATGTATCACCTCACACTTTTCAGGGTTAAATTTCATCTGTCACTTATCCGCCCATTTGACCATCCCATCTATATCTTGCTGTAACTCAGGACACTCAACCTCACTGCTAACCACCCAGCCAATCTTTGTGTCATCTGCAAATGTATTGATCCTACCCCCTACATAGTCATCTATGTCATTTATATAAATGACCAACAATAGGGGACTCGGAACGGATCCCTGTTGTACGTCACTGGTCACTGGCTTCTAGACACTTAAGCAGCCATCTATCATCACCCTCTGTCTCCTACCGCTAAGCCAATTATGAATCTACTTTATCAAATCACCCAGTATCCCATGTGCATTTGCCTTCTTAATAAGTCTCCCATGTGGGACCTTGTCCAAGGCTTTGCTGAAATCTGTGTAGGCTACATCAACTGCACTACACTCATTTGCACACTTGATTACATGCTCAAAATTTTCAATCAAATTTGTTAGGCATGACCTCCCTCTGACAAAGCCATGCTGATTATCCCCAATGAAACCTTGCCTCTCCAAGTGGAGATAGGTTCTCTTCTTCAGAATCCCAACCACTGATGTGAGACTCATTGGTCTGTAGTTCCCTGGCCTGTCTCTACAACCTTTCTTTGTTACACCTTCTTTATTACCCTAGAGGGAACATATTGGGCCTGTACTCTCCCCATTTCATCTTTGAACGCCCCCTACTGCTCTTCTGTAGATTTCCCCACAAGTAACTCTTTCCAGTCTACCGTGGCCAAATACCGACTTATTTTGTTAAAATCTACACACTCCCAATCCAAAACCTTTTTTTGCAACTTGTCTATTTCTTTGTCCATAACAAATTTAAATTGAACCAGGTTGTGGTTGCTATCACTAAAATGCTCCCTCACCAACACATCAACCACCTGTCCGGCTTCATTCCCCTGAATTAGGTCCAGTTCTCCGTATACATTTTAAAACTCTACTAAGCCCTTAACATGATGGCTATCCCAATTAATTTTGGGAAAGTTGAAATCACCTAATATAATTACCCTCTTATTATTTTTACACCCTTCCGCGAATTGCGCACATATTTGCTCCTCAATTTCCTGCTGACTATCTGGGGGTGTATAATAAAATCTAGCAACGTAGCTGTCCCATTTTTACCCCTAAACTCAACCCACAAAGCTTCATTTGATGGGCCTTCCAAGATATCATCTCTCCTTACTGCAATAACTGCCTTCCTAACTAATAATACAATGCCTCCTGCTCTTTTACCCCCTCCTCCGTCTTGCTTGAAGAGTGTATATCCAGGGTCTATATCCAGAGGGGCCAGATTGAGCTGCCAATCTGGCCCCTCATCAACCATGTCTCTGTGATAGCTATTATATCATAATTACATGTGTCAATCACTGCCCTTAACTCATCTGTTTTACCTTTAATACTCCCGTCATTAAAGGAGAGGCCATCCATCCTTCTCTTACTCCCTTGAAACATACTACCACTGTATTCCCTCTTACCTGATTGCTCTTCTATGTTATACTGTGTCCCTATTCTGATATCAGTCTATGTCCTCTTCCCCTGCAAATCCCTGAGGTAAGTTATTTCTACTTACTGTTCCGAAGCTCCTCTTCCCCGAGCTCGCGCAAACTCCGTTCCCTGCTGACTAGGCCACGAATCCTTGAGGTAAGTTATTTATACTTACTGTTCCAAAACCAAGTTTGCGGCAACTCCGCTCCCTATCAACTAGGCTGCGAATCCCCAAGGTAAGTTATTTATGCTTACTATTCTGAAGTTCCTTCTCCCTGGGTTTGCGCCAGCTCAGCTCCTTGCTGACTAGTGCAGAAGGAGGCCATGCGGCCCATTGAGTCTGCACCGACCCTCCGATTGACCACCATACCTAAGCCAATCCCCTGCCCTATCCCCAGAACTCCACCTAACTTTTGAACACTAAGGGGCAATTTAGCATGGCTAATTCGCCTAACCTGCACATCTTTTGGAGTGAGGGAGGAAACCGGAGTACCTGGAGGAAACCCACGCAGTCTTGGGGAGAATGTGCAACTAAAAACTGTGAACCCTGACCTGACTTGACTACCCATCCCGGCCAGACCTGAATATCCTCACTCACTCAAAAGCTTTGGGACCTTTAAATGCTTAGCTGTGTGCTGCGGGCGTGAGTTCTGTGGTGATCTTCTTCGTTGACTCTGCTTCGATTCCTGCGCTGAGAGATTTCTTTTATGCAGGATCAGAGGTTTGGCCTTAAAAGCAGAAGCTGGAACATGGGCAGTTTTCTGTCTGATCAGTGTCAGACGCAGCGGTTCCAATGTTCATTGGAAGATTTGGACCAAGGTGCACTTTTGATAACTTGAGCTAGCCCCTGGATAGCTTCAGCTCCTAAGGTCATTTGTTTTCTTCATTAATTGTACACCACACCTGGTGGCCTGATTTGAATTTCATGCCTGCAGTCAATAGATTTTTTAATGAAGAAAACTGAAATGCTGTTTGTCTGTTTGCTCTTGTGGATGGTACAGTTATAGGTATTGAGCTTAACATGTTTGTTCATGTTTATGTGTCATTGAGCAAACAATATTTGGCCACCAGCTAGTTTTTGAAATATTAGTTCATTTCCAGGATGATGGGCTTGCTGGGAGAACTTTTAACTGGGAACATTTTTAAAAATGTGTTGCAATTTTTCTACCACATAAAGCAGTGGTTCCACCACCAATACATGAAGTGGAGCCTGGGTGGCCTTGAACAGGATTTAGTAAAGCAAAGATGCAAAATGCTTCAAGACTTTGAAATAAATTCCATAAATAAAATTTGTTAATAGGATGTCAATTGTTAGGTGTTTTTAGCATTTTCATCCTGTGATGTATCCAGTAAGTAGATATATCAATAGCATTGATGATTCATGTTGTTCCACATGCTTAATGCTGTTAATAGATTCCAGAGAAGACAGGATAATTTTTTTTATTTACAAGAGTAAAGGCTTTCATACAGTGAGGGGCAGCAGGGTAGCATGGTGGTTAGCATAAATGCTTCACAGCTCCAGGGTCCCAGGTTCGATTCCCGGCTGGGTCACTGTCTGTGTGGAGTCTGCACGTCCTCCCCCTGTGTGCGTGGGTTTCCTCCGGGTGCTCCGGTTTCCTCCCACAGTCCAAAGATGTGCGGGTTAGGTGGATTGGCCATGCTAAATTGCCCGTAGTGTCCTAATAAAAAAGTAAGGTTAAGGGGGGGTTGTTGGGTTACGGGTATAGGGTGGATACGTGGGTTTGAGTAGGGTGATCATGGCTTGGCACAACATTGAGGGCCGAAGGGCCTGTTCTGTACTGTACTGTTCTATGTTCTATGTGACTGAATCCTGACCATACCAGAGACCACCCATTTGAGAGTGTGAAGCACATAATGCCAGCTGGAGGGTGTTTGATCAGTTTCAAGAGTGTAGAGAAAGTGGGATTCCAGTGCTCCAGTTATTTTCTGGGAGAATTCTTTTTAATCTGAAATTAAAATGAAGACTTGATGTAAGAATTAAGGCTGCTGTAAATATAATGAGGGAACAGTTTTATTAATGCAGTATTACAAGTAGGCCATGACTGTATAATAAAGGAAGCTATTGAATGTCATGAAACATTATATACATTTTAAGGGGACAGCAATCACTGAAGAAATTGAACAAAAGGGTAATAATTTTGGTTTTGTGTAAATTAATTAGGAAAATAGGAAGGAGAAGTAGAAGTCCATTTATCTGCTTGAGCCTGTTCACTGGTCAATGAGATATTAACTAATCTGTGACATAACTCCATATATCCATATTTTTCCCATATCAATTAATACCTTTGGTTAATCGAAATCTGTCAGATTGAATTTATTGGCTTTCACATTTTTATTTACACATCCCCATTCATACTTTTATGTTTACAGGTTTCGGCACCGTGCATATTGTTGAGCTAAAGATAAATTAATATTTACTAGTGTGCAATAAGCTAACGCAAAAACGAGAAGAAACACACAAAATAACGAGAGAAAGAAAAAACAGCACATAGTCAAACAAGGAATATTATAACTATATTTACATGTTGTCCCCCCCCCCCACCCCTCTGTGGCTGTGGACCTTAATTAGCCATGCTGCCTTCATTGGGCTCCCAATGTTGGCCCTAGCGTGTAATGCCCAGTGTGTTGATGTTGGCTCTGTTATTCCCGCTTGTGCTTGGGCCCATCCGCTGCGGTTATGCTGGGCTTTTGGCCCTCCCTCCCCCACCCCTCCCTTTTGAGTTTTGTGGCTCGTCTGTACCTCCAAACCCCCTTCCCTCCGCTCTACTGGTTGCTGGCTACAAACAGGTCGCCCCCGTGTCGAACAGTTCCTCAAACAGCAAGTGTCTTGTCTTCTGGGGATGCGTCGTCATTTCCCTACGGAGGAAGTTTTTGATCTGTACGTATCGTAATTTGTTCCCTTTGGGCAGTTGAAACCTCTCCCGTGAGTTCCTCCAGAGTCACTAGTCTGTCCTCTGTGTAAATGTCCCTAACCGTCAGTGTCCTCTCGTCCTATCTCCACTTTTTGAAGGTCCATTGTTGTTGGAGTGAACCTGTGGTTGTTGCAGATGCAAGCCATGGTAGACATTTCGGTCAGGGCAAAGTGCTGCCTTATTTGATACTACATTTGGAGCGTGGCTACCACCACTGGGCATCTTGAGTGTTTGGTTGGAGGGGATGGAGTGCTGTCACAAGGCTTGGAGGGATGTCCCTTTGCAGGAACTCTCCTTCATCTCCTACCACCCCCGGGGAGAGGTTCCATTTGTGGATCTGTCGCCTCTCTGTCTCTGTGTCTCTGTCTCTTCCTCTCTTCTTCCCCCCCCAACCTGACTGGCATGTCCAGTCATTAGGGGGCTCAGAGATGTACAACCCCCAGTCAAATGCTTCATTGGCCTTTTCCAGTTCGTCTGCCAACTACTGCTGTTGTTGCTGACCTGCGCTGTTTCCCTAGTGGCTGCCTGCTTTCTCAGCTGATGAGCCAACAGGTGCTAGCTTTATCTCCGAGTTCGTAGAAGGTCCCCCGTGTCTGACGGAGTTGATGCACTGCTTTTCTCGTGAAAAGTAGGTCATAGTCCAATTGTAGCTTTCTCCTTTCTGCCAGAAGCTCTACAGTCAGGGCCGTGGAGTACCGCCGATTCAGCTCCTGTACGAAGTCGACCAGTTGCTGCCTAGCTGCCCTCTCCTTCCTGTCTCTGCATGCTCTGTATGAGATAATCTCTCCTCTGATCAAAGCCTTCAACGCCTCCTAGACCATGGAGGGTGACACCTCCCCATTCTGTTTATTGGTCATGTACCCATCTACGGCCTGTGAGATCATTTCCCAAAAGGCCTGGTCGGCAAGGAGGACTGTGTCCAACCTCCATGGTGGGCATTGGGCCCGACCCACCTCCAACCTCGCATCCACGTAGTGTGAAGCATGTGTGGAGATTACGATTGTGGTATTCCGCTCCTACTCCTGGAAGCACCGATTTCCCCACTGCCAAAAAAATTGTCCATCCTGTAGATGCGTAGATCCTGCGTACCTGGAAGAAGAAGAAGATTATTCAGAACTGCCGTGGCTCTATTGAATTCCACTAGGCCAGGTCTGCCCCAATGCCCTGCTAAATCCTGATCAAGTGTCCTTCCCAGTTGCAGGACCTTGTCTGTCTGGCCCAGCTCTTGATTCTTCCCAGTTCTGGTATCGGTGTAGCTTTGCTGTTATGGTCCTTTGTTGTTCCCTGGCCTTGGGCTTTGGCTGGAGTGACCTACGGGCTCTGTCTATTTCTTTAAAAAAAAAAAAATTTTAAAGTACCCAAATATTTTTTTCCAATTAAGAGGCACTTTAGCGTGGCCAATCTACCTACCCTGCACATCTTTCGGTTGTGAGAGTGAGACTCATGCAGACATGGGGAGAATGTGCAGACTCCACATGGACAGTGACCCAGGGCAGGGATCGAACCCGGGTCCTCGGTGCCGTGAGGCAGCAGTGCTAACCACTGCGCCACCGTGCCGTCTGGCTCTATCTATTTCTGGCGGCTTGAGAAAGCTGTCTGTCCCCACCAGGTAACCCAGCATTTGGGCCACGTATTCTGTGGGGTTCGAGCCCTCGGTTCGCTCCAGTAGGTCCACTATGCGTAGGTTCTGGTGCTGCGATCGGTTCTCCCGATCCTCGGCCCCAGGTATATGAATGGGCGGGAACTGAGGGAAGTAGACCTTGGAAAATAGGAGACAGGTTTAGATAAAGGATCTGGATCGGCGCAGGCTGGGAGGGCTGAAGGGCCTGTTCCTGTGCTGTAATTTTCTTTGTTCTTTGTTCTTTCCCCCTTGGTGTCCCTTGTGTTGCCATCAGCCTTGCCATCTCCGTTTCCAATGCGGCGATTCCGTCGCTTTAGTCAGTCGAGGCCTTCTCCAGCTCTCTTATGGCTGCTTCCTGGGCCTCCAGCCACCCCTCTGCTTTTTCTAGGGCCACTTGCAGGGTGATCAGAACCTCTGCCACTGCCACCTTGACCATTGCCCTCATCTCTGCTTTGGTAGCCTCCTTGAGTCCCTGTAGTTCCTTTGTAAGGAACTCCGTCCATCAGGGAGGGGGTGTTCTGTGTGCAGCCTGGTGATCCCTCTTGCTCGGGTGTGGCCAGGGCCTTGTCATCCCGCATGCTTGCCATCTCCTCGCTTCACCTCTCCAGGATGTTGCTGCCTTTTCCATCCTTTTGGCCCCTGGAGCTGCTGTTGCTCGGCATATTTAATCCTGGTGTTATTGGGTGAGGGGTGTTTTTCCCTGATTTTAGCAGGCTATTTTGAGCTTAAAGTGTCTAATTCTAAGTTTTCAGGAGTAGAGTCACATTTTGTGCGTCCCCATCACTGGAATACCCTCAGATTGAAAATTAACGATTCACCCAATATCAACTGCAATTTTGAAGAGAGTTATGTCCTTTATATTAGACTTTCCAATCAGTAGCAATAGGATAAATAGAGACACACTTCACCAAGTAGTAACTTTGCGTGACTGTCTTCAGGCGCTTTCCTCCATTTTCTGTTCCTTAAATTCCCCCACCGCAGTAAAACCTGTTTCAATGATTCTTCCCCCTGGCCTTGCCAGAGCAAATTTTTGCCAAAAAGGTGGAAGGATCCATACTTTCAACTGGAGACCGTCTTCCTCTCACATCCGGCTGTGGAAACTCTCCAAAGTCAAGGAGCCTTTTCCTCTGCTGTCTATCTGTAACATTCAGTGATTTGCAGGGCAGTGTGTAACCTGATCTCAAATGGTTTCCTCTACCCTCTTCCCCATGGCAGCATGTAACACATTAATCTTGCATCCAGGTAGAAATTCTAATGAGCTATTTTTGATCCCAACCCTCATCTAGTGGACCATTTACAGCATAATTGTTTCATACCCAGTAGCTTCAACATCTTTCTGGGTCTTTGGATGACTCGGAGTCTACTCATTGCAAACCCAGAAACTATTGCCATTGTTTTAAAGTATAAATACCATGCGCCATCTTCTCAATAAAACAATCTAAGCCATTGTTTGATCTCTAACAAAAAACACCCAGGTTTACTGACAGGTAGACTGCAGAACAGGTGACATGATTCCCCCTTTCATTAATTTGTTTATTTTATTCATTTACGGGATATGAGCGTCGCTGGTTAGGCCAGCATTTATTGCCCACCCCGAGTTGCCTTTCAGAAGGTGATGATGAGTTGCCTTCTTGAACCGCTGCAATCCTTCAGGTGTAGGTACACCCACTATGATGTTAGGGAGGGAGTTGCAATATGTTGTCCCTGCGACAGCGAAGGAACAGCGATATATTTCCATATCAGGTGGTGAGTGACCTGAAGGTGAACCCCCAGGTGGTGGGGTTCCCAGTTATCTGCTGTTCTTGTCCTTCTAGATGGTAGTGGCTGTGGGTTTGGAAGGTACTGTCTAAGGAGGCTGTTTAGCACAGGGCTAAATTGCTGGCTTTGAAAGCAGACCAAGCAGGCCAGCAGCACGGTTTGATTCCCGTAATAGCCTCCCTGATGGAATGTGGCGACTAGGGGCTTTTCACTGTAACTTCATTTGAAGCCTACTTGTGACAATAAGCGATTTTCATTTCATTTTTTCCCCCATTTTTCAAGGAACCTTTATTCTAAATTTAAAGCTACAGTTCCAAACTACAATAATCTTATAATTGTTACAAAGTACTAATATGGATTTGAGTCCTCTCAAGTATATATTTTTAATTCCCTCTTCAAGTTATCAAATGAGACTCGCTTATGTGACTCACTTATGTAAAACGCTGTATTTTGCATCACCATTGATTCTGGTGTTAATGGGCTATTAACCCTGGAATTTTGAAAGAGGTTGCATTTCTAAGTTAGTAAAGTGTACTTGTCTCAACAAGATGTTGCCGTATTTTTTTTGCTTTGGGTGTCGCGGTAGCACAGTGATTAGCACTGTTGCTTCAGAGCTCCAGGGTCCCAGGTTCGGTTCCGGCTGGGTCGCTGTCTGTGCGGAGTCTGCATGTTCTCCCCGTGTCTATGTGGGTTTCCTCCGGGTGCTCTGGTTTCCTCCCACAGTCCAAAGATGTGCAGGTTAGGTGGATTGGCCATGTTAACTTGCCCTTCGTGTCCAAAAAGGTTAAGTGGAGGTTACTGGGTTACGGGGATTGGGTAGATATGTAGGCTTGAGTAGCGTGCTCTTTGTAAGGGCCGGTGCAGACTCAATGGGCCGAATGGCCTCCTTCTGAACTGTGAATTCTATGAAAAATATCTATGAAAATCTCTAGAACTCAGTCTATGGATTTATATATGACTGTATTTATATTTTTCCTCATTTTTTTCATGTTTCTTGCTCCTTCCTGTCTCCATCCCTGCAGATAAATAGCCCGATGGCTCCTGTCACCCTCTCAATGACATTCTTGAGCTAAGTGAATGAATGATTTTGTTTTTTCCTTCCTCCTCTCCCACATTGCATTTCCTAATGATTATGCTGTATGCTAGTAATGGTATGAGGACTTGCCATGATCAACCTGATTTTATAATGCTGAGTTGTAGGTTTCTTGGTAAATGTAAATGACCCAACTGATTCTGTTAAGCCACAGTTCTCTGCTGTGGACCCTATCTGTGTGTCTCAGGATCATGGTGTTCATGGGCTATTAATGCTATTAATTAAGGCAGTCAACTGGTACAATCATCCCTCACCAGATCTGGTTAGATCACAACAAATATTATCGAGCTTCACTCACCTCTTTCAAAACTATCACCTGCTCCAATACCATTCTGGAAAGCCATGATGTGGAGATGCCGGCGTTGGACTGGGGTGAGCACAGTAAGAAGTCTTACAACACCAGGTTAAAGTCCAACAGGTTTGTTTCAAACACGAGCTTTCGGAGCACGGCTCCTTCTTCAGGTGAATCCTGAAGAAGGAGCCGTGCTCCGAAAGCTCGTGTTTGAAACAAACCTGTTGGACTTTAACCTGGTGTTGTAAGACTTCTTACTATTCTGGAAAGCAACATGGCCTCTTTACTACATTTCTTAAACTAGCCTCTTTTAATCCCTTCATCACCCCCAATAACGAAGTGTGAGGAACTCATGGACAACTTTGTGTATAAGGTTCAGATTGTCTGCTTGGTTAGCTCTTCTGCTTCCTCTCTTGGTCTTTATCACCAAGCTCAACCTTCTCCGCCCCATCCTCTGAGCCCTCAGGATCTTCTCTCCAATTTCTCTACTCAAGCCCCTTCCGAACTTGTCCTGTCTGAGATTCATCTCCCATGTCTCTGAACCTATTCCCACTAAATTGTTGATCACCCAACTTCTTGTACTGGGTTCATATGAGCTGGCCTTGTAAATTGTTCCATCACTTCTAATGCTGTCCCCCTCCCTTCCAAAGTTGTCTCATTCCACCCCCCGCCCCTTGAATTCTGTTTCTGAAACATCATCCTCTCTAAACCTACATTTTCCCTATGAAGTCCTTGAATACGTTGTTGCCCGAAGTTCCAGCCCACCTTCCTGCAACTCCCGGATTTAAATCTGTCCAGTTGAGTTTCTTTCTCTGCACAGCACCTAATCAGAATTATAATCTCAAGGGTTGACTGCTTATGGTGCATTATTCCTACTCCTTTCTGTAACCTTTAACATGCTTGATCACATATACCATCCTCAATAACGCCACAGCCTCCATTTTGGTAGACTGCTTAACTGACATCCAGGCTTCAGTGAACAACAGTTATCTCCAGTGAAGCACCAGGAATAATCAAACAATTGTCTTTGACCTTTTGCCAAAGGCTCCATACCAGGATTCCATCCTCCTTCCCAGCCACAGGCTTGGGCTGAACCAGATTGTTCAGAATCTGTCTCCTGTTTGATCCCAAGCTGGGTACCTGACCTTGTATCTTGCCCATAACAAATATCACCTATTTAACCCTTTATGATATTGCCCACCTATTTTCATTAGCTCTTTCTTTGACTCATTTAAATCTCTGCTGCCCATGTCCAATCCCCAATACCCTAATACACACTAATTAGCTCTGTCCTTGCTGACCCGTGTTGACTTCTGCTGACTCAACATCTCCAATTCCAAATGCATAGTCATGTTTAAATCTGTTCATGGCCACACTCCTCCCTCACTGTGGCTTCCTCCATCTCTACAAACCGAAAATCCATTCTTCTGCTTGTTAGGAAGTGGGGTTGGGAGGCATGTGAAGTGAACTGCCTCAGGGATCCGTGTTTACTCCATTTCTAATTTATATTACAGTTTCTCAGTGCGAACTGATCAAATTTACTGACAATATAAAATCAATAGGGAGTAGTCAAATTTGGGTAGTAATCAAGGACCTATAAAACAAGCAGGCTAAAGTATGTAGTAGATGAAATTTGCTTGAACGTATTGCACGTGGAAAGGAAAAATGGTTGGCATAAGTATTCCATGGAAGATATTAATATAGTTTAATGTAAGTAAAAGATTTATTGGCGGTAACTGACTCAGCATTCAACGTGATTAATCACAGGAAAAACAGTCAATAAACCAATTACTGAATTAAGTAACTAGATCAGTTGAGTACAAATTGGAGATGCCATACTAAAACAGTGCAGTTCACTGGTCAGACCACAATTGAGTGTTGATTCAGTTTTCAGAGAATCATCATAGACTCCCTACAGTGCAGAAGGAGGCCATTCGGCCCATCAAGTGTGCTCTAACCTTCTGAAAGAACCCCACCTAACCTGTACAAACCGAACAGCACGGTAGCATTGTTGCTTCACAGCTCCAGGGTCCCAGGTTCAATTCCTGGCTTGAGTCAGTGTCTGTGCAGAGTCTGCACGTTCTCCCCGTGTCTGTGTGGGTTTCCTCTGGGTGCTCCGGTTTCCTCCCACAAGTTCCGAAATAATTGCTGATAAGTAAATTGAACATTCTGAATTCTCCCTCAGTGTACTCGACCAGGCGCCAGACTGTGGCAACTAGGGGATTTTCACAGTAACTTCATTACAGTGTTAATGTGAAAATAAAGATTATTATCTTTGGACACTAAGGAGCAATTTAGCATGGACAATCCATCTAACCTGCACATCTTTGGACTGTGGGAGGAAACACACGCAGACATGGAGAGAAAGTTTCCAACTCTACACAGCTGGTCACTGAAGGCCGGAATTGAACCTGGGTCCTTGGCCCTGTGAGACACAGTGCTAACCACTGTGTGCCACTTAGTCAAGGAGAAGGAGAAAGATGTTTGAAACATGGCGCTGGTGCTCAGAAGAATCAAGAGGCTATTCCCTCCCTTCATATTACTATACTTGAAGAAAGACTGAAGAAACTAAAGTCTGACTTTTACCATCTCCACACGTTGCTGAAATTATCTGGCCCCACCAACGGTCAATGCACCTTTGGCTGACCTGCCTCATCCACCACAACAGGTTCTGCCACGACAGTGCCAGAAGATTCCGCCCCAAAGCTTTGCAAAGTTTTATTTTTAAAAATATTTTTCATTTTAAGCAATACAAAATAAACACTTTTATGTAGGCTTGATACAATTTACAAAAGCCAAACATTGGCGGTAACATCCCGACCCCCCTGCACTTTTTATTTTACTTTAAAATATTTTTATGGAAGCACTCGTCCGACCCATTGATGGTGTATTTGATCTTCTCCAGGTGGAGAAATTCTACCAAGTCTGCTAGCCAGCCTGTAGTTGTGAGTGGCGTTCATGATCGCTAGCCGAGCAGGATTCTCCGGCGTGCGATTAAGGAAGTAAAAGTAAGGGCCCGGCCCTCTTCCTCATATGTAGTTCTGGTAGTCCAATACCCCAAAGACTGCCATACTCAGCCACGGCTCCACCCTCACCCCCACAACCTTGGACATCGCCTCGAAGAAGGCTGTCCACAACCCTACAAGTCTGGGGTAGGCCCAGAACATGTGGACACGGTTGGCCAGGCCTCCCTAGCACTGTTCAAACTTGTCCTCCACCTTCGGGAATCATAGAATCATAGAATTTACAGTGCAGAAGGAGGCCATTTGGCCCATCAAGTCTGCACTGGCCCTTGGAAAGAGCATCCTACTTAAGCCCACATCTCCACCCAATCCTCGTAACCCAGTAACCCCACCTAACCTATTTGGATACTAAGGGCAATTTATCATGGACATTCCACCTAACCTGCACATCTTTGGACTGTGGGAGGAAACTGGAGCACCCGGAGGAAACCCACGCAGACACGGGGAGAACATGCAGATTCCGCAGTGACAGTGACCCAAGCCAGGAATCTAACAGTGGGCCCTGGAGCTGTGAAACAACTGTGCTACCATGCTGCCCAGTTCATTTGGGTTCTGGTTAGGTGCACTCTGTGCACTACTTTGAATTGCATGAGTCTTAGCCTTGCACAGGAGGAGGCGGAGTTAGCCCAGCTCAGTGCTTCATTTCAGAGTCCTCACCACACCTCCGTCCCTAGTTCGTCCTCACATTTATGTCTCGCTCCGTCTGATGGTATCCTTGCCATTTCTAACAGTCATCCGTACATGTCCTCACAGTTCCTCTTCTCCATTCCATCCGCCATTCGCAGTTGTTCCAGCATTGTCTCTCTTGGAGCCCTAGGGTACTTTGTCGTCTCCTTATGGAGAAAGTTTTTGATCTGTAAATGTCAGAGCTCCTGTCCGTTCGGTAGCCCCAGTCATTCTGCCAAATCGTCCAGGGTTGCAATTCTGTCTTCCTTGTAGAAGTCCCTAATCGCGAGCATGCACCCATCCTGTCTCCACTTCTTAAAGTGGTGTGTGTGTCCATGTGCCTATGTGCCCATGTCCAGTCCCGGGCTAACTGACGCCCGGGTAGCGGAATGTGCTTTGGGCTAGTTGGAATGGTAGATGCTCCAGCTCCGTCCCTCCCGCTTGTGGGTTCACTGGGAATAGCCTCGCTCTTGCCCAGGTTGACTTTGTAGCCCGGGAAGGCCCCAAAGTCTTCCAGGAGCCTCGTGATTTCCTTTAAGTTGTTCCGCGGGTCTGAGATGTAGAGGATAAGGTCATCCACATAGAGTAAGACTCTGTGCCCTCTGCCTCCTCTTCGGATACCCTTCCGGCTTTTTGCCTCACGCAGTGCGATCGCCAGGGTTTAATTGCCAGGGTGAACTGGAGCGGGGACAGCGGGCATCCTTGCCTGGTGCCTATGTTCAATTCGAAGTATTTGGAGCTGGTGGTATTTGTCCGAACACTCGGCTTGGGGGTGTTGTACAAGAGTTTCACCCATGAGGTGAGCCCCATCCCTAGCCGAAAGCGCTCAAGTACCTCTTGACGTACTTCTATTCGACCCCGTCAAAGGTGTTCTCTCCCCGGATGGGGTTAGTATCACATTCAACAGCCGTCTGATGTTTGCAGTTAGCTGTCACCCCGTGACAAATTCCGTCTGGTCCTCTGCAACTCTGGATCTTTTCACTGGGCTGTTAAATCGCCTAACGTTCCAGATGATAATCCTGGTCGAGTTTTTGTCGTCCCCCTCCCTGCGTGATCAATCAATCTGACCTGGTGGACGTGCCCTTGCACTCTGGGGTTTCCCTTTGTTAGGGGTCATCCAAAATGGCCGCAGTCATCATACTCACCATGACGTCGGGTGGCTGCGCTCCTTCCCTTTGTCCAGGGGGCACCGACACGGCCACCAATTGTGTGTTCGCCGCATTAATGCACACATGCACTCCGGGATCTCCCTTTGTTTAGGTACACTCCAAAGTAGCTGCTTGGGCACATTCTTGTTCCCTCAACTTGCACCTTACCTGCAGAAGCCAATCTGAGACCCATCCCTTTCTTCTCCTTGTATTTCCCTTGTTCCCTCTTACCCCCTCCCCATCTCCTCCCTGAGCCTGTGCTCTGTCGATTTCCAGCGGGTTGGGGAAGCTGTCCCTCCTGACTAGGTTGCCCAGCACTTGGGCCACATAGTCCATCAGGTCCATGCCCTCGATCCCCTCTGGCAGGCCCACGATCCGGATATTCTGGCATCGGGACCTACTCATCTGGTCCTCGCATTTCCCTTCTAGCTCCCTGGGTCGCCACCAACCTGTTGATCTCGACCTCCAGAGCGACAATCTTGTCACTCTGGTCCATTAACGTCATTTCCATCTCGAGGAGCATTTTCCTCTGCGCTCCACTTTCTCCAGTCTGCCGTCTGCATGACGACCAACCCCTCTGCTACTGACACCTTGACCGCCACCTGAATTTCCACCTTTATTGCCTCCCTCATCACCATCAGCTCCTTCGTCGGGAACGTCTTCCATCCATCTCCAGGTGGGGAGGGGGTGGCTGTTGTTTTGGTCGATGGGGACCCCTCGCCTCATGGATTCGCCGACTCGTCCACTTTCTACTCGTGGCTTTTCCCTCCGCTTGTGCCATCTCTGTGGCCTCTCGAGCTCCCGTTTGTTGGCATGATCATTCAGTCCTTTCCCTTTCTTAATTGTGGGTGAGATACTACTGAAGTTTTGGGCTAATTTCAACTATTTGGCTGTGTTCTGGAGGAGAGTCACTTGATGTGCGTCTGCTCAGCCCTTCACCGTCATCGGAAGTCGCAGCTTTGCAGACTTGAAAGGAAATAACTAATGAGGGATCTCCTACATCGAATACAAGTGTAACTAAGTAGAAAAAGTTAATTGTGAACACCTATCTAGCTGAACGGGTAGAACATCTCAACTAATTGACACATCTAAGCTAACTGGAATGCCAGCCTAGATTTTTTTAAAGTACTACGGTGAGACAGAAATCTACAAGATTCGAGCTCAAAGATTGAGCTAAGTTATCGAAATGCAGCTGGTACTGCAATTTTTAATGCCTTTGGGGAATAAAAGAAAGATATTTAGTTGGACAGGACTCTTTGATTACGCAAAAACCTTGTTGCTTAAATCAAATTTGTTTTGTTTCATTTCTGTTATGACCTTGTCTAGTACTTAATGTCTGTTTTTTCTCTTTGGATTCTTGACACTGAACTCTTCTAAATTAATTCACCAGCTGTTCTTGCTGACCAGTAATATTCTGTTGTCACTGGGATCGCCGTAAAACCATATTTTAGATGTTTGAAATTTTCATAGTATGGCTACTTTTACTGCCAAAAGTGTACAGCAGTACAATTACAACATTTTTGCCCGTCTAAACCTTTTTTGTCAGGAGAGAGTATTTGATTTCTTATTGCTACAGGGTAATGATGAAGCAAGTTGAAATAAATTGAGTTTTGTATGCAAAGCATCTTGGATAACTGTAATTTTTTGAAGTAGTGTATTGATACCAATAAACTAAATATATCTATTAACAACACTATCTTACTGTTATCAGCCAACTATGAGCAGCATTATGGTCTCAGTAAAGACATTGCTAGGTGGCGTGTTGACACTTTCTGCCAAAACATTGAAGGAAAATGTATGGAGTACCTATGACGGATATAATATTAAATCAAATCATGTAATGAAATTTAGTTCCACACAGCATGTTACTGCAGAACCTAGCACAAAACCTAGTTAGTTGGACTCTAATGAGCTGAATGACTTACCTTATGAAGAAAGGTCGAACAAGTCAGGCCTGTACCTATTGGAGTTTAGAAGAAAGAGAGGTCATCTTATTGAAACATAAAAGATCTTGAAGGGTCTTGATGGGGTGGATATTTGTGGGGGAGACTAGCGCAGTTTAAGAATAAGAATATCCCTTTTAAGACGGAGATTGGTAGAATTTATTTTCTGAGAGTTGTTAAGTATTTACAATTCTCTTCTGCAGAAAGCACTAGAGGCTGGGCCAATTGAATTTTTTCAAGCCTTAGTTAGATAGACTTTTGATAGAAAAAGGAGTGTAGGGTTACCAGTGCAATCTGGAAAGCGGAATTGAAACCTGTTCAATGGAGGAGCAGGTTTGAAGGGCTGAATGCCCTACTCCGGCTCCCAAGTCTTACGTTCCTATGTACTTTAACTTAAAACCAGATCAGAAGGACAAGGAAGACATTAGTCAAACAGAGGGATGATGCATTTAAGACTGGTCAGGAAGTTCATGATACAGAGTGATCAATAGGATGGGCCTTTGGGTTTGTAGTTGAGGTGAGAACCCTGGAATTAATTTGAATAGTGTGGAACAATCAGGTTTTTTTCAGGGAGGAAAATGGGCTTATCCATCCATGTTTATATTGTGATCTTATTACTATGCATACTTTTGCTGGAGGGGTGGCGGAGTTGCTCTACTGGTTAGGGAGAATATCACAGCTGTACTACGGGAAGACAACTCCGAGGGCAGCGAGGCTATATGGGTAGAGATCAGGAATACGAAGGGTGCAGTCACAATGTTGGGGGGTTACTACAGGCATCCCAACAGCCAGCGGGAGATAGAGGAGCAGATAGGTAGAATGATTTTGGAAACAAGTAAAAACAACAGGGTTGTTGTGATGGGAGACTTAAACTTCCCCAATATTGATTGGGACTCATTTAGTGCTAGGGGCTTAGGCGGGGCAGAGTTTGTAAGGAGCATCCAGGAGGGCTTCTTAAAACAATATGTAGACAGTCCAACTAGGGAAGGGGCTGTACAAGACCTGGTATTGGGGAATGAGCCTGGCCAGGTGGTAGAATTTTCAGTAGGGGAGCATTTCGAGAACAGTGACCACAATTCAGTAGGTTTTAAAGTGCTGGTGGACAAGGATAAGAGTGGTCCTAGTGTGAATGTACTAAATTGGCAGAAGGCTATTTATAACAATATTAGGCGGGAACTGGAGAACCTAGATTGGGGGCGGATGTTTGAGGGTAAATCAACATCTAACATGTGGGAGGCTTTCAAATGACAGTTGAAAGAATTCAGGACCGGCATGTTCCTTTGCGGAAGAAGGATAAATACGGCAAATTTCGGGAACATTGGATAACGAGAGATATTGTAGGTCTCGTCAAAAAGAAAACAAAGGCATTTGTCAGGACTAGAAGGCTGGGAACAGACAAAGCTTGTGTGGAATATAAGAAAAGTAGGAAGTAACTTGTGCAAGGAGTCAGGAGGGCTAGAAGGGGTCACGAAAAGTCATTGGTAAATAGGGTTAAGGAAAATCCCAAGGCTTTTTACACGTACATAAAAAGCAAAAGGGTAGCCAGGGAAAGGGATAGCCCACTGAAGGATAGGCAAGGGAATCTATGTGTGGAGCCAGAGGAAATGGGTGAGGTACTAAATGAATACTTTGCATCAGTATTCACCAAAGAGAAGGAATTGGTGGATGTTGAGTCTGGAGAAGGGTGTGTAGATAGCCTGGATCACATTGAGATCCAAAAAGATGAGGTGTTGGGCGTCTTGAAAATTATTAAGGTAGATAAGTCCACAGGGCCTGATGGGATCTACCCCAGAATACTGAAGGAGGCTAGAGAGGAAATTGCTGAGGCCTTGACAGAAATCTTTGAATCCTCACTGTCTTCAGATGATGTCCCGGAGGACTGGAGAATAGCCAATGTTGTTCCTTTGTTTAAGAAGGGTAGCAAGGATAATCCAGGGAATTACAGGCCGGTGAGCCTTACGTCAGTGGTAGGGAAATTACTGGAGAGAATTCTTTGAGACAGGATCTACTCCCAATTGGAAGCAAATGGACGTATTAGTGAGAGGCTGCATGGTTTTGTGAAGGGGAGGTCGTGTCTCACTAACTTGATAGAGTTTTTCGAAGAGGTCTAAAATATGATTGATGCAGGTAGGGCAGTGGATGTTGTCTATATGGACTTCAGTAAGGCCTTTGACAAGGTCCCTCATGGTAGACTGGTACAAAAGGTGAAGTCATACGGTATCAGGGGTGAGCTGGCAAGGTGGATACAGAACTGGCTAGGTCATAGAAGGCAGAGAGTAGCAATGGAAGGGTGCTTTTCTAATTGAAGGGCTGTGACTAGTGGTGTTCTGCAGTGATCAGTGCTGGGACCTTTGCTGTTCGTAGTATATATAAATGATTTGGAGGAAAATGTAACTGGTCTGATTAGTAAGTTTGCACACGACACAAAGGTTGGTGGAATTGTGGATAGCAATGAGGACTGTCAGAGGATACAGCAGGATTTGGGTCATTTGGAGACTTGGGCGGAGAGATGGCAGATGGAGTTTAATCCGGACAAATGTGAGCTAATGCATTTTGGAAGGTCTAATGCAGGTAGGGAATAGACAGTGAATGGTAGAACCCTCAAGAGTATTGAAAGTCAGAGAGATCTAGGTGTACAGGTCCACAGGTCACTGAAAGGGGCAATACAGGTGGAGAAGGTAGTCAAGAAGGCATACGGCATGCTTGCCTTCATTGTCTGGGGCATTGAGTATAAGAATTGGCAAGTCCTGTTGCAGCTGTATAGAATCTTAGTTAGGCCACACGGAGTATAGTGTTCAATTTTGGTCGCCACACTACCAGAAGAATGTGGAGGCTTTAGAGAGGGTGCAGAAGAGATTTACCAGGATGTTGCCTGGTATGGAGGACATTAGCTATGAGGAGCGGTTGAATAAACTTGTTTTTTTCTCACTGGAATGACGGATTGAGGGGCGACCTGATAGAGGTCTACAAAATTATGAGGGGCATAGACAGAGTGGATAGTCAGAGGCTTTTTCCCAGGGTAGAGGGGTCAATTACTAGGGGACATAGGTTTAAAGTGCGAGGGGCAAGGTTTAGAGGAGATGTACGAGGCAAGTTTTTTTACACAGAGGGTAGTGGGTGCCTGGAACTCACTGCTGGATGAGATGGTGGAAGCAGGGACAATAGTGACATTTGAGGGGCATCTTGACAAATACATGAATAGGATGGGAATAGAGGGATACAGACCCAGGAAAGGTAGAAGATTTTAGTTTGGACGGTCAGCATGGTCGGCACGGGCTTGGCGGGCCGAAGGGCCTATTCCTGTGCTGTACTTTTCTTTGTTCTTTGAGAAATTTGAAGTTTTCTGGAGAATAAATGTTGTCTTTAACTATTTTATTCATAAACAATTGCTTTTTACACTTTAATTTCCAGGGTAAAGCTCATCGTGACCAGCAGTTGATTCTTCTCCGACAGCACCTAGAAAAATATTACAGGAATCGGGACCGCAAGTGGATTGTTTTGTTTCCTGAAGGAGGTTTCCTGAGAAAGAGGCGGGAAACCAGCCAATCATTTGCAAAAAAGAACAACTTACCATTTCTAAAACATGTAACTCTGCCACGACAGGGAGCCACTGAAGTCATCCTGCAGACTCTATGCACACAGCATGAAAATGGAGCAGTTGGTGATGCTAATGGAGCAGGTAAGTGTTGGTCTGATGATGGCAGCAGCCATTGACGAACCTCTTTGGCCGGTGGCTAGATTAGATGGCATTATTTGCAAAAAAAACTTCAAAATGTGTTAATCTTGTTGGTAAAACCAATAATCACTGGTTTGGCATTTAGAAATAGTGCAAAGGTGGATGGTATTAATTCTTGTAGTGCCAAAGATCCTTTTCAAAATTGGGGTAGATTGGAGTCCTATTGTGTTGAAATGTTTTTCTATACATTTCGAGTGGACGATGATAAAGTAGTGCTTCCTTGTGCAGTTAAATGGAGAGGAGACGGGATTAATAATCCTATTGTACAACAGTTTTGTATGTACGGCAACCTGAAACGGGGAGGTATGTGAAAGAGTGTGAGGATACAGGCTCCAATCCATTCTGCTGTATTCCCAAACTGACTGGTGCTGCGTGCAGACTGCAACACTTTATGAAGGGGAATAGGAACAATTCAATAGGGAATGGCATTACAGGGTTGTTATTACATGTACCCTGTCAGCAAACAAAATGATTGACTGAGGTATAGAACAATGCCTTCAGCTTTCATGGCAGAAGTGTAAATCTGACACGGGCATCACAAGAGAGAAAACTGAGGATCTGTGACCTTCCAAGTTGTAATTAAACTTTTTCTTTATAGTGATTATAATGATTTTTTTGCTACTGCCAGTCACAGAAGAAGTTAATCAGTTATAAAAACTGGGTGGAGCACTTCGTTTCCAGGCTGAAGTTTCACTTCTGGGGCCTGAGTTTCAATTCAGGTTAATGGGTGAGATCTAGTTTATATCCAGTGCAAGAAATATTATGAGTCATCCTTTGTCAAATTTATTTGTTCTTGTGATGGGGATAACACTTGTAAGGCTGCATTATTACCCCAATAAGGTTGTGAGACACCTTGAACTTTTGCTATTTTTGGCCCAGTTTCTTGTTTGGAGCAGTTCGTGA
Organism: Scyliorhinus canicula; assembly: GCF_902713615.1. NCBI lineage: Eukaryota > Metazoa > Chordata > Chondrichthyes > Carcharhiniformes > Scyliorhinidae > Scyliorhinus > Scyliorhinus canicula. The sequence continues at coordinate 248,906,303 of NC_052146.1, forward strand.
AGGAGTACTGAAAGATGATTTTGAAAGTGGGCTGAACTCATCCTGATGGATTTTTCTTTGGATGGGGCAAGTAGCTGTGGAAGCACCTGCCTCAGAATGGCCACTTTATAAAACATTTTTGAGTTTATCAGTCCTGCGCTATGTTCTGACATACAAAATGCGAGGCAGAAAGTAAGTAAGCGGGATTCTCCGTCCAGTAACGGAGGAATCGCAAAATGAAATGAAAATGAAAATCGCTTATTGTCATGAGTAGGCTTCAATGAAGTTACTGTGAAAAGCCCCTAGTCGCCACATTCCGGCGCCTGTTCGGGAGGCTGGTACGGGAATTGAACCGTGCTGCTGGACTGCCTTGGTCTGCTTTAAAAGCCAGCGATTTAGCCCAGTGTGCTAAACAATTGGGCAGAAAATAGTGTGTGAGCCGAAAATCGTGGCTGGTGCCAGGCGGCGATGCAATGCCATGTTCCGGTGCCTCGGCAGCAGCGCAAATGCATTCTACTCCGCATGTGCAGTAAACGCCATTGAAATACCATTAACGGGCCTAACCGAGTATTCTCCTGGGGCTCCCGTGATAATCCGCCTCTGCCAAGAAGAATTACCGATGATGGGTTTCACTTGTGGTTTTGAAAATCGGGGAACAGGAGCCATGGCTGCTGAGTGAGAGAGAGGAGGTAGGACATGTTCCCAGAACCACAACCACAGACAGCTGGTTCAGCTGCTTGCAGGGCTGGCTGGGGGTTGGCGCCTGCCAGGGCTGGGAGAAAGTGGTTGGGGGGGGGGGGGGTGTGTTGCCAAAGATGGGCCGTGTGATCGGGTGTCCAGCAGGGAGCAGCCATCTTGCTGCGCACCTCACTGACCACCCACCGTGTCTGCATCTCCATTATCGATGGGACTGCCCTTTCTAGAAGCCTGAGATCTGTCTGGATGGCAGCTAATCCCTGGGAGGGCAGCCCTCTGACCGTACGCCCCCTTGGGGGTTCCTACCTTTGCCTGATCGACTACATCACGTGTATGGTGCGCACCAAATAGTGCCCAGTAGCCTCTGCACTAAAGTGCCCAACCGAGGTGAGTGTCTCCGGGATGGTGGAAGCTATGACGGGAAGTCAGTGTCGCCCCGGACAGATGCTCCGGGGGGTCTCTGGCTGGTGTTTGGGGGCTTGTGTCACTATCCGTTGCCTCCTTGTCGCTGGAATCTGCTGAGGTTGGGATCGGAGGCAGGGGACACCAGAACGGCCTGCCTCGTTGCCAGGTGATCCTGCAAGGCACAAGACATGAGGCATGGATCACGGGTTGGGGAGGTAGGGTGGTGTGGGGAGGGTGGGGGTCATGTCATGCATGCCATGGGAGTGGGGGGTGAGGGCGGTGGGAGAGAGAACAGAAAGTGCAGAGGTGGGGGTGGGGGAGTGGGGTGAGAGCGCACGGTGTTAGGCAGTCGGACGTGAGCAGCACAGTGGGTTGGCAGCTGGTGGCCTTCAGGGCCAGGGCACCTGGTCATGGTGGCCAGAATGGGTGCAGGCATGTAGTGCAGGGTGGGGAGCAAGTGGATGGCTTGGTGGGTGGGGTTCGGTCTCCTTCAGGGTGTGGGGGATTATGGGTATTTGGGACGGGGGTTGGTGCGAGGGGCACAGTGCTGCCTACTCACCCTGGCCGCCCTGAGAAGGTCATGAAGATTCTTTCAGCACTGCGGCGGTCCTGGCAATGGGGCCCATAGCGATCACAGCCTCTGCCACCTGTGCCCAGGCCCAGTGTATGGCTGAGGGTGGCAGCCTCTTTCCCACCCTGGGGAACAGGGTGGCCCGCCTCTCCTCCACAGCATCCAGCAGGGTCTCCAGCTCGGCGATCACAAACTGGGGTGCTGCTCTTCTGGCTGCCATCTGTTGGCTAGGATGAATGTGTTTGGGGAGTAGAGTGCTAATCTGTGGCTGCAGCTTGTCAGCCTCTCTCGTGGCAATCGGACACCATTTTCCATTGGGATCGATCGTGTTCAACGTGGCAGCGGTGCTCACCTACTCACGGATCCTGAATTGTTCCGGGACAGGCACCAATTTAGTTGTGGTAGAAGTGCTTTGAAGTCCACGGGTTCAGTCCCGGAATCAACACTTAGTCTCTGAAACAGAGAATCCCACCCAGTGTATTTGCAATTGTTGCCAGAGTTGCTAAATCAATGTTGTCCAATATACATGAGTCACTAGCCACAGATGATGGATTGGGAGCCAGCACTGCTCGAATGACCACAGCTTCCAAGGTGCCTTGAGCCTCAATACATTGACCTGTAATTGGCACTGAAAAACAATATTTTCAGTATTTCCATCGGAGAGGTAGACATTGTGTTCTTCCATCAGCCACCAAAACACCTGCAGCTGCTGTGCAGCATTGCGCGTGCTGGCACATCCTATGACTGTAACAATTTGCTGCATCTTTCATACTTGGTTGTATCTTTTTTGCAGGTATGGAGTGACAAAGTACAACCACTTTTACCCTCTACAACACCATAGACCTCCTCAGCAGCCATCATAATATGGATAAAATGCTCGAACGTTCCAATCAGACTAATGTTTCCATCTTTGGTTCCCTCTTCCTTTATTTTTGTACTTTTCTTCTTTGTCCCCTGACTTTTACCCTCGGCAAAAGCTTTTGATCTCTTTTGAGATTGTCCAAATTCTTGCAGAATTTTGCCCACCATTGTCAACCCCCTCGTTAATTGTCCCCATGCCTTTTGTTTTGAGTTAAATGCAGTGTATTTCTTCCACCACTAGATACCAGATCAGCATCTGTAACTACACCAACGAGCTGAACCCAGTAAATTGGATGAAAACAGTCAATTTCAGGTTGTAAAAATGCCATTCAGATGTAAATAATGGCAATATTAAAAAATACAGACTGAAGTATAGAATTTTTGATAATCTTTTCTGCTATTTTCTTGGGAGGAGAAATTAAATTTTTCAAAAGGAGCACACTGTTCAAATTTGAGATCTGCAACACACCGTAGGAATATGTAGGAACAGTTAGTTGTATAATTCCATTAGTTAGTTTGAATAGCCTCCCATCTTCCACCCTCCAGAAACTTGAGGAACCCAAAACTGCTGTCCATATTCTAATCTGCACAAAGTCCTGATCACTCATCTTCCCATACTTGCTGATTATATTGGCTTCTGGTTTACCGACACCTCAAATTGACACCTTGTGTATTCCAACTCCCTGTGCTCTATCATCAGCGAGTGCGTTGTTTAAAAAAAAAATTATTCAGGGAATTTTCAATTTTACAACATTCAGTAAGGACAAACGAGTTAAAACAATTTCATGTAAAACTACCCACCCAGTCCCATCTTTCCTTGTTTATCCAGACCCCCCCCCCCCCCCCCCCCCCCAATTGCTGACGACAACCCGCTCCTTAAAGAAGGTAATGAATGGCATCCGCCTCGAGTAAAACCCCTCCTCCGATCCAAGTTCCCTTCCAAGTGCGGGAATTCTGCCAGTCCCTCAGCCATGCCATCGCCTTGGGAGGCGCAGACACCTCCACCCGAGAAAGACCCGCCTCCAGGCAATAAGAGGGGCGAAGGCCAAAACGTCAGCCTTCTTCCCCTCCTGCAGCCCCAGCAAGTCCAACACTCCAAAGATGGCCACTATTGGGCATAGCTCTACTCTAACCCCCAGAATCTCCTACATTAGAACATAGAACAGTACAGCACAGAACAGGCCCTTCGGCCCTCGATGTTGTGCCGAGCAATGATCACCCTACTCAAACTCACGTATCCACCCTACACCCGTAACCCAACAACTCCCCCCCCCCAACCTTACTTTTTAGGACACTACGGGCAATTTAGCATGGCCAATCCACCTAACCCGCACATCTTTGGACTGTGGGAGGAAACCGGAGCACCCGGAGGAAACCCACGCACACGCAGGGAGGACGTGCAGACTCCACACAGACAGTGACCCAGCCGGGAATCGAACCTGGGACCCTGGAGCTGTGAAGCATTGATGCTAACCAATATGCTACCGTGCTGCCCCTAACATTGTTTCGGAAAAGGAAACCCAGAACTTGCCCAACTTAGGGTAGGACCAAAACATATACAAGTGGTTCACCAGCCCCTTTGAACATCCCTCACATCTATCCTCTAACCCGGAAAGAACCCACTCATACCTACCCTGGTCATGTGTGCCCAATGTACCACTTCAAACTTTTTAAAATTTAGAGTACTCGATTCTATTTTTTTCTAACTAAGGGGCAATTTAGCATGGCCAATCCACCTATCCTGCACATCTTTTTCGGTTGTAGGGGTGAAACCCATGCAGACACTGGGAGAATGTGCAAACTCCACACGGACTGTGTACTGGGGCCAGGATCGAACCCAGGTCTTCGGTGCTGTGAGACAGCAATGCTAACCACTGCGCCACTGTGCTGCCCTGTACCACTTTAAACTGAATTAAATTTAGTCTTGCACATGAGGAGGTAGAATTAACCCTATGCAGAACCTTGCTCCACCCCTCCTCAAAAGCACTATCCAACTCTTCCTCCCATTTTTCCTTTCCTTCCTCCAACGTCCATCAGCTGCCCATATCTATCTGATATCCTCCCTTCCTCTCTCTCATCAAGGAACAGCACCTTATCCGTAAGAGAGGACTCCAGCAACTGAGGAAATTGAGAGTTCCTTTCACACAAAGTTCTGTACCTGCAAATATCTAAAAACATTCCCTCCTGGGAGCTGGAACTTTTCCACCAACTTCTGCAACCCAGCAAACCTACCCTTGACGAATAAATGCCTAAACCTCTCGGGCCCCTTCCTTTCCCAGACCTTGTTTGATGAATTCATTCCATTCGGTATAAATCTATGGTTTCTACAGATTGGCACCATTTGCAACATACACTCTAGTTTTAAAGTGCTGTCTAAATTGGTTCCATATTCTCCGACAAGCTGTTACCACTGGGCTCGTAGAGTACCTGGCTGGAGAGAACTGAAAAGGATCAGTAATGCCTCAAACTCAAACCTATACAAGACTCTGAATCCACGACCCACCCCATACTTTCTCGATGTTTGCTGCCCAGTAATACACCAAATTAGGTCATGCCAACCCCCATACTGTTAATCCCTCTGCAGGAATGCCCTTCGAACCCAGGGGGGTCTTACCCACTCGCACACTGGTTGAAATTAGCTTGTAAATCCTTCTAAAAGACAACTTGGAATGAAAAGTTGAAAGACACTGAAACACATGCCTTGGAAGATTGTTCATTTTAGCCACCTGAACCCTTCCCGTCAATGACAAAGACAGGGCATCCCATCTCTTGAAGTCCGCCTTCACCCACTCTACCAGACTGGCCAGGTTCAACTTGTACAACAAGGCCCAATCGTGAGCCAACCTATCCCGGAATTCCTAAAACTTGTCCTGGCCAGTCAAAACAATAATCTCTCCAGATCAGCTCCCTTCTCCGGAGGGTTCACCGGAAAAACCTCACTCTTACCCACATTCAATTGATATCCTGAGAATGAACCAAACTTTCTAAGTACTTCTATTACCTTCCTTAGATTTGCAAGAGGATCTGTAATATGCAACAATAAGTTTGTGGACAGGGACACCATGTGCTCCCTACCTCCCCACTCTATGTCCTTCCACCCAGCCAAAGATCTAAGTGCAATAGCCAACGCCTCGATCACCAAGGCAAACGGTAATGGGGAAAGTGGATATCCCTGCTTTGCACCCCTATACAACCGAAAGTACGCTGAACTTAATGCATTGGTTCACTCGCAGTGGGGCCCTGTACAAAATCGTAATTCACTAAATGAATTTAGGCCCAAAGTCAAATCGTCCCAATACCTCAAAAGTACCCCCACTCCAACCGGTCGAACGTATTCTCCATGCCCACGAGATGCTTACCTCTGGCTCAGCCCTCAGTGAGGCAACAGCACTACATTCAAGTGTCTCCTAGTGTTGGCCGATAATTGCCGGCCCTTAACAAATCCCATCTCCTCTCCCAGATTACCCCCGGCAGGCACCCCTCCAAAAGAGTTGCCAACACCTTCACCAGCAGCTTAGCATCGGTGTTCAACAGAAAGATATGATCCATACTCCACATGATCTTTTATCCTTTTTCAAGATTAAGGAGATTGATGCCTGCACCAGTGTGGCTGGCAACACTCGCGGGGCAAATAATCATTCAACATATCCAATGGGTGTGGCCCCGACTCTGTCGGAAACCTTTTATAAAATTCCACAGAGAATCCATCCGGGCCAGGTGTCTTCCCCGACTGCAATGCACAAAAGCATTTCATGATTTTCTTCAGCTCCTGCCTTATTTCCTTTTCCACCACCAGGAAGACAAACCCATCCAGAAATTGTACCATAGTCAAGTCTTCTTCTGGAGGTTCAGACTTGTATAGCCCCCAGTAAAAGGTCTCAATTACCCCATTGATCTTTTCTGGAGCAGAAACCAATCCTCCCCCTTGAGTCCTTTAACCTATGCTATCTCCCAAGAGGCCACCTGCCACCTCAGCTGATGAGCCAATAAATGGCTGGCCTTCTAGTAAAACGTCCCTCGCATGACGAAGTTGGCTAACCGCTTTCCCCGTTGACACCAACTCAAACTCCAGCTGAAGCTTTTCTCCCTGCCAGCAGCTCTGCCGTTGGGGCAGCAGAGTATTGACGGTCCACCTCAAGGATAACTCCACCAACCTCTGCCGCTCCGCCGTACCAGACTTCTTTCTATGAAACATAATCAAAATTGACTCCCCGCGATGACCGTCTTTAGTGCTTCCCAGAACAGAGAAAAATGAAACCTCCTCATTCTTATTAAACTGCACATATGTTCCAGTAGCAGAAGCTACCCTCTCACAAACTCCCCTGTCTGTGAGCAATACCATATCCAGCTTCCACGAGAGTTGCTTAGTGCAGCCCTCCTCCAAACACGCATCCACATAATGTGAAGCGTGGTCAGGTATAACATCCGCAGGGCAGAACAGTGGCCTAGTGATTAGCACAGCTGCCTCACGGCGCTGAGGTCCCAGGTTCGATCCCGGCTCTGGGTCACTGTCTGCGTGGGTTTCGCCCCCACAACCCAAAAATGTGCAGAGTAGGTGGATTGGCCACACTAAATTGCCCCTTAATTGGAAAAAATAATTGGGTCCTTTAATTTTTTTAAAAAAGATATAACATCCGCTGAATACTCCACCCCCACCACCCCAGGGGTAATGACTTACCCACTATAAATAAATAATTACTGGAGTAGACCTGATGTACATGTGAAAAGAAGGAAAACTCCTCTCTCGGATATCTGAATCTCCATGGGTCCACTCCTCCCATCTGCTCCATTGATACCAGCAGCTCCTTTACCGCCCCCGATGTTGTAAGGGACTTGTGGCTTATTGAATCTGTGGTAAGCAGGGCGCATAGATGATAGGTATAAATTAACAAACAAGGTTTATTATGATATAAATCCAAACTCCCCCACTCCCGTAAGGGTCTCCTTACCCAACCTGCTCCCTGGCTGGGGTTTTTAATGTAAGTTCGAGCTCTCCTTGTTTTTTTTTATAAATGTTTTTATTCTCCATTTTCACATTTTCCTTCAAAATTTACACCCTACCCACAGACAGTAAACGGTAACAAATACAAAATCAATCCCCTTAACAATAACAACGATCCCATTCTCCCACCGCCCCAAACAACGGCCCACCTGTCAATATATGCATCCAATAAAACAATCCTTCCCACGGTGGAAACAAAAAACAAAGGAGAAAAAGAAAAAAGGCGCCTGGGACCACCCATGGTCAACATAGTCCACTCTACCCCCCCCCCCCCCCCCCCCCCCCCCCCCCCCCCCCCCCCAACTCCTCTCGTCCACTGCCTCTTGTAAAACTCCCTCCCCTAACCTCGGTTCCTTCCCCCCTCCCCCCCCCCAACTTTCCACCCCGCCTAGACCACTCGGACCCTGTTCTGCCAGGCTCCGATGGCCGCAGCCCCTCCCCCCACTTCACTCCCGTTCACTGGCCGGCATAGACCGGCCAGCGTGGAGGCCCCCGCCCGGGTCCCTTTCCCCCTTGCCCGACCCCAGGAAAGCCCAAAAATCCCCTTTTAGCACACAAACCCCGCATATCCACCTTCACCCCAAAGAGCCCTCACTTCGAGTGAAAGTCCCATCACTTCCCTTGTCCAAATATATACAACATCGGCTCCTTTAGCCCATAGACCCGCACACAGTGAAACAAACAAACAAAAAAAACGAAAATACAGTCATGAGGTTACATCGGCACATGGCCATTTCTCAATTTCTCAGTCCTGCCACAGTCCTTCTGCCTTCGCAAACTCCTCCGCTGTCTCCGCCGTTCCAAAAGAAAAGTCCTTGAGCTTGTAAGTCACCCTCAGCTTCGCTGGATATACCATACCGCACTTCGCACTGCACCTTGCTAATGTACAGTGCCCTCTTCACCCGGTTGAAAGCAGCCCGCCTCCTCGCCAGCTCCACCGTAAAGTTCTGGTATACACGTATGCCAGCTCCAGCCCACTGCACCACCCGCTTCTGCTTGGCCCAGCACATGACCTTCTCCTTCACACTGTACCTACGGAAGCACAAAGTCACTACCCTTGGCGGCTCACTCGCCTTTGGTACAGGCCTCCACGACCAATGAGCCCGATCCAGTTCATATCGGGAGGGATCCCCCCCCTCCCCCAATAGTTTCGCCAGCATCGCAGCAAAATATTCAGTCGGTCTCGGCCCTTCAACTCTTTCGGGCAGCCGAACAATCCTCAAACTCTGTCGCCTGGACCTGTTTTCCAGGTCTTCTATTTTTCCTCGCAGATCTTTATTAATCTCCATCATCTTCCGCATCTCCTTCCCCATCGACGTAAATTGGTCACCATGCTGCAATAATGTCTCCTCCACTTCCTTCAGCGCCTCCCCTTGCTCCCGCACCTCCCCCACTGCACTCGCCAACGCTGTCGTCACTGGGGAAATCGCCTCCTCCACCAGCACACTCAAAACCTCCCTCATTTCCTTCCTCATTGTCTCCATGTATTTGTAAACTGCCTTTCGAATTCCGCAGCCATTACCTTGGTGACCTTTCTACTCCCCGACGAACTTTCAGCCGTTTTCTTACTGGACCTCAACATATTCCTTCCCTGTGCGTTCTCCTGGCCTTCACCGCCTTTGCTGCCCCTAGGACCGGGCGTCAATCCCCGACAATGCTGTTCCCGAATGGGAGCCCTCCAACGCGCGGCTGCCTCCCGCCCGCCGTCACTGGAAGTCAGCCGTCACTGCTTCTTCAATGGCCTTGGTGAGATCTTTTCACAGTTGTTCCCTCTGCTGCTGGAATTCAGCTTTCGTAAAGGCCCTCAAGTCAGCTTGAGGCCTTTAAGCTTGCCCTTCCCCCGCCTGCATGCTGGAAGAGGCTTTTGTCTTTGCTGCAGCTTCAGCCAAATCTTTCACTGTTTCTGCGGGTCTGGTAACCAAGAAACATACCATTCCTGGGGGAAAGTACTCCTCCAACATTCACCTACGCATTTTCATCGAAATTCCACCCCGTATTGATTAAAAAAGAGCTCTTTTCTGTATCCTTGGGCAGGAGCTGCCTTGTGTGTGACCACTTACTCCATGGTGCACACTGGAGCCCCAGAGCTGTCCTTGTTAAGGGGATGCCCCGTCCTCTTAACAGATCAGTTCATATTCCAAGGAGGTCATGGGAAACTGTATTTTCCAGCCTCCGGGATCTCCGTTGGGGTTATAACAGGGCACAATCTATCTAGTTTGGGAGCAAGTACACAAGTTCTCTTCCTCCCCCACCCCTACCCGCTCCAATGATCAACTGATGAGTCCACGTTTGGGATGGCCGTCAAGACCCTCTTGATAAAATTGCGTATCTTCCCAGTTCAGTGGGTATATGTTCACCAAGACCACCGGAGCACCTGCCAACCCACCCCGCTCACAATCACATATCTCCCCGCTGAATCCACCAAGATATTAGTCATCGAAAATGCCGATCTCCTATTAGCACCGCGGTCCCCCTCATGCTCACATCAAAGCTCGAGTGGAGCACCTGCCCCACCCACCCCTTCTGCAGCCTTGTCTGATCTCAAACTCGGGTGTGTCTCCTGCAAGAAAATCACGTCCGCCTTCAAACATTTTAGGTGGGATCTTTAAACTGGCCCATTTAACCCCTTCGTGTTCCATGTAACCAGCCTTACTGGTGGTGGGAGAAATCTAAAACCAGTAACCCGGATACAAGATTAAAGACATAACAGAAACATGAGAAATACAAAGAAAATGAAAAATTGAAAAAAACCAACACTCTGGTGTAATCAACTATTTTGTTGAAACTTCCCTCTGTTCATGGTTCTTCACAAAGTCATTCACCACCTCTGGCGTGTCGAAGTAATGATCCCTGACTCCGAACATGACCAACAGGTGAGCCGGTTACACAGCTCGGAACCTCACTTTCCACTTATAAAGATTTGCCATGGTCTTATTGAATCCCGTCGCCTTTTTACCATTTCTGCCCCAATGTCCTGGTAAATTTTGACGATGTGGCCCTCCAATCTGCATTCACGAGTGTCCATCGCCCACCTCAGGATATTTTCTTTATCCAAATACCTGTGCAGTCAGATTATAATCGCTCCTGGCAGCTCCTCAGATTTGGGCTCCTGTCGCAATGACCGGTGAGCCCTATCCACTTCGGGAGAGTTTGCAAAGACCCCTCCCTCACCAGCTTCCCAAACATCTTTCATGTTCGATACCCTGCTGTCTGCGTGGGTTTCCTCCGGGTGCTTTGGTTTCCTCCCACAGTCCAAAGACGTGCAGGTTAGGTGGATTGGTTATGATAAATTGCCCTTAGTGAAAAAAGGTTAGGAGGGGTTATTGGGTTACGGGGATAGGGTGGAAGCGATAGCTTAAGTGGGTCGGTGCAGACTCGATGGGCCAAATAGCGTCCTTCTGCATTGTATGTTCATATAGTCCGTGGCATTCGCATCTTCCAAGCCTCCTGGCAGCCCAACGATCCTCCAATTTTAACGTCTGGCATGATTCTCTCGGCCGTCTACCTTGGTCTTCAATGTTTTCTGCCCCTCCACCAACACCGTCATTCTGCTTCCAAGGAGGCGATTCAATTGTCATGGTCCGTGACCGTCTGCTCCACCCTCCAAATCGTCAAGTCCTGTACCTCCAACTGTTGTCCCAACCTGTCCAGAGCTGCATGAATGGGCCCAGTCACCTTTACCAGATCATTCGTGACTGCCTGCCTCTCCTTCCTAAACCACTCCGCCAGAAATTCCACCAGCCTCTCAGTTGTCCACTGAGGGGCCAACGATGACATAGAGGCCTCCATCAATTTCTCTTCTCTTCTATGACACACAGGCCTTCTGTATCAGACGATTGTTTGATTGATATTTATTGTTACGAGTACTGAAGTACAGTGAGAAGTATTTTTCTGCGGCCAAGCGAACGTACACCGTATGTACATAGTAGATAAAAGAATAATCAACAGAGTACATCGACAAATGGTACATCAACAAATAGTGATTGGTTACAGTGTGGAACAAGGGCCAAGCAAGAGCCGTATAGGGTGGCGTGAATAGTGTCCTTAAAGGGAACAAATCAGTCCAAGGGAGAGTATTTGAGGAGTTTAGTAGCTGTGGGGAAGCTGTTCCTATGTCTGGATGTGCGGGTCTTTGGGCTTCTGTATCTTCTACCTGATGAGAGGGTCTGGAAGAGGGCAAAGCCTGGGTGTGAGGGGTCTCTGACAAGCTGTCTGTCTTCCTGAGACAGCGGGAGGTGCATACAGAATCAATGGGAGGATGGCAAGTTTGTGTGATGTGTTGGGCTGAGTTCACCACACTCTGCAGTTTCTTGCAATCTTGGACCGAGCAGTTGCCATACCAAGCTGTAATGCAGCTTGATAGGATACTCTTTGTGGCACATCTGTAGAAGTTTGAGAGAGTCGATGCAGACTTGCCAATTTCTTTAGCTTCCATAGGAAGTAGTGATGTTGTTGGGCTTTCTTGAGTGTTAAATCAACGTGAGTGGACCAGGACAGACTGTTGGTGATGGTGTCCCCCCAGGAACTTAAAGCTATCGACCATCTCCACTTCAGAGCCATTGATGTAGATAGCGGGAGGGGGCTCATACTACGCTTCCTGAAGTTGATGATCAGTTCCTTGGTCTTTCCAACATTTAGTGAGAGGATGTTTTCGGTACACGATGCAACCAAGTGATCTATCTCCCTTCTGTAGTCTGATTCGTCGTTGTTTGCGATACGACCCGCAACAGTCATATCATCCGCAAACTTATAGATTGAATTAGAGTTGAAACTTGCAACACAGTCGTGTGTGTATAGGGAGTACAGTAGAAGCCTGAGCACACATCCTTGCAGGGCCCTGATGTTGAGGATTATTGTGGAGGAGATGCTGTTACCTACCCAGTCTGTTGGTGAGTAAGTCGAGGATCCAGCTACACGGGAATGAATCAAGTCCAAGGTTTGGTCATTAGTCTTGTCGGGCTGATGGTGTTGAAGGTGGAGCTGTAGTCTATGAACAGCACTCTGACGTAGATGTCCTTGTTGTCGAGGTGTCCGAATGTTGATTGTAGGGCCAGAGAGATAGCATCTGCTGTGGATCGGTTGCCATGGTAGGCGAACTGCAATGGATCGAGACCGTCTGGGAGGCTGGCGTTGATCGGTCTCATGACTAACCGCTCTAAGCATTTCATGATAACAGACGTCAGGGCCACCGGTCGGTAGTTATTGAGGCACACTACCTTGTTCTTCTTTGAGTCTGGTATTCTGGTGGTCTTCTTGAAGCAGGTGGGGACCTCGGAGCGGAGAAGTGAGGTGTTGAAGATGTCAGCGAATACACTCGCCAGCTGGTCAGTGCAGGCTCTTGAGTGCTCACCCAGGGACTCGGTTGAGGGACATCGCTTTCTGTGGGTTTACTTTCAAGAAGGCAGCTCTTACCTCCGAGGCTGTAATATTGGGTATGGGTGTGTCCAAGGCTGGTGGGGCGGGTGGCACTGATGTATTGGCTGACTGTTCAAAGCAGGCATAGAACTTGTTCAGTTCATCGGGGAGGGATGCTCCAGCCGCAGAGGTTCCGCCTGGCCTTGCTTTGAAGTCTGTGATCTCATGTAAGCACTGCCATAGACATCGTGGGTTTGTGTCGTTGGCCTAGGACTCTAGTTTGGTCAGGTATTGTCTTTTGGCTTTCTGTATGTCGTACCTCGATTTCTTACATAGATCAGGGTCGTTAGAGTTGAACGCCTCCACCCGGGACTTTAGCAGGGAGTGGACCTTTGGGTTGAACCCGGGTTTCCGATTGGCGAATACCCGTATTGTCTTCTTTGGTACACAGTCCTTGACACTTACTGATGAAGTCTGTGACGGTGGTTGCGTACTCAATCAGGTTAGCTGCGGCGGCCTTGAATATGGACCAGTCCACAGACTCCAAGCAATTGCAGAGAATGTGCTTGGATGCCTCAGACCAGCACTGCACGGTTTTCTTGACTGGTTCAGCACGCTTAAGTTGCTGTTTGTAAGCCGGAAGTAGGAGTATCGACTTGTGGTCGGATTTGCCAAAGTGTGGTCGGTGAATGGAGCGGTAGGCACTTTTGATGCTCATGTAGCAGGGTCCAGGGTGTTTGCACCTCTGTTGGGGCAGGAGGTATGTTGATGGAGTTTGGGTAGAATCTTCCTGAGGTTAGCCTGGTTGAATTTGGAAACAGTTTAGATAGCATTTCTTTTTTAAAATAAATTTATAGTACCCAATTCATTTTTTCCAATTAAGGATAATTTAGCGTGGCTAATCCACCTACCGAGCACATCTTTTGGGTTGTGGGGGCGGAATCTATGCAAACACAGGGGAAATGTGCAAACTCCACACGGACAGTGACCCGGAGCCGAGATCGATCCTGAGACCTCGGCGTCGTGAGGCAGCAGTGCTAACCACTGCACCAGCATGCTGCCCTCAGCTTAGACAGCATTTTAAGCTTTCCCTGTCTTCACTCGACCCTGTCTTCACTGGACCATATTTGTAACAATAGGGGCTGATAATTATAGCTACCCAATTTCGGCCATTATCGGTATTTTAAAGTTTTTCCTTTTTGATTTGACTTTGATTTGATTTATTGTCACATGTACCGAAGTACAGTGGAAAGTATTTTTCTGCGGCCGAGGAACGTACACAGTACGTACATAGTAGACACAAGAATAATCAACAGAAAACATTGACAAATGGTACATCGACAAAACAGTGAATGGTTACAGTGCGGATCAAAGGGCCAAGCAGAGCAAATACATGAGCAAGAGCAGCATAGGGCGTCGTGAATAGTGTTCTTACAGGGAACAGATCAGTCCGGGGGGGGGGGGGGGAGTTGTTGAGGAGTCTTGTAGCTGTTCCTACGTCTGGATGTGCAAGTCTTCAGACTTCTGTACCTTCTGCCTGATGGAAAGGTCTGGAAGGAGGCAATGCCTGGGTGGGAGGGTTCTCTGATAATGTGTCTGCCTTCCTGAGGCAGCGAGAGGTGTATACAGGATAAGTGTGGGGGTGGCAAGCTTGTGTGATGCGTTGACTGAGTTCACCACAGTCTGCAGCTTCTTGCAATCTTGGATCAAGCAGTTGCCATACCAGGCTGTTATGCAGCCCGATAGGGTGCTCTCTATCGCACATCTGTAGAAGTTTGTGAGAATTGATGCAGACGTGCCAAGTTTCTTTTGCTTCCGTAGGATATAGAGACGTTGTTGGACTTTCTTGACTGTTGCATCAACGTGAGTGGACCAGGACAGACTGTTGGTGATGGTGACCCTCAGGAACTGAAAGCTATCGACCATCTCCGCTTCGGAGCCATTGGTGCAGATGGGAGTGTGTATTGTGCTGCGCTTCCTGAAGTCAATGATCATTTTCTTGGTCTTTCCAACATTTAGAGAGAGGTTGTTTTCGGTATACCATGCAACCAAGTGATTTATCTCCCTCCTATAGTCTGATTCGTCATCGTTTGAGATATGGCCCACCACAGTCGTACCATCCACAAACTTAAAAATCTTGCCACACAGTCATGGGTGTATAGGGAGTACAGTAGAGGACTGAGCACACATCCTTGCGGGGCTCCGGTGTTGAGTATTGTGGAGGAGATGCTTTTGCCTATCCTGACAGATTGTAGTCTGTTGGTGAGGAAGTCGAGGATCCCAGCTGCACACGGAGGGGGTCAAGTCCAAGATTGCGGAGTTTGGTTATTAGTCTTGTCGGGATAATGGTGTTGAAGGTGGAGCTGTAGTCTATGAACAGCAGTCCTACATAGGTGTCCTTGTTGTCGAGGTTTTCGAGTGTTGATTGCAGAGCCAGTGAGATAGCGTCTGCTGTGGACCAGTTGCGATGATAGACAAACCGCAGTGGATCAAGACCGTCTGGGAGGCTGGCAGTGATCCGTCTCATGACAAGCTACTCGAAGCATTTCATGATAACAGACGTTAGGGCCACCGATCGGTAGTCGTTGAGACAGGCTACCTTCTTCTTTGGTACTGGTATTATGGTGGCCTTCTTGAAGGAGGAGGGGACCTCGGAGCGGAGGAGTGAGGTGGTGAAGGTATCTGTGAATACACTCGCCAGCTGGTCTGCGCAGGCTCTGAGTGCCCGCCCAGGGACTCCGTCGGGGCCCGTCGCTTTCCGCCGATTCACTTTCAAGAAGGCAGCTCTTACCTCTGAGGCTGTAATGTTGGGTATGGGTGTGTCCAGAGCTGTTGGGGTGGGTGGCAGTAATGCATAGGCTGACTGCTCAAAACGGACATAGAACTTGTTCAGATCATCGGGTACGGATGTTCCAGCCCCAGATACTCTGCCTGGCCTTGCTTTATAGCCTGTGATATTTGTGTAGGCCCTGCCATAGTCATCATGGGTTAGTGTCGTTGGCCTGAGACTCTAGTTTGATGCAGTATTGCCTTTTTGCATTCCTGATGGCTTTTCTGCCGTCACCGTCTTCCTTGATGAAGCGGATTCTGTTACTGGTCTGGGCTGGCGAGGAGTCAATTTCTGATCCACATGGCCATATTCTCTTATCAGATTCCCTTCCGCTAAGCGGTGTGTGGGAGAAATGGGAAAGTGAATTGAGCCTATACTTAGTGAGCTTTTGGAGTGGGGCCCTTCACAGGGTCAACTCCAGATCCTCACGTGCTCAGTTAGCCTAATTCACTTTACGGTGTTATACAGGACGTACTTGACTAGGGCAAGGATCAGTGGGTTTTCCTCAAATGTCGAGGATAGGTGTGATCGCTGTTCTCTTGCTCCGGCTAGGGACACGCATATATTCTGGTCATGGCCCAAACTTGTAAGATTTTGGCTTCCTTCTTTAGTACCATGTCGGAGATACGCCATGTGAAGTTAGACCCTTGTCTGATGGTGGCCATTGGGTGTCTGATTCGCCGGTGATTGTGTGAATCGAGGCAGATGTTGTCACTTTGCCTCACTGATAGCCTGAAGGCGAATATTGCTTGGTTGGTGGTGTCCCGCTTCGCCCAGTGCCTCTGCTTGGTTGGAGGTGTCCCGCTTTGCCCAGTGCCTCTACTTGGTTGGAGGTGTCCCGCTTCGCCCAGTGTCTCTGCTTGGTTGGTGTGTCCCACTTCGCCCAGTGCCTCTGCTTGGTTGGAGGTGTCCCGCTTCGCCCAGTGTCTCTGCTTGGTTGGTGGTGGCCCGCTTCGCCCAGTGCCTCTGCTTGGTTGGAGGTGTCCCGCTTCGCCCAGTGTCTCTGCTTGGTTGGTGTGTCCCACTTCACCCAGTGCCTCTGCTTGGTTGGTGGTGTCCCGCTTCGCCCAGTGCCTCGGCTTGGTTGGTGATGTCCCGCTTCGCCCAGTGCCTCTGCTTGGTTGGTGTGTCCCACTTCACCCAGTGCCTCTGCTTGGTTGGTGGTGTCCTGCTTTGCCCAGTGTCTCTGCTTGGTTGGTGGTGTCCCGCTTCGCCCAGTGCCTCTGCTTGGTTGGTGTGTCCCACTTCACCCAGTGCCTCTGCTTGGTTGATGGTGTCCTGCTTCATCCAGTGCCTCTACTTGGTTGGTGATGTCCCGCTTCGCCCAGTGTCTCTGCTTGGTTGTTGGTGTCCTGCTTCACCCAGTGTCTCTGCTTGGTTGGTGGTGTCCTGCTTTGCCCAGTCCCTCTGCTTGGTTGGTGATGTCCCGCTTCGCCCAGTGTCTCTGCTTGGTTGTTGGTGTCCTGCTTCACCCAGTGCCTCTGCTTTGTTGGTGGTGTCCCGCTTCACCCAGTGTCTCTGCTTGGTTGGTGGTGTCCTACTTCGCCCAGTGTCCCTGCTTGGTTGGTGGTGTCCCGCTTCACCCAGTGCCTCTGCTTGGTTGGTGGTGTCCTGCTTTGCCCAGTCCCTCTGCTTGGTTGGTGATGTCCCGCTTTGCCCAGTGTCTCTGCTTGGTTGAGTGACTTAATGTAATTCCTACACTTGGAGAAAGTCAAAATCACCATCAGGGTGGAGAGATGTTGATTAAGATGGCAACCATTTATTTCCTTTTTTTAAGGATTTAGTCACCATTAGGGAGGTTTAGGTTAGTTTTAATATTTAAGTTAATTATGTGTTGTGTTTTATTAACTTTCGTATTTGCTTGTGATTTTTTTGTATTCTTTTGCTCTGGTATGTGTTGATTATTTTGAATTTTTTTTAATAATAAATATAAACAATCTGATGGGAACACAACTGCCAGTAAGCTTCCCAATTCATATACTGTTCTGAGTTGCACATTATTATAACTATTCCACTGTTATTTTAGCAACAATGCCTTTGAATTCCCTACTTACAGCATTATGGGAATACCATCATTGTAAGGAAATAATTTGAGGAGAATGTCCACTGCCAAAGTGGGATGGGCAATAATATAACATTTTCCAGAACCCGCATACAAGAGTTTAAAATCAAAAAAAAAAAAGTTTTAGTCATATAAAAGACCTAGCCCAGATTAATTGGCAGATCATAGTGAGCCAGCAATGATACATATTTAAATAATGCAAGATGCAGGTTAAATACGTTACAGTCTGGGTAAAAGGCTATGTCAAAGGCTCCTTTATTAAAATAGAGAAAATATAGATCAAAAAGGCAAAAAATTAAAGGAAAGGACTTGCATTTGTATTGCCCTTAATGATCTCATGACACAATCTATTACAGCCAACTAATTCCGAAGTAAAGTCACTGGTGTAGTGTAGGAAATCCATGGCCATCAATTTGCTCTCAAGTGCTACAAACAAAGTGATAGTACTTTAGGGATCATTATTGGCCAGGACACCCCAGCTTGTCTGGGTGAGCGGCTTTGGAGGCTTCAAGGTGAGATGGGGAGTACTTGGAGGTAGCTTGCTAGACCTGATGGGACATATGCAGTCTGGGGCATTGAGTAGCATGGGGTTGGATGGGGGGATGAGGAGGCATGGGTAAGATATGGGTGATCTGGGATGGCATGGATGTGATGGTTAGTAGTGAGGTTTAGGTGGCCTATAAATAATAATGGGAGCTGGGCTGCTGTATTGGAGAATCAAAGCAAGCCTTCTCATGAACTCCCATCGTGATTCGCAAAATGCACTGCAAACCTGACCCCCATGTGAAATGACAACATTCCCAAGGAAGTCGGACACTGGCTGGATATACATCTCAAGAGGTGAAAATGTTCATCGTTTGGATTTTCCCAAGCCCCAGGAGCATCTGGCCACCCATATCATTCTAGTAACTTATGCTGCACTCCCATAAAGGGCAATATATCCTTCCTAAGGTATGATGCCCAGGACTGCTCACAGCACTACTCGTGTTGTGGCCTTACCAATACTTTTTATATATCTGAAACATGATGTCTACCCTAGATATAAAGGCCAACATTTCATTCACCTTTTGGAATCATTTCTGTACTACTTCATGATATTTAATGATCTATGTAGCTGAACCCATATCTCTACTGTTTCCAGCTTTTCTCCATTTATAAAGTCCAAAAGGCAACTCTGATATAGCTCCCTTAGTATGCTTAAATCTCTGGATTGGGGCTTGAACCTACTGACTCTGAGGTAGAGCCAGGCTGACATCTAATTACGATGCGTAACAATCCAAAGAGAGACTGATTATTATAAAAGGCAGAAAATAAACAAAGCGAGCTTAAACTTCAGTATGAAAACAGACTATTGGCCGACAATAAGGAGATAGCGTCTGCTCTTTTAAGGCTGATAAATAAATGAAGTATCTATGGAATGGGTCCATTAAAAGTCGATGTGTGGAGGTGGGGTGCACATTGTACTTATAAACAATGGAATGAGTAGGTATTCTGTGTATGGATTTTAAGATTTATGATGAGGTGCCAATTGTTTTATAAATTAAGATGCATGGTATTAAAGAGAATGTAGCTGAATTGATAGTGGAATGGCTGAAGACAAAGCAAAATGTAAAGGGATGTTTTTAGAATTAGTGGAATGTAGGTAGTTGTGTGTCTCTGGGATTATTGTTTGGGTTTATATATTGTAGATTTGGGCATGGACACAAGAGAATTGACATTGAAGCTTACTTGCATGAAATTGAGAGCATCATCAAATGCAAGAAATAATGAGAAGTTCTTTGTAAATCCAGTCAATTACAGGCAGGTATGGGTAAGCAAATTAGATGTCAGGTACAGTTCAATGCTAAGAATTATGACACCGTTAATTTTTAAGGGGTGAAGGTGGCAGGTGGACAGGAACAGTTGAAGGAAATGTGCTCTTAATAATAAAACTATTAACGAAACCACTGTGCTACACCAGGGTCCAGGTTCGAATCCCGGCTTGGGTCACAGTGTGGCGTCTGCACGTTCTCCCCGTGTCTGCGTGGGTTTCCTCTGGGTGCTCCGATTTCCTCCCACAAGTCCCGAAAGACGTGCTGTTAGGTGAATTGGACATTCTGAATTCTCCCTCTGTGTACCTGAAAAGGTGCCAGAATGTGGCAACTAGAGGCTTTTCACAGTAACTTCATTACAGTGTTAATGTAAGCCTACTTGTGACAATAAAGATTATTATTATAGAATGGATATTTAGTTCTTTTATACCTGCTTCTGTGCCAATACCTGTCTTTATATTCTTATGAAGAAAATAAGTAAAAACTTGCATTTATATAGAATCTTCCATGAATTCAAGACATCCCAAAATGTTATACATCCAATTTAGCTTTACAGTCAGTGTAGTCACTGCTATAATCGAGGAAACAGCCAGTACGAGCACAGCAAGCTCCCACAAACACAGAACATAGCAAACAGAACAAATGTTCGTAAGTCCAGTCCCTGTGGCGACTGGACCTGGTCGACGGCCAGAGATGTGGTGGTGGGGACGACAGCGTCCTGATGGGCGGGATTGAAGCCTGACTGGTGGTGCAGACCTGCACAAGGCTGCATAGTGTCCAGGCTTCCTGCAGTTTAAACATCGTCTGCCTCTGCAGGGCTGTGCCCCTTTAAGTGGCCGTTGCCACAGTTCGGGCACATCATGCCGTCAGCGTCGTGACGCGTGTACATCATCGCACATGCGCAGTGCGGCCGGCAGACGTCTGCACCTGCGCAGTGTGGGTATCGCCGCTTCATTATCGCGTTCGCATCGCGCATGCGTGGGGCTCCGGGAAAAGCGTGCGAGATGGCCTGCACACTCTCTGCCTCGTGAGAGGCAAGTTTCTCATTTTCAGCCGATTTGTATTGGGAATACTGATTTTTTTTTTCCCGCATGCTCATGCACTGTATATGTTTCAATCGCGACTGGCAGGGTCACATTCTTGATTTTTAAGAGCTGCTCTCTGAGAATCAGAGTGAGCTCCAAACACGATTTGGTCTCTGATGGTGGAGTCAGTAATATCACCAAAGTTGCAGGACAGCGCTAACCGGCGGAGGATAGCTAAGAAGGCATTGAAAGATTCATCTTTACCTTGAAGATGTTGTTTGAATATGTAGCGCTCGAAGATTTAATTGGCGTCCACTTCACAGTGACTATCGAACTTGCCCAGGATGGTCTGAAAGTTTATCTTGTCCTGGCCTTCGGTGAAGTTAAAGGAGTTCGCTGGTTTGATCACCCGCTGTTGAGAGGAGAAACGCGATCTTTCTTGCATCAGACGCACCCTCGAGGTCTGAGGCTTTGATGTACAGCAGAAACTTTTGCTTGAATATCCGCTAGTTGGCACTGAGATTGCCAGAAGTCCTGAACTGGTGAGGAGCTCGAATCTTCTCCATGGTGCCGGCATACATTTGCTGGTCGTCACGGAATGGACTGAGGTAAGCCACCTTAAATTAGTAATCTCCTGGTATCATGCAGTGTTAGGTACACTGGTCTACACTGGCTGCAACAGGATGCAGCTTAGATCAAAATGATACTCCAGACCTTGAAGTTAGTTCAATCAGGTTTATTGAACAAATAGCACATACTCTGTCTGACTGAACCAGACTAGCTCTTAGCCACGTGGTGGAGGTGTGAGATTGTAACAACACCCTTGACTGATTCTCTAGATGTTCATCAGTGGAAAGAGGCAGAGTGTGAGTGCCTAGTGTCTTTTATAGTCAGATCCCACCCGAGTGTCCTACCTGCTCATTGGTTATGTCCTGTTCTCTGTGTCCATTAGCTGCTTGTCTGCATATCATTGTGTGTGTGCCTGCATATCATGGCACCCCAATTTGAACCTTGGTTGACACTCCGATTCAACTCAACGATTGTTGAAAAATCCCAGGCTAATCAATAATCAGGGCTATGTGAAATGCGAATAGCTCACTCCTAAGTTCAAAAGGAGCTGACAGCCATACATGCATGAACAGCCGCACAACATATTTACATACGAATTGTACAACCCGCTTCTGTCAAGCAATTTTCCTGAAGGTAATCAAACAGTCCTCACCAAATTTATTGATTTTTGAGTTGGGATGCAGTTTGAGTACTGTTCTTTTTTTTTTAGTAAGAAGCACTAAACACCAGGTTACAGTCCAAAAGGTTTGTTTTGAATCACTAGCTTTCGGAGCACTGCTCCTTCCTCAGGGTGCTTCGAAAGCTAGTGATTCGAAACAAACCTGTTGGACTTTAACCTGGTGTTGAAGACTTCTTACTGTGCTCGCCCCAGAACCTTGGCTGATACTCTGCGCCGTAGTCCCAGTGCTAACTACTGCGCCACCGTACTGCACTCTGTTCTTTTTTTAATTATAAACTGTACCATAAGATATAGAAGCAGAATTTGGTCATTAGGCACATAGAGTCTGCTCCGCCATTCAATCATGGTTGATGTGTTCCTCATCCCCATTCTCCTCCCTTATTCCCATAACACCTGATCCCCTTGCTAATCACAAAATCCCCTTATTGATCAAGAACACCACATTTCTGCTTGAGGTGCTGTTACCTTCAGGGCTACAGACCAAGAGCTGGAATTAGACTGAATAGTTATTTCTTAGAACATAAGAACTATGGGCAGGAGTAGGCAATTTAGCTTCTCGAGCCTGCTCCACCATTCAATACAATCAAGATTGATCTTATGACCTCATCTTCACCATCCTACGCATTCTCCGTAACCCTTCCATCCATTACCAATTAAAAATTTGTCTAACTCCTCAAATTTGCTCACCGTCCCGCCATCCATCGCATTCTGGGGTAGCGAATTCCACAGATTCATGACCCTTTGGGAGAAATAGGGCTGGATTCTCTGATTTTGAAGCTATACCCTGATGCCGGCGTGAGAACGGTGGCGTTTTACAGCCAAAACGCCGGTGCAAAACGGCCACCGATCCTCCGTTTGGCTGGGAGCCAGCAGCTGTGCAACATAGAGCACCCAGCTCTAGCTGCCAATACGGCAGGGAGAATTGCCAGGTCCTTGGCCGTGCAACGTGGCACCGGCCGCATGCGGACCCGGCCTGCAAAATAGTGTCTCCCCTTTGGCCAGCTCGCGAGCCCCAGACCACCTCCAAACAGTGCCCCCAGCCCCTGCCAAAGTCCCCCGGCTCTCGGATCAGCCCTCCCCGACTGCAGGCGCTGGACTGAGTCCGCAGCCGCCACACTGAGTTCCGGACAGGTAAGACCATGAGAGACCCACGCTGTAGGGAACTCAGCCTGTCGGGGCGGAGCATCGGGTGGTGGACCTTAGGCAACGTCCTGAGACCGTCGATACGGCTGCGGTACGCCTCTTTGGAGGGGGTGAAGCATCGCGAAAGTGGCACCGCCCCCGGTTTCGTCGGAAATAGTTATTCACCGGCTGATCTCCGAACGCGATTTTGGTGTTGGTGGCCGGAGAATCCCACCCATAGTTTCTCCTCATCTGTGTTTTAAATTTGCTCCCCCTTATCCTGAAACTATGGCCTCGCATTGTAGAATGCCCAAAAACCTCATGTCTAATTTTCTAAAATATAATCTTTATTACCACAAGTAGGCTTACATTAACACTGCAAGTTATTGTGAAGGACCCCTGCTCGCTACATTCCATCGAATGCAGAATATAAAATTCCACTAACAGCACGTCTTTCGGGACTTGTGGAAGGAAATCGGAGCACCCGGAGGGCTGTGCAGACACGGGGAGAACGTCCAGACTCCGCACAGACAGTGTCCCTGCCGGGAATCGAACCTGGGACCCTGGAGCTGTGAATCAACTGTGCTAACCACTGTGCTACCATTCTTGCCCTTTATCCATACATTTTATCATCTTTGTTTATCTCAATTTGACCTCTCCTCATTCTTCTAAACTCTCGAGAGTATAAGCCTAAACTGCTCAATCTCTCGTCATAAGCCACCTCCTCATCTCTGGAATCAATCTAGTTGCTTCCTCTGAACTGCCTCCAATACTCCAGGTGCAGTCTCACCAATGTCATGACTTAATTAAAGAAGCCATAATTGGACAATATAAATTTTTTGTCCCACGTATCACCAGCTATACCAAATTTGGGGAAGCTAGTTGGGGCGGAAAGTTGCCTCAGCTGGACTCCCTGTTTTTCTTCAAATCCCACCAAGAAATCTTTTCTTAATCACATTAACTGGCACATATAGAGCCTTACTGTAAATGAAGGAACCTCTGACAATGTAACAAGTTCTACACGGGTGATTAACCTAGGTTAGAACTCAATTCTATTACGGCGCGTGAAGTCTCAATTATTCGATTGAGTCACGAATGCTACTGCTATACCAAGCAGATTTCCCGTAACAGCCTCCCCGAACAGGCGCCGGAATGTGGCGACTAGGGGCTTTTCACAGTAACTTCATTGAAGTCTACTCGTGACAATAAGCGATTTTCACTTTTCATTTCATTTGAGAGCAAATTTCACAATGCTGTAATATGCAAAAATTAATGTACACTTTATTAAAAATTACATTTTCTATGTGTGTGGGAGGAGCAATGCCATTTAGACTGCAGAGAACAAATCTTGAAGTTTTCAGTGCTCGAGTCCACCCTCAACCTTCAAACTTCTAGGATTACTTTCTCAGCATCATGTATCTTTATATATTTTTGTTTTCTTTCTGCAATAGGCGTAATGGACGTTTGGGATAGTTCAGATTAAATGATCATAAGACTGTATAAATTCTCTATTCAGTAAAGCCTGGTTTCCTTTATGGAGACAGGGATGCAATTAAAGCTTCGTAAAAGTAAGATCATAATTCATTCCAGCCATGGAGATCATTTGCTGAAGTTGGGCTAATGGAATTTTGTTCATATTAAGAGGGTTCCATATTATTAATAGGGTTCCCTCTGGAGTAGATAATTGGAGACATTGGGTGCAATTGAGTGGGGTGGTTCCCGGCCCCTCTCTTCACCATCACTTTGCCGGTTTTTTTCTGGCCTCGGTAATTTTCTCCTCCGAGGCCAGACAAAGGGATCTCACCAGCAGGCACCTCACAGATTGGGACATCATTTTGGAAGGCTGCCCCGATCCTTCCTGCCACTCCTCAATCTTGATGTGCCACCTGGGAACCCCCCATCACCCCCCCTCCCCCACCTAGTGAGGCCCCAGGACCCAATCCCTGGCAGTGCCAACCTGTCACCCTGGTGCTACCAGGCTGGCAGTGCCTGGGTGCCAGGGGGAGAGCCAGGTTTCCACCCTATCCTAGCCCCAACCATGCAGGAGTCTCTAATGGCCCCGGAGAACCCCCCTCCCCATGCAGGTGCCATTGCACTGATCCACATTTGTATGCACCTACTAAATGGCGCCCTGGCGAGGTGTCTCCGGTGTGGCCGTTGATGCTGGGTGAATTGGTGAATGTATCACTTCCAGTGAGGGCGAGATTCAAATCGCGACAACTCATGAGATTCCATTGAATCCTGTAAGACATTGTGAACGTCGCAAATCTCGTGAGAGGCACTCGTGAGATTCAACGGCTTCGTCCCGACACCTGGTCCGGGCCAGCGAGTCCACAAAATCGAACTCATTATGTTCAGAGTAAGATATAGTTAATGGAAGGAGCCAGGGACTGAAGCGGTCAGGTTGAGGTTGCAGTTTAAGAAGTTTTGTTTTCGATTGGGTTGTGACCAGAGAAGCAGCTCATCTCAATACTATGAGTTCAGATCTGTTTGTGGACAGACTAGCAGTTTCCGGGGAAAAACCGTTTCAGTTAAAGATTTGACTGGAGCTAGAACAGAAAGCAGCTATTCTCAGAAATGAATTAAAGATTTGCCTGTGTACAGAACAGGAGCAGTGTCTCTGGCTGGCAGGTTAAACAATTGTTTGAGATGGGCAAGAATCTGCATCTGGTTCCTGAAGGATCTCTTTCTCAAAGTGGTTTATCCAAGGCATCTGTTTACAGCAAATACTCCTGAATCTGCTAACTGTATTTAAAAGTGGATTTTGACCTGAGATGGATTTTGTTTGAGTGGAGATAAAGATAGCAGTTCAGGGTTATTGTTTCATTGTATTGTTGAGCATTGTTAAGCTAGTAATTGAAACTTTATGATAAAGTTTGTAATACTGTGTTAATAATGTTTGTTTTATAATATTATTATTAATAAGATTTTTTAGTGTCGCAAGTAGGCTTACATTAACACTGCAATGGCGTTACTGTGAAAATCCCCTAGTCGCCACACCACAACGCCTGTTCAGGTACACTGAGCGGGAATTCAGATTGTCCAATTAGCCTAACAAGCATTTCTTTTTGGGATTATGTGAGAGGAAGCCGGTGCACCCTGAGGAAACCCACGCAGACAAGGGGAGAACACGCATACTCCACACAAACAGTGACCCAAGCCGGGAATCTAACCTGGATCCCTGGCACTGTGAAGCAACAGTGTTAACCACTGTGCTATCATGTCGTATACCATATCCCTATTTGTGCATGAAATCTTTCCTGGAGTGAAGTATCCTTTCCTGACAGTCTTACAAAATTAAAATAAAGTATTGGGGTTTCTGTCCGGTACCTAGCAAGTAGGAGCCTGGTCTGAGATCGTAATAGTACAGATGACTTTTAAATCGTGGCGGAGGAGAGATCAGGAGAGGAAACATTTGGAAAGTTTAAGGAAAAGGTAAGGCAGTAGCGTGGGCAACAATAGGGGTGACTGGAAGGGACAGAATGTACAAAAAATAAAAGTGCACCATCAAATGTTTTTTGAAAACAAAGTTGTGAAAAATATATATTTTTAAAAAGTCTCTATTGCAGCATTCAGAACAAGTAGAATTAGATAAAATAACATTCATAATAAAGCACAAATAGAAATAAATAGATATGGCTGCAAGATGGCCAAAGCTGGAAACTGAATTTGCAAGGATATTTGACATTTCAAAAGCATCAGAAGAAAGAAGCAGCTGGAGTACCTCTGTTAATAAATAATATCAGTACAGTAGTGAGCAGTTGTCTTGGCTCAAAAATTAAGATCTAGGATCAGTCTGGATGGTGTTAAGAAATGCAAAGGCAAGAAATCACTGTTAGGAGTAATTTAATGACGCGCTAACAGTGTCCAAACTATAGGATGAAAGTAAACATCTCGGGAAATAATGATGGCTTGTAAAAAAAAAAAGATACTGCAATAGTGATGGAATTTTTTTAATATATACATTTTATTGAGGTTTTTATGGTTTTACAGCAACAAAATAAACAATGTACATGAATTTATAAACATAGTGCAAGAGCCATCTTCCTCCCTTACAGGTCCCACCTTTACTAACCCCCTACTCTAAACTAAGCTAGCCCCCAGCCCCCCCCCCCCCCTTCTGCTGCCGGTTAATTTGCCACAAAAAAGTCGACAAACAGCTGCCACCTCCGGGCGAACCCTAACATTGACCCTCTCAGGGTGAACTTGATTTTCTCCAAGCAGAGAAATCTACCCTGTCAGATAGCCAGGACTCTGACTTCGGGGGCTTCGAGTCCTCCAAGCTAATAATATCCGTCTCCAGGCTACCAGGGATGCAAAGGGTAGAATGCCTGCCTTATTCTCCTACTAGATTCCCGGATCTTCCGACACTCCGAAAATCGCCACCTCTGGATTTGGTGCCACCCTTGTTTTTAACACCGTGGATATGACATCCACAAACCCCTGCCAGAATCCCCTCAGCTTTGGGCATGTCCAGAACATGTGGACATAGTTTGCTGGCCCTCCTGCACACCTTGCGCACCTATCTTCTCTCATCCTGCTCATCCGGGCCATTGTCATGTGAACCCGGTGAACGACCTTGAATTGTTTTTTTTTTAAGTATTTTTATTAAGGTTTTGCAGAATTTTTCATCATAAAACAGTAGTAACCATAATAACAAAACAAACTAGAGTGAACATTAACATGGGGCTAAAAGAGAATATATAATAACAATTAAATAGACATTACCCCACGCGACCCAGTCTTCCCACACCATCCCAATGAAGCACTCACCCCCCCCCCCCCCCCCACACAGATTGCTGCTGCTGACATTTTAATTTTCCCTAAGAAAGTCGACGAATGGCTGCCACCTCCGAGAGAACTCTAGCGTAGACCCTCTTAAGGCAAACTTTTATTTTCTCGAGGCTGAGAAACCCAGCCATGTCGTTAACCCAAATCTCTACACTCGGGGGGGGGGGGGGGGCTTCGAGTCCCTCCACATTAATAAAATCCATCTCCGGGCTGCTATGAAATGAAATGAAAATTGCTTATTGTCACGATTAGGCTTCAATGAAGTTACTGTGAAAAGCCCCTAGTCGCCACATTCCGGCGCCTGTTTGGGGAGGCTAGTACAGGATTTGAACCGTGCTGCTGGCCTGCCTTGGTCTGCTTTAAAAGCCAGCGATTTAGCCCAGTGTGCTAAACCAGCCCCTGCAAAGGCCAAGACGTCGGCCTCTTTTCCCCCCCGAACTTCCGGTCTTCTGACACTCCAAAGATCGCTATCTCTGGACTCGGCACCACCCGTGTGTTAAGCACCTTGGACATTGCCCTCGCGAACCCTTGCCAGAACACACTAAGCTCCAGGCATGCCCAAAACATGTGGACATGGTTTGCAGGGCTGCCCTTGCACCTCATGCAACTGTCTTCTCCCCCAAAAAACTTGCTCATTCTCACTGCCGTCATGTGTGCCCGGTGGACCACGTTAAATTGAATTAGACTGAGCCTGGCACATGATGAGGAGGAATTAACCCTGCCCAGGACCTCTGCCCACAGACCCGCTTCCAACTCCTCACCTAGCTCCTCCTCCCACTTGCCCTTGAGCTCCTCCACTGGGGTTTCCTCCGTCTCCTGTAGTTCCTGGTAGATATCCGACACCCTCCCCTCCCCCACCCAGGTGTCGGAGACCACCCTGTCCAGTATCCTCAGTGGCAACAGCGTCGGAAAGACCACTACCTGTTTTTTCAGGAAGGCTCGTACTATTTAAAGGCGTTTCCTGGCGGCAGATTAAATTTGTCCTCTAGCGCCTTCAAACTGGGAAAGCTTCTGTTTATGAACAGATCTCCCATCCTTCTGATGCCTACCCTCTGCAAGCTCTGGAAACCACCATCCATCTCTTTCCCCGCCCCCCCCCCCCCCCCCCCCCCCCCGGCACCTTCCCTGCCAGTGACAGCGGGAGCATGTCCCACCTTTTAAAGTCCCCTTCCATTTGCTCCACCAACCGGGTCAGGTTAGCCTGTGCAGGGCATCCTATTTCCTGGCCACCTGTATACCCAGGTAACGAAAACTTTTCTCTACCATCCTGAGCGGCAGCTCTTTCAGTCTGTCCTCCTGCCCCTTGGCCTGGATCACAAACAACTCGCTCTTTCCCATGTTCAGTTTGTACCCTCAAAAACTACCGAAATCCCTCCGGATCCGGAGAACCTCCTCATCCCCTCCACAGGGTCCGAAATGTACAGGAGAAAATCATCTGCATAGAGCAAGACCCGATGTTCCACCCACCCGAACCAGTCCCCGCCAGTTCCTCAAGGCTCTCAGCGCCATAGCTAGTGGTTCTATAGCTAGGGCAAATAGTAACAGGGAGAAGGGAAACCCCTGCCTCGTTCCCCATTGAAGCTCGAAGTACCCCGACCTCAGCCGGTTTGTACATACACTTGCTACAGGTGCCTGGTACAGCAATTTCACCCAGCCGATAAAGCCCTCACCAAACCCGAACCTCCCCAGCGTTTCCCAAAGATACTCCCACTCCACGCGATCAAAGGCTTTCTCTGTGTCCATCACTGTTACCACCTCTGCCTCCCCTCCCTCTGAGGGCATCATAATAATATTCAAATTTCTCCGGACATTGGTATTGAGTTGTCTGCCTTTAACAAACCCAGTCTGGTCTTCCTCTATCACCTCTGAGACGCAATCCTCAATTCTTGTGGCCAGAATCTTAGCTAGCAATTTGGCATCCACGTTTAAAGGTGAAATTGGCCTGTATGACCCGCAATGTTTCGGGTCCTTCCCTCGTTTAAGAATGAGTGAGATCAAGGCCGGTGACATTGTTGAGGGGAGGGTTCCTTTCTCTCTAGCCTCATTGAAGGTCCTCATCAGGAGTGGGCTCAATATTTCTGAAAACTTCTTATAGAATTCTACCTGGTAACTATCCGGCCCCGGGGCTTTACCCGATTGCATGCCCTCTATACCCTTAACAATCTCCTCCAATTCAATCGGAGCCCCCAGCCCCTCCACCAGGTCCTCTTCCACCTTTGGAAACCTCAACTGGGTCAAAAATTGCCTCATCCCTTCCGCTCCCGTCGGGGGCTCCGACTTGTATAGTTCATGATAGAATTCCTGAAAGACTCCATTCATCCCCCCTAGATCCAAGACAGTGTTCCCCTCCTCATTCTTTACTCCCCCGATTTCCCTGGCCGCCTCCCTCTTTCGCAGTTGGTATGCCAGCATTCTACTCGCTTTCTCCCCATACTCATAGACTGTGCCCCTCTTGCCTTCCTCAGCTGTGCTACCGCTTTCCCTGTGGTCAGCAATTCAAACTCCGCCTGCAGACTCCGCCACTCCCTCAGTAGCCCCGCCTCTAGGGCCTCCGCATATCTCCTGTCCACTCGGACTATCTCCTCCCAGTCTCTCCCTCTCCGCTCTTTCTCTCTTTTCCCTCTGGGATCAAATTGAGATGAGTTCCCCTCTGACAACTGCCTTCAGAGCCTCCCAGACCGTTGCTGCTACCTCACCTGTATCGTTTGTTTCCAGGTAATCATGGATGTTCCTGCTAATCCGCCTGCAAACCTCTTCGTCCGCCAGCAGCCCCACATCCAGCCTCCAGAGTGGGCGCTGCCCTCTCTCCTCACTAAGCCGCAGGTCCACCCAGTGCGGGGCATGGTCCGAGACTGTGATTGCTGAGTATTCTGTCCCCGCCACCTTTGGGATTAACGCCCTGCTCAAGACAAAGAAGTCTATGTGAGAATAAACCTTATGAATGTGGGAGAAAAAAGAGAACTCCTTCGCTCTTGGCCGCACAAACCTCCAGGGATCCACCCCCCCATCTGTTCCATAAAACCCTTAAGTTCCTTAGCCACTGCTGGTCGTTTCCCTGTCCTGGACTTCAACCGGTCCAGCTCGGGGTCGATGACTGTGTCAAAGTCTCCCCCGATGATCAGGTGGTGTGACTCTAAGTCCGGGATTTTGCCTAGCATTCGTCTCATAAATTCCACATCATCCCATTTCGGAGCATAGACGTTCACAAACACCACCCAGTCCCCCTCCCACTTTCCACTCACCATTCTATGCCTGCCCCCCTTATCGGCCACAATTCTTGCAGCCTCGAATGCCACACCCTTACGGATCAGAATTGCAACCCCTGGGTCTTCGAATCCATCCCTGAATGGAACACTTGGCCTACCCATCCCTTTCTCAATCTCGTGTGATCTGCGAGCTTTAAATGTGTCTCCTGAAGCATTGCTACGTCTGCCTTTAACCCCTTTAGATGCGCGAACACGTGCGCTCTTTTGACCGGCCCATTCAAACCCCTCACATTCCAAATGATCAGCCTGGACGGGGGGGGGGGGGGGGCAAACCCCTCCCTGCAGACTAGCCATCGCCCTTTCTTGGCCAACCTCGAGCCCGTGCCCTTCGCTTCCTCGAGCACCCCCACATGGAGCCGCCGCCCCGACCCTCAATTGGTACCCCAAAATTGATACCTCCTCTGTCAGCAAAGCAGCATTTCCCCACGACCCAAAACCCCCCGCCAAGCACCAGCTGGGCACTTGCTCACCCCCCACTACGCACCCGAGAGTCAGCTGACCCATGCTGACCCTGGCAGCTCCCGCCCCTGGCGCCGATCAGACTGTCGCCTCATTGTCCGGACCCTTCTTCCCACGTGAATAAACCAATTTAACTATCTCTCCAGCCCCAGTGAGTAAATAGTAATACGAAACAAAAAATAAACAGAAGACACTAACATTACCCTGTAAGGAGATACTAACATTACCCCGTGAGGAGACACTTGTTGAACCAAGGCTCCAACTTCCCGAAAATTCGCACTACGTACAGGCCCCCCCCCCCCCCCCCCCTCCGTATCTCAACTTTGCCGAAACACTGCACCCTCCAGCCACCACCACAGCCCCTACACGCACCCAACATTGCATACAATCTTATATTAGAAATGGTACCGTGTTACCCAACCCCACCGCCGCATTCCACCAAAGTTTAACTGCCCTTTAATTCAAGTCCAGCGTTTCTTGTTTGACGAATGACCACGCCTCGTCCGGCATCTCAAAATAGTGATGCCGTTTCTTGTACATGACCCATAGCCTTGCTAGGTGTAGCATCCCAAATTTCACACCCTTGCTGAAAAGGGTCGCCTTCACCCGGTTGAGTCCAGCACGCGTCTTGGCCAGCTCCGCACCCAGGTCCTGGTAGATGCGTATCATGCTGTTCTCCCACCTGCTGCTCCGTTCTTTTTTTTGCCCACTGCAAGACAGGTTCCTTGTCCGAGAAGCGATGAAATCTCACCACCATGGCCCTTGGCGGTTCATTCGCCTTGGGCTTCCTTGCGAGGGCTCTGTGCGCCCCGTCCAGCTCCAGTGATCGAGGGAATACCTCCGTCTCTTTCAGCGTCTCCAGCACCTTGGACACACATGCTCCTGCATCCGACCCCTCCACACCTTCGGGGAGGCCCACAATTCTCAAGTTCTGTCTCCTGGACCTGTTTTCTAGGTCCTCCAGCCTCTCCTGCCACTTCTTGTGGAGGTCATCCTACACCGCGACCTTAAGGGCCAATACAACCAACTCGTCCTCATGGTCGGATAGCATTTCCTCCATCTCCTTAATCGCTTTCCCTTGTGTTGCCTGAGTTGCAATCATTTGGTCTATTGATGCCTTCATCGGGGCCAGCATGTCCTTTGTAAGATCAGCAAAACAGCCCTTCAGGAACTCCTGTTGCTACTGTGCCCATGGACCCTGGTTTATACCGGCTGCCATGCTGTGCCTCGGCGCCCGCTCCGCACACTTCTGTCTGCTTGGACTTAAACGCTTCACCTGGCCACTTCTGGTCCAGCTATCCATACAACAGAGTGAGAATCCTTTTGGCAGTGTTCGCTTCACCAATCTGCCCCAAAATGTCCGTGGAAACTCCTGAAAAAAGTCAGAGAGTCGGTTCCAGGCGGGAGCTGCCGAATGCACGACCTACTCCTCCATGGTCGCCAGCGCAAGTCTCGTCACCGCTTCTTCAATGTCCTTGCTGAGATCTTTTCACAGTTGTTCCCTCTGCTGCTAGAATTCAGCTTTAATAAACGCCCTCAAGTCAGCTTGAAGCCTTTTAAGCTCGCTCTTACCCGCCTGCATGCTGGAAGAGGGTTTTGTCTTTACTGCAGCTCCAGCCAAATCTTTCACTGTTTCTGCCAGGTCAGGCGACCAAGAGACATACCATCCCTGGGAGAAAGTACTCCTCCAACAATCACCTACATCTTTTCATCAAAATTCTACCCCGTATTGATTAAAAAAGAGCTCTTTTCTGTAACCTTGGGCAGGAGCTGCTTTGTGTGTGGCCACTTACTCCATGGTCCACACTGGAAGTGACGACCTTGAATTGTATCAGGCTGAGCCTGGCACATGTTGTGGACGCGTTGACTCTACTCAACACGTCCGCCCAGAGACCATCCTCTTTTTTTTTTTTTTTAAATAATTTTTATTGGAATTTTTTACAGAAAATATAACAACAAACAATGAAAAGCAACAATATAACCCCATAATAACTGTAACACCCCCAAGACCGTATCAACGCATGTATCACACCCCCCCCCAAACCCAGTAAACAACAAGAACGCATCCTTCCACTGTAGCAAGATCCTCCACCGGGCTACTAGGGACGCAAAGGTCAGCACACCGGCCTCTTTCGCCTCCTGCACTCCCGGCTCCACCCCAACCCCAAAAGTCGCGAGTCCCCAGCCTGGCTTGACCCTGGATCCTACTACCCTCGACACCGTCCTCGCCACCCCCTTCCAGAACTCCTCCAGTGCCGGGCATGCCCAGAACATATGGGCATGGTTTGCTGGACTCCCTAAACACCTGACACACCTGTCTTCGCCCCCAAAGAACTTACTCATCCTAGACCCTGACATGTGGGCCCGGTGCAGCACCTTGAATTGGATGAGGCTAAGCTGCGCACATGAGGAGGAAGAGTTAATCCTCTCCAGGGCATCAGCCCATGTCCCATCTTCGATCCGTTCCCCCTCCCACTTAGCTTTCAGCTCCTCTATTGACGCCTCCTCCACCTCCTGCATTACCTTGTAGATATCAGATATCTTCCCCTCCCTGACCCAGACCCCCGAAAGCACCCTGTCACTCAGCCCCCTTGCGGGAAGTGAAGGGAATCCCTCCACCTGCCGCCTAGCAAACGCCTTTACCTGCAGATACCTGAACATGTTCCCCGGGGGGAGCCCAAATTTCTCCTCCAACTCCCCCAGGCTCGCAAACCTCCCATCAATGAACAGGTCCCTCAGCTGTCTGATGCCCGCTCTGTGCCAACCCTGGAAACCCCCATCAATGTTCCCCGGGACGAACCGATCCAGAGACCATCCTCTATCTCTCCTCCCCAGCTCCTCTTTCCACTTGCGCTTCAGCTCCTCAGTCTTCGACTCCTCCGACCCCATGATTTTCTTGTAAATGTCAGAGGCCCTCCCTTCTCCACCCACACTCTAGAAACTACCCTGTCCTGTATCCTCCTTGGTGATAGGAGCGGGAAGGTTCTGCCTGCGTAGGAAGTCCCGCACCTGCAGGTACCTAAATTCGTTTCCCATCAGCAATCCAAATTTCTTCTCCAGCTCCCTCAGGCTAAGAAAGCTCCCCTCTTTATACATATCCCCCATCCCCTCAATCCCTGCTCTCTGCCATCTCCGAAATCCTCCATCCATCCTTCCCGGGGCAAACCGGTGATTAGTACAGATTGGAGACCACACCGATGCTCCCTCCGCTCCCACGTGCTTCCTCCATTGCCCCCAGACCCTCAGGGCTGCCACCACCACGGGGCTGGTGTAATACCGTGCTGTTACCAACGTCCCCAAGCTGGTGCCCTTGCATGAGGCCGCCTCCACACGCTTCCATACAGACCCTCCCCCCACCACCCACTTCCTGATCTTGGCTATGTTTTCCAGCCAATAGTAATTACTGAAGTTCGGCAGCGCCAGCCCACCCTTCCCCTGGCTCCACTCAAGCATCCCCTTTTTTACTCGGGAGGGGGTCTTGCCCGCCCATAAAAAGCCAGTGATTACCTTATTGACCCGTTTAAAGAAGGACCGCGGAATAAAGATGGGAAGACACTGAAACACAAACAGGAATCTCGGGAAGACCGTCATTTTCACTGCGTGCACCCTCCCAACTAGTGACAACGGAAGCGAGTCCCATCTCCGAAAATTGTCCTTCATTTCATAAGTGCGTTTCAGACAATTTTTGGAACCAACCAATGTGAAACCATTTACTTCTAGAACCAACCAATGGGAAACACGGAAGCAGCAGAGTCTTAGTACAAGTATCTTGTATCTTCCTTCACAGTGGAAGATATTAAAAACACCCAAGATCAGTAGAAAATCAAGGGGCAAAATTAAAAGGGAGCGAGTTTTTTTTAATTTAGAGTACTCAATTATTTTTTTTCCAATTAAGGGCAATTTAGCATGGCCAATCTATGTATCCTGCACATCTTTGGGTTGTGGGGGTGAAACCCATGCAGACACGTGGAGAATGTGCAAACTCCACACGAATAGTGACTCGGGGCCGGGATTGAAATCGGGTCCTTAGACCATGCTGCCCTGGGAGTAATTAAAAATGATCATTATCACTAGAGGAAAAAGTACCATGAAAAATAATAAAACTAAAGGTTATCAAATCCCCTGGATCTGAAGACTTGTAATGTCTAATAGAATCTTGAAAGAAATAATGGATGCATTGATTGTAATGTTCATAATCTCCTAGATTCCGGAAAGGTCCCAGTGGGTTGGAAAACTGTAAATGTAACACTTTTTTCAGGAAAGGAGGAAAACCGAAAGCAATTATGCATTGTCATCAGGCAAATGCTAGAATCCATTATTAAAGAAGTAGCAGTAGCCACCCCCCCCCCCCCCCCCCCCCCTCCACTGCTGTGGTACAAAATGATGTACATGTCCCTGTTTACGACACTTCAGTACCCGGTAGCCTCCGCACTAGTTCCAGGAGTGATAGATCGATGGGAAAATGAGTTAATACTGCCAATTTGTATTGACATAGGTTGCAAATTAATTTTCGAACTGTGGCTGCATTCCAGGCTTTCCTCTGCTTGCACATTTATTATTCGGCATCTGCCTAAGCTGTGCAGCTATCTTTCTCCAATCTCATAACATTCTTCTCCAACATCTTGAATTCTCTGGCTGCTGCACAATTATTTATCTGCTCTGCAATCTCAACAACTTTAAATTTGATCTGGGCTGTGTATCTGCAGTTCCTTCTTGATACCATGTTGACATATTAGTAGGCGTGATTGGTGGCAACACTGCACACACCAGTGAGATGGCAGCACCATTTGTGTACGCAGGCACAAGGAATGAAATAGTTGTCTTTCAGGAGGTTCAGTGATATTCTACAAGCCTATCAGTGAGTAGATTTGCACCAGGGTAAGTTTGACTTCAGCGAGCGGATGGTAAATACAAAGAGGTAGGAGTTTTTGGTCAAAAGTCAGGGCTGGCATTTACACACAAC
Source organism: Scyliorhinus canicula (assembly GCF_902713615.1). NCBI lineage: Eukaryota > Metazoa > Chordata > Chondrichthyes > Carcharhiniformes > Scyliorhinidae > Scyliorhinus > Scyliorhinus canicula. The sequence continues at coordinate 248,942,750 of NC_052146.1, forward strand.
CAACCATTACTAAGTACATATGATAAATCAAAACCATTAATTTTTGTTTGTGGCACTAATTCATCGATCTAATTACGAGTGCTCTCCACATTCAGTTAAAGTAACTTTGTTTTTTTTACTGCTATTCCCTGTATGGACATTACTCTCTGCACTAATACCTTTAAGCTCTCTGCCCTTGCTATTTCATGATGTGGAGATGCCGGCGTTGGACTGGGATGAGCACAGTAAGAAGTCTTACGACACCAGGTTAAAGTCCAACATGTTTGTTTCAAACACTAGCTTTCGGAGCACTGCACCTTTCATCTGAGGAAGGAGCAGTGCTCCGAAAGCTAGTGTTTGAAACAAACATGTTGTACTTTAACTTGCTATCTCACTCAGCTTATCTTTAATCACATCATTATTCTTTCCAATTTCCTTGACTTTTATCTTTGGATTTCTGAATCTCCTTTGTATCCGAACCCTCCTTTTCCTATGTCCTCCCTGTCCAATTCTCAGCTTGTCTTTAACTATATCAATTCCTCAGCTTACATGAACACTGCAATGAAGTTACTGTGAAAATCCCCTAGTCGCCACTCTCCGGCACCTGTTCAGGTACACTGAGGGAGAATTCGAATGTCCACTTCACCTAATCTCTCTACACCCAAACACACACACACACACACACCCTTTCCCCGGTTAGTTTAAAGCCATTTTTCCCTACTCTTAGCATATTTCTGATGCACACTTTTCTCTTTGTATGTTCTGTTCCATCATGTCACATTTTGGTTACCATTACCAGTATCACTGACGTGTACTCCCTCAGTAAAATTTCTTTCTTAGCTCTACCTATGGCAGTGTTCTTCAAACTTTTTTCCGGGGACCCATTTTTACCAACCAGCCGACCTGCGTGGCCCACGCCGGCCGACCTGCGTGGCCCACGCCGGCCGACCTGCGTGGCCCACGCCGGCCGACCTGCGCGACCCACGCCGGCTGACCTGCACGGCCCACCATTTTCTCTTACCTTGTTTGCTGCTGACATAAATGGAGGAAATGGTTTTGGGTCCCTTTGGCCCTCGTACACGCTCCTCCAATGGAACCTGTTGGATGAAGGTGAAGCCTTTTGGACAGATGGAGTCTCCATCTGTCCAAAGTTCTGAATTTTTTGCCTGAAATTTTATCAAATAAACCCCCCCCCCCCCCGAACTTGTACAAAAAATAAAATGAGTAAAATAAATGAAAAAAATGAATAAAACCCACCCCCGAACTTGCAAAAAAATAAAATGAATAAAATAAATGAAAAAAATAAAAATTAAATGTATAAAATAAATGAATAAAAACCATGACAGAACTTGTAAAACAAAAAGCTGCAACCGGTTTAAAAAAAATAATAGCGGCCACACTGCGCATGCGTGCCCGATCATCATATGCGCAATGCGGCCAAATTTTTAAAAACGTGTTCACAGAATGCGCATGCGCGCCGATGATCGGCGCGCATGCGCAATGTGGCCGAATTTTTTTTTCAACATGTTTGCGGCCACTTGCAGCCGGCGTTATGAAAAGCCAGCTGCTGCGCGGGGATTTGCGCAATCGGGAGCACCGTGAACAACGGCTCCGCGACCCTCCATGACCCACGACCCACCCGCAGGTCATGCACCCAACTTTGAAGAACACTGACCTATGGCATTAGGACCCATGTGGATCATGGCAACTGGAATTTTCGACTTCCATTCCAAGTTCCTGCCTAGCCTTGAGGAAATGTCCTTAACCCAGGCATCAGGCAGACAACACAACATTTAAGACACACACTTTTGGCTTCAGAGAACCTAATCTACCCCCAACGAGATAGTCCCCTGCTATAATTACATTCCTTTTTATTCCCCCGACTTGAATGGCTCACTGCTCCGTGGTGCTGTAGTCAGTTTGTACATCCATCCTGCAGTCTCTGCTCTTGACAATACAAACTGCAAGAAGCTCAAACCTGTTGGGCAATTGTAGGAGATGAGCCTCATACCTGCCTCATTCACAGTCACACCCATCTGGCCCTGACCACGGCCCAAATCTGAAGTACCTAGACTAAGGGGTGTGACTCTCCTGGAAGAAAGTGTCCAGCTTACTTTTGTATCCAGTGTCTGTATTCCATTGATTGATTGATATTTATTGTCACATGTACCGAAGCAGTGAAAAGTATTTTTCTGTGGCCAAGGGAACGTACACAGTACGTACATAGTAAACAAAAGAATAATCAACAAAGTACGTTGACATGCCTGTAGTTCAGACTCCAGCGCTTCAATTCCTGAGATGAAGTTTCTCAAGCTGCAGAGACTTACTGCAGAACTGGTTGCCATGGACCACACGGGTGTCCACCAGCTCCCACATGCTAGAGCTGTTTTGCTATCTTTGTTGTGTTTTATTTAACTAATTATTTAACTAATAAATAATTAATAAATAACTAATAAATCTCAAATTTAGAAATATCACTCACTATCCTTTAACTATATTAAGTAGTTTAACTGGCTCAGCTATAAAGTTAATGTAGTACTTGTATCTCCCAGTGCAGGTTTAAACTACTATCTGCGTTTAGAAAGCTAAAATCTTAAATCTCACCAACTAATCAGCCACGTGCTCACCTAATTAATGCCCCTGAACACTCACCAGCTACTGGACACTGAAAAAAGGTATAAAAAAAAGAGCACCACCACCTCCCGCTGCAAAGAATCTTCACCTGTGCCAAATTCCTAAGTTGCACTCTGGCCTCTTTGTCTTCACTCTGTGCTCCTGCTCAGGCAACATAGTGGAAGTTTAGCCAGGGGGTAAGTGGAGGGATTTAAACGTCAGATGTAACTGAGTGGCTGGCCTCAATTTTGGTGACAAAAAGGCCATGAGCTCCTCACATTTGTTGTTCCGGGAGAGGGGTTTATATAGATGTTTTGCAGTAGAGAAATGAAGAATATTGTCAGGGCCCATAGTCTTTGTAGTATCCAGAGCCTTCAGTCATTTCTTGATATCAATGTGAAATGAATTGAATTGGCAGAAGACTGGCATCTGTGATGCTGGGGATCTCTGGAAGAGGTCAAGATATATCATCTACTCGGCACTTCTGGCTGAAGAGTGTTGCTTCACCATGGTAAATCCCAAAATACTGGACTTAAAACCATCCCTTATCCGACAGTGGTCAGACGGACTAAAAGATGGATTGTCCGGTATAAAACCAGTATAAACCCTGATTAGAACTGGAAGCATGAAAAGTAGCTGGAAGTTTTTTTTTCCATACAGTAGCTTGTTAGGATATATACAATGTTACTGTGTTGCCATTGAAGCAGAGGCAATCGCTATCTTTAAGATAACCATGAGCAGGAGTAGGCTACTTGAGCCTACCTTTCTAGCCTGCTCCGCCATTCAATAAGACGATAGATGATCTGATTTGAATTCAAATTAAAATCCTGGCGAAAGCAGCAGTCCTTTGGAGATTAAAAATGAAAATACTCAGTGTATATGGTAGTATATGTATTTTGATGAAAGGTTTTATATATCTGAAATGTTTACTTTGTTTCGCTCTCCACAAATAGTGCCAGACCTGATGGTTTCCAGCATTTTCTGTTTTTCATTAATTATTCTAGTATCCACAGTATTTTGCTTTTGTATTAGTCCATTCAACGATCTCCTTTGGATCTTAGCAACAAGATGTCCGAGAATCAGAAGGGTCAAATTGGAAGGCATTTGATAAGGTCCTCTTCAAAGCTTCCAATACAAAATTAAGATCTTGTGTTGTAGGGGGTAACTTATTGGCATTGTTAGTGGACTGAATAGTTAACAGGAAACAATAGGCAAAAATGGGCCATTTTCAGGTTGGCAAACTAGCAAGTGCCACAGGAATTAGTGCTAGAACCTCAACTATTTACAATCATTTCAATGACTTGGCTGAAGGAACAAAAGGTAAATTTGCTGACAACACAAAGGTAGGTAGTATAGTAAATTGTAAAGAGGATATAAGGAATCTGAAAAGGGATATAGACAGGTTCTGAGTGGGCACAAATTTGGCAGATGGAGTATAATGTGGGAAAATGTGAAATTGTCCACTTTGACAGAAATAATAGAAAAGCAGTGCATTATTTAAATCGCAAGAGATTGCAGAACTCCGGTACACAGAGACCTGGATGTCCTGGTGTCTGAATCACATGCAGGTACAGCAAGTGATTAGGAAGGCAAATGGGATGTTGTAATTTATTGTAAGGGGAATTAAATGTAAAAATAAGGAAGATATAATTCATAAAAGCAAATTACTGCGGATGCTGGAATCTGAAATGAAAGAGAAAATGCTGGAAAATCTCAGCAGGTCTGGCAGCATCTGTAGGGGGAGAAAAGAGCTAACGTTTTGAGTCCGATGACTCTTTGTCAGAGATACAATTGATGCCTTCCTGAAAAGTTAACTATTGTCTGAGCTTACTTGCTCTATGAAAATCAAACCAAATTAAAATATGGTGAATACCTTTGTGTCACGGGTTAGAGGCAGTCCACTGATGAGATAATATCAATGTTTATGTTTGTAATGTTTTGTTATTATATTTGAATTAGTATAGTTTAAAATGTCAAAACTCTCCATATGCTCCTTCTGTGATTATCTGATGTTTACGTGAACATAACTGATTAAGCTTAACTGGCTTATCTCAAATAGTTTACTTAATTAGCCGAGTCTCAAATAGCCTCACCTGTAAATAATTTACAAACCACAGCATTCCATTACAAAACCAGTGTTTAGAATGTTTTGTTTTGCTTGGTATTTTCCCTGGGGAATAGTCATATATTTACATTATTTAAATGGTTTGCAGAGCTGAAGGGCTTTGCCAAACAGTTAAATAATTGCTAATGAATATTTGGTTAACACATTTTTAATGTTTCCTGGAGAAATTTTCAACCTCAGCCTCAAAGTCACGGCATACAAATATTGTGGACAGATGGCCACAATCCGAGATACTTACATTGACATCCTTGCTCTTTGCGTCTCTCCTCAAACCTGCCATAATTTACTAGGTACG